>NW_027361804.1:5232500-5235000 GCF_039654945.1 Dendrobates tinctorius | reverse complement strand
CAGTACCACTCCTCCTGTATATATACTGCACAGTACCACTCCTCCTGTCCTGTATATATACACTGCACAGTACCACTCCTCCTGTATATATACACTGCACAGTACCGCTCCTCCTGTATATTTACACTGCACAGAACCACTCCTCCTGTATATATACACTGCACGGTACCACTCCTGTATATATACACTGTACGGTACCACTCCTCCTGTACATATACACTGCACAGTACCACTCCTCCTGTATATGTACACTGCACAGTACCACTCCTCCTGTGTATATATACACTGCACAGTACCACTCCTGTGTATATATACACTGCACAGTACCACTCCTCCTGTGTATATATACACTGCACAGTACCACTCCTCCTGTGTATACACTGCACAGTACCACTCCTGTGTATATATACACTGCACAGTACCACTCCTCCTGTATATATACACTGCACAGTACCACTCCTCCTGTGTATATACACTGCACAGTACCACTCCTCCTGTGTATATACACTGCACAGTACCACTCCTCCTGTGTATATACACTGCACAGTACCACTCCTCCTGTGTATATATACACTGCACAGTACCACTCCTCCTGTATATATACACTGCACAGTACCACTCCTCCTGTATATATACACTGCACAGTACCACTCCTCCTGTATATATACACTGCACAGTACCGCTCCTCCTGTATATATACACTGCACAGTACCGCTCCTCCTGTATATATACACTGCACAGTACCGCTCCTCCTGTATATATACACTGCACAGTACCGCTCCTCCTGTATATATACACTGCACAGTACCGCTCCTCCTGTATATATACACTGCACAGTACCGCTCCTCCTGTATATGTACACTGCACAGTACCGCTCCTCCTGTATATGTACACTGCACAGTACCGCTCCTCCTGTATATATACACTGCACAGTACCGCTCCTCCTGTATATATACACTGCACAGTACCGCTCCTCCTGTATATATACACTGCACAGTACCGCTCCTCCTGTATATATACACTGCACAGTACTGCTCCTCCTGTATATATACACTGCACAGTACCGCTCCTGTATATATACACTGCACAGTACCACTCCTCCTGTATATATACACTGCACAGTACCACTCCTGTATATATACACTGCACAGTACCACTCCTCCTGTATATATACACTGCACAGTACCTCTCCTCCTGTATATATACACTGCACAGTACCACTCCTCTTGTATATATACACTGCACAGTACCGCTCCTCCTGTATATATACACTGCACAGTACCGCTCCTCCTGTATATATACACTGCACAGTACCGCTCCTCCTGTATATATACACTGCACAGTACCGCTCCTCCTGTATATATACACTGCACAGTACCGCTCCTCCTGTATATATACACTGCACAGTACCACTCCTGTATATATACACTGCACAGTACCACTCCTCCTGTATATATACACTGCACAGTACCTCTCCTCCTGTATATATACACTGCACAGTACCACTCCTGTATATATACACTGCACAGTACCACTCCTCCTGTATATATATACACTGCACAGTACCGCTCCTCCTGTATATATACACTGCACAGTACCGCTCCTCCTGTATATACACACTGCACAGTACCACTCCTGTATATATACACTGCACAGTACCACTCCTCCTGTATATATACACTGCACAGTACCACTCCTCCTGTACATATACACTGTACAGTACCACTCTTCCTGTATATATACTGCACAGTACCACTCCTCCTGTCCTGTATATATACACTGCACAGTACCACTCCTCCTGTACATATACACTGTACAGTACCACTCCTCCTGTATATATACTGCACAGTACCACTCCTCCTGTCCTGTATATATACACTGCACAGTACCACTCCTCCTGTATATATACACTGCACAGTACCGCTCCTCCTGTATATTTACACTGCACAGAACCACTCCTCCTGTATATATACACTGCACGGTACCACTCCTGTATATATACACTGTACGGTACCACTCCTCCTGTACATATACACTGCACAGTACCACTCCTCCTGTATATGTACACTGCACAGTACCACTCCTCCTGTGTATATATACACTGCACAGTACCACTCCTGTGTATATATACACTGCACAGTACCACTCCTCCTGTGTGTATATACACTGCACAGTACCACTCCTCCTGTGTATACACTGCACAGTACCACTCCTGTGTATATATACACTGCACAGTACCACTCCTCCTGTATATATACACTGCACAGTACCACTCCTCCTGTGTATATACACTGCACAGTACCACTCCTCCTGTGTATATACACTGCACAGTACCACTCCTCCTGTGTATATACACTGCACAGTACCACTCCTCCTGTGTATATATACACTGCACAGTACCACTCCTCCTGTATATATACACTGCACAGTACCACTCCTCCTATATATATACACTGCACAGTACCACTCCTCCTGTATATATACACTGCACAGTACCGCT
>NW_027361804.1:4870000-5227500 GCF_039654945.1 Dendrobates tinctorius | reverse complement strand
ATGCACTGCACAGTACCGCTCCTCCTGTATATATACACTGCACAGTACCACTCCTCCTGTATATATACACTGCACAGTACCACTCCTCCTGTATATATACACTGCACAGTACCGCTCCTCCTGTATATGTACACTGCACAGTACCGCTCCTCCTGTATATATACACTGCACAGTACCGCTCCTCCTGTGTATATATATATATATATATACACACTGCACAGTACCGCTCCTCCTGTATATATACACTGCACAGTACCACTCCTCCTGTATATATACACTGCACAGTACCACTCCTCCTGTATATATACACTGCACAGTACCACTCCTCCTGTATATATACACTGCACAGTACCACTCCTCCTGTATATATACACTGCACAGTACCACTCCTCCTGTATATATACACCGCACAGTACCACTCCTCCTGTATATGTACACCGCACAGTACCCCTCCTCCTGTATATATACACTGCACAGTACCACTCCTCCTGTATATATACACTGCACAGTACCACTCCTCCTGTATATATACACTGCACAGTACCACTCCTCCTGTATATGTACACTGCACAGTACCACTCCTCCTGTATATATACACTGCACAGTACCACTCCTCCTGTATATATACACTGCACAGGACCACTCCTCCTGTATATATACACTGCACAGTACCACTCCTCCTGTATATATACACTGCACAGTACCACTCCTCCTGTATATGTACACTGCACAGGACCACTCCTCCTGTATATATACACTGCACAGTACCACTCCTCCTGTATATACACACTGCACAGTACCACTCCTCCTGTATATGTACACTGCACAGTACCACTCCTCCTGTATATATACACTGCACAGTACCGCTCCTCCTGTATATATACACTGCACAGTACCACTCCTCCTGTATATGTACACTGCACAGTACCACTCCTCCTGTATATATACACAGCACAGTACCACTCCTCCTGTATATGTACACTGCACAGTACCACTCCTCCTGTATATGTACACTGCACAGTACCACTCCTCCTGTATATATACACTGCACAGTACCACTCCTCCTGTATATATATATACCCTGCACAGTACCCCTCCTCCTGTATATATACACTGCACAGTACCACTCCTCCTGTATATGTACACCGCACAGTACCACTCCTCCTGTATATATACCCTGCACAGTACCCCTCCTCCTGTATATATACACTGCACAGTACCACTCCTCCTGTATATATACACTGCACAGTACCACTCCTCCTGTATATGTACACTGCACAGTACCACTCCTCCTGTGTATATACACTGCACAGTACCACTCCTCCTGTATATATACACTGCACAGGACCACTCCTCCTGTATATATACACTGCACAGGACCACTCCTCCTGTATATACACACTGCACAGTACCACTCCTCCTGTATATGTACACTGCACAGTACCACTCCTCCTGTATATATACACTGCACAGTACCGCTCCTCCTGTATATATGCACTGCACAGTACCGCTCCTCCTGTATATATACACTGCACAGTACCGCTCCTCCTGTATATATACACTGCACAGTACCGCTCCTCCTGTGTATATATACACTGCACAGTACCACTCCTCCTGTGTATATATACACTGCACAGTACCACTCCTCCTGTGTATATATACACTGCACAGTACCACTCCTCCTGTATATATGCACTGCACAGTACCGCTCCTCCTGTATATATGCACTGCACAGTACCGCTCCTCCTGTATATATACACTGCACAGTACCGCTCCTCCTGTATATATACACTGCACAGTACCGCTCCTCCTGTATATATGCACTGCACAGTACCGCTCCTCCTGTATATATACACTGCACAGTACCACTCCTCCTGTATATATACACTGCACAGTACCACTCCTCCTGTATATATACACTGCACAGTACCGCTCCTCCTGTATATGTACACTGCACAGTACCGCTCCTCCTGTATATATACACTGCACAGTACCGCTCCTCCTGTGTATATATATATATATATACACTGCACAGTACCGCTCCTCCTGTATATATACACTGCACAGTACCACTCCTCCTGTATATATACACTGCACAGTACCACTCCTCCTGTATATATACACTGCACAGTACCACTCCTCCTGTATATATACACTGCACAGTACCACTCCTCCTGTATATATACACTGCACAGTACCACTCCTCCTGTATATATACACTGCACAGTACCACTCCTCCTGTATATGTACACCGCACAGTACCACTCCTCCTGTATATATACCCTGCACAGTACCCCTCCTCCTGTATATATACACTGCACAGTACCACTCCTCCTGTATATATACACTGCACAGTACCACTCCTCCTGTATATGTACACTGCACAGTACCACTCCTCCTGTATATATACACTGCACAGTACCACTCCTCCTGTATATATACACTGCACAGGACCACTCCTCCTGTATATATACACTGCACAGTACCACTCCTCCTGTATATATACACTGCACAGTACCACTCCTCCTGTATATGTACACTGCACAGTACCACTCCTCCTGTATATATACACTGCACAGTACCATTCCTCCTGTATATATACACTGCACAGTACCACTCCTCCTGTATATATACACTGCACAGTACCACTCCTCCTGTATATGTACACTGCACAGTACCACTCCTCCTGTATATATACACTGCACAGTACCGCTCCTCCTGTATATATACACTGCACAGTACCACTCCTCCTGTATATGTACACTGCACAGTACCACTCCTCCTGTATATATACACAGCACAGTACCACTCCTCCTGTATATGTACACTGCACAGTACCACTCCTCCTGTATATGTACACTGCACAGTACCACTCCTCCTGTATATATACACTGCACAGTACCCCTCCTCCTGTATATATATACCCTGCACAGTACCCCTCCTCCTGTATATATACACCGCACAGTACCACTCCTCCTGTATATGTACACCGCACAGTACCACTCCTCCTGTATATATACCCTGCACAGTACCCCTCCTCCTGTATATATATATATACACTGCACAGTACCACTCCTCCTGTATATATACACTGCACAGTACCACTCCTCCTGTATATGTACACTGCACAGTACCACTCCTCCTGTGTATATACACTGCACAGTACCACTCCTCCTGTATATATACACTGCACAGGACCACTCCTCCTGTATATATACACTGCACAGTACCACTCCTCCTGTATATGTACACTGCACAGTACCACTCCTCCTGTATATATACACAGCACAGTACCACTCCTCCTGTATATGTACACTGCACAGTACCACTCCTCCTGTATATGTACACTGCACAGTACCACTCCTCCTGTATATATACACTGCACAGTACCACTCCTCCTGTATATATATACCCTGCACAGTACCCCTCCTCCTGTATATATACACTGCACAGTACCACTCCTCCTGTATATGTACACCGCACAGTACCACTCCTCCTGTATATATACCCTGCACAGTACCCCTCCTCCTGTATATATACACTGCACAGTACCACTCCTCCTGTATATATACACTGCACAGTACCACTCCTCCTGTATATGTACACTGCACAGTACCACTCCTCCTGTGTATATACACTGCACAGTACCACTCCTCCTGTATATATACACTGCACAGGACCACTCCTCCTGTATATATACACTGCACAGGACCACTCCTCCTGTATATACACACACTGCACAGTACCACTCCTCCTGTATATGTACACTGCACAGTACCACTCCTCCTGTATATATACACTGCACAGCACCACTCCTCCTGTATATATACACTGCACAGCACCACTCCTCCTGTATATATACACTGCACAGTACCGCTCCTCCTGTATATATACACTGCACAGTACCACTCCTCCTGTATATGTACACTGCACAGTACCACTCCTCCTGTATATATACACAGCACAGTACCACTCCTCCTGTATATGTACACTACACAGTACCACTCCTCCTGTATATGTACACTGCACAGTACCACTCCTCCTGTATATATACACTGCACAGTACCACTCCTCCTGTATATACACACTGCACAGTACCGCTCCTCCTGTATATATACACTGCACAGTACCGCTCCTCCTGTATATATACACTGCACAGTACCACTCCTCCTGTATATATACGCTGCACAGTACCGCTCCTCCTGTATATATACACTGCACAGTACCACTCCTCCTGTATATGTACACTGCACAGTACCACTCCTCCTGTATATATACACAGCACAGTACCACTCCTCCTGTATATGTACACTACACAGTACCACTCCTCCTGTATATGTACACTGCACAGTACCACTCCTCCTGTATATATACACTGCACAGTACCACTCCTCCTGTATATACACACTGCACAGTACCGCTCCTCCTGTATATATACACTGCACAGTACCGCTCCTCCTGTATATATACACTGCACAGTACCACTCCTCCTGTATATATACGCTGCACAGTACCGCTCCTCCTGTATATATACACTGCACAGTACCACTCCTCCTGTATATATACACTGCACAGTACCACTCCTCCTGTATATATACACTGCACAGTACCACTCCTCCTGTATATATACACTGTACAGTACCGCTCCTCCTGTATATATACACTGCACAGTACCGCTCCTCCTGTATATATACACTGCACAGTACCACTCCTCCTGTATATGTACACTGCACAGTACCATATATATATATATATATACCTCATACCTCATATACCTCAATGCAAGAACAGGGAGAGAAAACGACTTCCTGACCACGGATGGGAACATCTACATATTTGGAGCAGAGAATAACGGCCAAGACTCAGTAGTCACAAAGAGAAACAGCTATGACAGTACAGTCAACAAAAGTGGTAAAAAGCTCCTGAACGTATGCAGAAGTTTAGGACTTCATATTCTTAACGGACGAACCAAAGGAGACTCCTTAGGGAGGTGCACACTAAACTCCCATGTAGGGAGGAGTGTAGTAGATTATGCCATTATAGATATGATCCTGGCAGATATCAGCGCCATCATAGTCTCCCCACAAACGCTTGAGACTATGAAGGTGCTGATATTTGCCAGGTTCATACTTCTTCTGTACCTGAAATCTACAGAGAAACCATCCACTCAAAAGCCACAGCAGAGCGGCCTCTTCACCCGGCCTCCATCCTATAAATGGCACAAAACGTCGGCATTAAAGTATAAAGAGGTTCCCAGCAGACCTGAAATACAGCGGATGCTCCACCACTTCTACAACTACGAGTACCAGCCTAACCCAAAGGGAGTGAGTCAAGCTGCAAAAGACCTCAACAATATATTCTATGCAATGGCCAGACTGTCCGACCTTAAAAAAGTCAACTACAAGAGACCAAAAGAAAAACAGATCAATGGATGGCTTGACAGAGAATGTAAAGCCGTACGGAAGACCCTGAGAACAGCCTCAAACAAGAAACACAGAGACCCCAACCACCCGGGTCTGAGGGAAGCCTATGACACCATACAAAGGCAGTACAAAACCATCCTCAGGAGGAAGAAGCAGAGTTACATCTCCACCAAACTTAACCAACTCCAAGATGCCCTCCAAGACAACTCCTTCTGGGAACTATGGAACCACATGGGCACAAAAGACAAGAAAAACAACATCCATATCCAAAATGGCAACATCTGGCTCCAGTACTTCAGAGACCTCTATAAAGACATTCCAAAGGAAGAACTAAGCCAAGAACAGGAAAACAATGGCAAAACTAAAAGCAATGGAGGAAAAAGTAAAAAATTTCCAAAACCCCGTGGATGCATCTATTACATTACAGGAAGTAGCAGAGAGAATCTCTTCCATAAGATGTAGAAAAGCCGGAGGCCTGGATGGAATCCTACCAGAAATGCTGAAGTACAGCCCACCAGAAATACAGGCCGCAATGGTTAAACTCTTCAATATTGTGCTAAGTGCCGGCTACTTCCCTCCTACCTGGAATCAAGGCCTCATCACACCCATCCACAAGAATGGGGACAGGTATGACCCAGCCAACTACAGAGGAATATGTGTCAGCAGCAACCTGGGAAAACTGTTCAACAGCATCCTGAACAAGAGGATCCTCAGTTTCCTCACCGAGCATAACGTCCTCAGCAAGAGCCAAGCAGGGTTCATGCCAAACCACCACACCACTGACCACATCTACACCCTACACAGCCTCATTCAGAGCCACGTCCACAATACAAAGAACGGGAAGATATACGCCTGTTTCGTGGACTTTAAAAAGGCCTTTGATTCGGTGTGGCACCCAGGCTTATTCCTGAAACTGCTGGAGAGCGGAATAGGAGGAAAGACCTATGATGTTATCAAAAGCTCCTACACCGAGAACCTCTGCAGTGTGAGTGTGAACGGCAGAAGAACGGCCTATTTCCAGCAGAGCCGGGGAGTCAGACAAGGCTGCAGCCTAAGCTCAACGCTCTTCAACATTTACATCAATGAGCTGGCTACCACTCTGGAATCTTCCACAGCACCAGGTCTCACCCTCCACGACGTGCAGGTGAAATTCCTGCTGTATGCAGATGACTTGCTGCTTCTGTCACCAACCGAGAAAGGCCTCCAAGACAACCTGAAAATATTAGAGAAATTCAGCTCCACCTGGGCACTACCGGTCAACCTAAAGAAAACCAACATCATGGTGTTCCAGAAGAGAAAGAGAAAATCAGACCAGCACCCTTCATTTATCCTCAACAACTGCGCCCTTACAGGAACTGACAAATATACCTATCTGGGCCTAGAGATTCACCGATCAGGGAGCTTCAAACAAGCCATAGAGACCCTGAAAGACAAGGCCTGCAAAACCTTCTATGCCATCCGAAGGAAACTCTACCATCTAAAGCCACCAGTGAGGGTCTGGTTAAAAATCTTCAATTCTATCATCGCCCCAATCCTCCTGTATGGCAGCGAAGTCTGGGGTCCTCACACCTACCCAGACTGGTCAAGGTGGGATTCAAGCCCAACAGAAATATTCCACCTGGAATTCTGCAAGCACCTTCTCCAAGTCCATTGGAGCACCTCCAACAGTGCTTGCCGGGCCGAGCTGGGCAGATTCCCTCTACACCTAACGGTTGTAAAGAGGGCACTGTCATTCCGGGCTCACCTACGTAGGAGCAATCCAAGCTCCCATCACCATAAAGCCCTGACACATGTAGGGGAAACAGAAAAACCAGGACCCTCGGAACAGCTCACCCAAACCCAACCTGACCAGAAAACCAATCACAACAACCTGACAAAAGCCGGAATCAGGAAGATGGTAGACGAAGGCCAGGAGAGGTACGTAAGTGACTGGAAGAACGACATCATCAGCTCACAGAAACTGACCATGTACCAGAGTCTACAGAGAGACTACAGACTGGCTCCATACCTGGAGAAACTCCAGGACCCCAAAGACCGCAAGATCCTGAGCCGGTATAGACTCAGTGCCCACAGTCTGGCCATCGAATCCGGCCGACACAGGCAGAGCTACAAGCCCAGGGAGGAAAGACTGTGCCAACACTGTGACCAGGAGGCCCTGGAGGATGAGACCCACTTCCTGCTACACTGCTCCAAGTACTCAGCAGTGAGGGACACTCACTTCAGGAGACTCTCACATCTCTTCCCGGATTTCACCACCATGAAGGAGGAAGAGAAAACATACATCCTGCTGGGGGAAGAAGAGAGAGCAGTGGAGATAGCAGCGCAATATGTGAACGAATGCCATAGACTGCGAGAAAGAGAACTCTGATATGCCATGGACTTCTATGGCACCCACCCTGGATATGCCCCAATCCCCCATCCACCTTCCCTATGCCATGGACTTCTATAGCCTCATCCTGGAACTGCCCCCATGCCGCCATCCACCTTCCCTATGCCATGGACTTCTATAGCCCCAACCTGGATCTGCCCCATCCACCTTTCCTACAGCCCCTTCCCAACATCCCTACAGTCCCTATCCCTATTCCCTTCTGTACACCTGCTTTGGCAAAACTAATGTGTATTTAGTCCTGCCAATAAAGCTTCTTTGAATCTTTGAATATATATACAGTGCCTACAAGTAGTATTCAACCCCCTGCAGATTTAGCAGGTTTACACATTCGGAATTAACTTGGCATTGAGACATTTGGACTGTAGATCAGCCTGGAAGTGTGAAATGCACTGCAGCAAAAAAGAATGTTATTTCTTTGTTTAATTTTTTTTTAAATTGTGAAAAGTTTATTCAGAGGGTCATTTATTATTCAACCCCTCAAACCACCAGAATTCTGTTTGGTTCCCCTAAAGTATTAAGAAGTATTTCAGGCACAAAGAACAATGAGCTTCACATGTTTGGATTAATTATCTCTTTTTCCAGCCTTTTCTGACTATTTAAGACCCTCCCCAAACTTGTGAGCAGCACTCATACATGGTCAACATGGGAAAGACAAAGGAGCATTCCAAGGCCATCAGAGACAAGATCGTGGAGGGTCACAAGGCTGGCAAGGGGTACAAAACCCTTTCCAAGGAGTTGGGCCTACCTGTCTCCACTGTTGGGAGCATCATCCGGAAGTGGAAGGCTTATGGAACTACTGTTAGCCTTCCACGGCCTGGACAGCCTTTGAAAGTTTCCTCCTGTGCCGAGGCCAGGCTTGTCCGAAGAGTCAAGGCTAGCCCAAGGACAACAAGGAAGGAGCTCCAGGAAGATCTCATGGCAGTGGGGACATTGGTTTCAGTCAATACCATAAGTAACGTACTCCACCGCAATGGTCTCCGTTCCAGACGAGCCCGTAAGGTACCTTTACTTTCAAAGCGTCATGTCAAGGCTCGTCTACAGTTTGCTCATGATCACTTGGAGGACTCAGACAGACTGGTTCAAGGTTCTCTGGTCTGATGAGACCAAGATCGAGATCTTTGGTGCCAACCACACACGTGACGTTTGGAGACTGGATGGCACTGCATACGACCCCAAGAATACCATCCCTACAGTCAAGCATGGTGGTGGCAGCATCATGCTGTGGGGCTGTTTCTCAGCCAAGGGGCCTGGCCATCTGGTCCGCATCCATGGGAAGATGGATAGCACGGCCTACCTGGAGATTTTGGCCAAGAACCTCCGCTCCTCCATCAAGGATCTTAAGATCGGTCGTCATTTCATCTTCCAACAAGACAACGACCCAAAGCACACAGCCAACAAAACCAAGGCCTGGTTCAAGAGGCAAAAAATCAAGGTGTTGGAGTGGCCTAGTCAGTCTCCTGACCTTAACCCAATTGAAAACTTGTGGAAGGAGCGATTTATTAGCTGTAATTGCAAACAAGGGTTATTCCACAAAAATATTAAACCTAGGGGTTGAATAATAATTGACCCACACTTTTATGTTTAAAATTTATTAAAATTTAACTGAGCAACATAACTTTTTGGTTTGTAAGATTTATGCATCTGTTAATAAATCCTGCTCTTGTGTGAAGTTTGAAGGCTCTAACTTATTTGCATCTTATCAAACCTGCTAAATCTGCAGGGGTTGAATACTACTTGTAGGCACTGTATATATATATATATATATATATATATATATATATATATATATATATATATATATCTCTCTCAAAGTGTGTATGTATGTATGTGTGTATGTATGTCCGGGATTGGCATCCGCACCGTCACAGCTACAGCCACAAAATTTGGCACAGTCACACGTCTGGACCCCGAGAGCGTCCTAAGCTATGTTGTAAGGCGAAATTTTAACCCCGCGCGTTCCAATTCACCAAACAATGTTGCCCCTATCTACATACTGGGGGAAAAAGTGTGTGCGCGTCAAGCCCCGCCCCTCATTATGTCACAATAGTTGCCATGGCGACCCTGATGTCATCAAAGGTTGCAAGCCCCGCCGCCGCTTATTATGATGTCATAATGGTTGACTATGCGATGGAGGATGTGTGATGAGTATATGGGCACCGGACTATGGGATGGAGGATATGTATGATGGGTATATGGGCACGGGACTATGGGATGGAGGATGTGTATATGGGCACGGGACTATGGGATGGAGAATATGTATGACGGGTATATGGGCACGGGACTATGGGATGGAGGATGTGTGATGGGTATATGGGCACTGGACTATGGGATGGAGGATGTGTGATGGGTATATGGGCTCGGGACTATGGGATGGCGGATATGTATGATGGGTATATGGGCTCGGGACTATGGGATGGCGGATATGTATGATGGGTATATGGGCACGGGACTATGGGATGGAGGATGTGTATATGGGCACGGGACTATGGGATGGAGGATGTGTGATGGGTATATGGGCTCGGGACTATGGGATGGCGGATATGTATGATGGGTATATGGGCACGGGACTATGGGATGGAGGATGTGTATATGGGCACGGGAGTATGGGATGGAGAATATGTATGATGGGTATATTGGCACGGGACTATGGGATGGAGGATGTGTGATGGGTATATGGGCACTGGACTATGGGATGGAGGATGTGTGATGGGTATATGGGCTCGGGACTATGGGATGGCGGATATGTATGATGGGTATATGGGCATGGGACTATGAGATGGCGGATATGTATATGGGCACTGGACTATGGGATGGAGGATGTGTGATGGGTATATGGGCTCGGGACTATGGGATGGCGGATATGTATGATGGGTATATGGGCACGGGACTATGGGATGGCGGATATGTATATGGGCACGGGACTATGGGATGGAGAATGTGTGATGGGTATATGGGCACGGGACTATGGGATGGAGGATATGTATGACGGGTATATGGGCACGGAACTATGGGATGGAGGATATGTATGATGGATATATGGGCACGGGACTATGGGATGGAGGATATGTATGATGGGTATATGGGCACGGGACTATGGGATGGAGGATATGTATGATGGGTATATGGGCACGGGACTATGGGATCGTGGATATGTATGATGGGTATATGGGCACGGGACTATGGGATGGAGGATATGTATGATGAGTATATGGGCACGGGACTATGGGATGGAGGATGTGTATATGGGCACGGGATTATGGGATGGAGGATATGTATGATGGGTATATGGGCACGGGACTAGGAGATGAAGGATGTGTGATGGGTATATGGGCACTCGACTATGGGATGGCGAATATGTATGATGGGTATATGGGCACGGGACTATGGGATGGAGAATATGTATGACGGGTATATGGGCACGGGACTATGGGATGGCGGATATGTATATGGGCACGGGACTATGGGATGGAGGATGTGTGATGGGTATATGGGCACTGGACTATGGGATGGAGGATGTGTGATGGGTATATGGGCTCGGGACTATGGGATGGCGGATATGTATGATGGGTATATGGGCATGGGACTATGAGATGGCGGATATGTATATGGGCACTGGACTATGGGATGGAGGATGTGTGATGGGTATATGGGCTCGGGACTATGGGATGGCGGATATGTATGATGGGTATATGGGCACGGGACTATGGGATGGCGGATATGTATATGGGCACGGGACTATGGGATGGAGAATGTGTGATGGGTATATGGGCACGGGACTATGGGATGGAGGATATGTATGACGGGTATATGGGCACGGAACTATGGGATGGAGGATATGTATGATGGATATATGGGCACGGGACTATGGGATGGAGGATATGTATGATGGGTATATGGGCACGGGACTATGGGATGGAGGATATGTATGATGGGTATATGGGCACGGGACTATGGGATCGTGGATATGTATGATGGGCACGGGACTATGGGATGGAGGATATGTATGATGAGTATATGGGCACGGGACTATGGGATGGAGGATGTGTATATGGGCACGGGATTATGGGATGGAGGATATGTATGATGGGTATATGGGCACGGGACTAGGAGATGAAGGATGTGTGATGGGTATATGGGCACTCGACTATGGGATGGCGAATATGTATGATGGGTATATGGGCACGGGACTATGGGATGGAGAATATGTATGACGGGTATATGGGCACGGGACTATGGGATGGCGGATATGTATATGGGCACGGGACTATGGGATGGAGGATGTGTGATGGGTATATGGGCACTGGACTATGGGATGGAGGATGTGTGATGGGTATATGGGCTCGGGACTATGGGATGGCGGATAAGTATGATGGGTATATGGGCACGGGACTATGGGATGGCGGATATGTATATGGGCACGGGACTATGGGATGGAGAATGTGTGATGGGTATATGGGCACGGGACTATGGGATGGAGGATATGTATGACGGGTATATGGGCACGGAACTATGGGATCGTGGATATGTATGATGGATATATGGGCACGGGACTATGGGATGGAGGATGTGTGATGGGTATATGGGCACTGGACTATGGGATGGAGGATGTGTGATGGGTATATGGGCTCGGGACTATGGGATGGCGGATATGTATGATGGGTATATGGGCATGGGACTATGAGATGGCGGATATGTATATGGGCACTGGACTATGGGATGGAGGATGTGTGATGGGTATATGGGCTCGGGACTATGGGATGGCGGATATGTATGATGGGTATATGGGCACGGGACTATGGGATGGCGGATATGTATATGGGCACGGGACTATGGGATGGAGAATGTGTGATGGGTATATGGGCACGGGACTATGGGATGGAGGATATGTATGACGGGTATATGGGCACGGAACTATGGGATGGAGGATATGTATGATGGATATATGGGCACGGGACTATGGGATGGAGGATATGTATGATGGGTATATGGGCACGGGACTATGGGATGGAGGATATGTATGATGGGTATATGGGCACGGGACTATGGGATCGTGGATATGTATGATGGGTTTATGGGCACGGGACTATGGGATGGAGGATATGTATGATGAGTATATGGGCACGGGACTATGGGATGGAGGATGTGTATATGGGCACGGGATTATGGGATGGAGGATATGTATGATGGGCATATGGGCACGGGACTAGGAGATGAAGGATGTGTGATGGGTATATGGGCAATCGACTATGGGATGGCGAATATGTATGATGGGTATATGGGCACGGGACTATGGGATGGAGAATATGTATGACGGGTATATGGGCACGGGACTATGGGATGGCGGATATGTATATGGGCACGGGACTATGGGATGGAGGATGTGTGATGGGTATATGGGCACTGGACTATGGGATGGAGGATATGTATGATGGGTATATGGGCACGGGACTATGGGATGGAGGATGTGTGATGGGTATATGGGCACTGGACTATGGGATGGAGGATGTGTATATGGGCACGGGACTATGGGATGGAGGATGTGTGATGGGTATATGGGCACTGGACTATGGGATGGAGGATATGTATGATGGGTATATGGGCACTGGACTATGGGATGGAGGATGTGTGATGGGTATATGGGCTCGGGACAATGGGATGGCGGATATGTATGATGGGTATATGGGCACGGGACTATGGGATGGAGAATGTGTGATGGGTATATGGGCACGGGACTATGGGATGGAGGATATGTATGACGGGTATATGGGCACGGGACTATGGGATGGCGGATATGTATATGGGCACGGGACTATGGGATGGAGGATGTGTGATGGGTATATGGGCACGGGATTATGGGATGGAGGATATGTATGATGGGTATATGGGCACGGGACTAGGAGATGAAGGATGTGTGATGGGTATATGGGCACTCGACTATGGGATGGAGGATATGTATGATGGGTATATGGGCACGGGACTATGGGATGGCGGATATGTATATGGGCACGGGACTATGGGATGGAGAATATGTATGACGGGTATATGGGCACGGGACTATGGGATGGCGGATATGTATATGGGCACGGGACTATGGGATGGAGGATGTGTGATGGGTATATGGGCACTGGACTATGGGATGGAGGATATGTATGATGGGTATATGGGCACGGGACTATGGGATGGAGGATGTGTGATGAGTATATGGGCACTGGACTATGGGATGGAGGATGTGTGATGGGTATATGGGCTCGGGACTATGGGATGGCGGATATGTATGATGGGTATATGGGCACGGGACTATGGGATGGAGAATGTGTGATGGGTATATGGGCACGGGACTATGGGATGGAGGATATGTATGACGGGTATATGGGCACGGGACTATGGGATGGAGGATATGTATGATGAGTATATGGGCACTGGACTATGGGATGGAGGATATGTATGATGAGTATATGGGCACGGGACTATGGGATGGAGAATATGTATGACGGGTATATGGGCACGGGACTATGGGATGGCGGATATGTATATGGGCACGGGACTATGGGATGGAGGATGTGCGAAGGGTATATGGGCACTGGACTATGGGATGGAGGATATGTATGATGGGTATATGGGCACGGGACTATGGGATGGAGGATGTGTGATGGGTATATGGGCACTGGACTATGGGATGGAGGATGTGTGATGGGTATATGGGCTCGGGACTATGGGATGGCGGATATGTATGATGGGTATATGGGCACGGGACTATGGGATGGAGAATGTGTGATGGGTATATGGGCACGGGACTATGGGATGGAGGATATGTATATGGGCACGGGACTATGGGATGGAGGATATGTATGATGGGTATATGGGCACGGGACTATGGGATGGCGGATATGTATATGGGCACGGGACTATGGGATGGAGGATGTGTGATGGGTATATGGGCACTGGACTATGGGATGGAGCATATGTTTGACGGGTATATGGGCACGGGACTATGGGATGGAGGATGTGTGATGGGTATATGGGCTCGGGACTATGGGATGGCGGATATGTATGATGGGTATATGGGCACGGGACTATGGGATGGAGAATGTGTGATGGGTATATGGGCACTGGACTATGGGATGGAGGATATGTATGACGGGTATATGGGCACGGGACTATGGGATGGCGGATATGTATATGGGCATGGGACTATGGGATGGAGGATGTGTGATGGGTATATGGGCACTGGACTATGGGATGGAGGATATGTATGATGGGTATATGGGCACGGGACTATGAGATGGCGGATATGTATGATGGGTATATGGGCACGGGACTATGAGATGGCGGATATGTATGATGGGTATATGGGCACGGGACTATGGGATCGTGGATATGTATGATGGGTATATGGGCACGGGACTATGGGATGGCGGATATGTATATGGGCACGGGACTATGGGATGGAGGATAATTATAATTTTCTATAACTAACCACAGTTAGTTACTATGCCCGGGCAACGGGATGGAGGATGTGTGATAGGTATATGGGCACTGGACTATGGGATGGAGGATATGTATGATGGGTATATGGGCACGGGACTATGGGATGGCGGATATGTATATGGGCACGGGACTATGGGATGGAGGATGTGTGATGGGTATATGGGCACTGGACTATGGGATGGAGGATATGTATGATGGGTATATGGGCATGGGACCATGGAATGGCGGATATGTATATGGGCACGGGACTATGGGATTGAGGATGTATGATGGGTATATGGGCACTGAACTATGGGATGGAGGATATGTATGATGAGTATATAGGCACGGGACTATGGGATGGAAGATATGTATGATGGGTATATGGGCACGGGACTATGGGATGAAGGATGTGTGATGGGTATATGGGCACTCGACTATGGGATGGCGAATATGTATGATGGGTATATGGGCATGGGACTATGGGATGGAGAATATGTATGATGGGTATATAGGCACGGGACTATGGGATGGAGAATATGTATGATGCGTATATGGGCATGGGACTATGGGATGGAGGATGTGTGATGGGTATATGGGCACTGGACTATGGGATGGAGGATATGTATGATGGTATATGGGCACTCGACTTTGGGATGGAGGATATGTATGATGGGTATATGGGCACGGGCCTATGGGATCGTGGATATGTATGATGGGTATATGGGCACGGGACTATGGGATGGAGGATAATTATAATTTTCTATAACTAACCACAGTTAGTTACTATGCCCGGGCAGCGCCGGGCTCTTCAGCTATCTAATATATAAAGCTCAAAGTGTGTATGTATGTCCGGGATTGGCATCCGCACCGTCACAGCTACAGCCACAAAATTTGGCACAGTCACACGTCTGGACCCCGAGAGCGTCCTAAGCTATGTTGTGAGGCGAGATTTTAACCCCGCGCGTTCCAATTCACCAAACAATGTTGCCCCTATCTACATACTGGGGGAAAAAGTGTGTGCGCGTCAATCCCCGCCCCTCATTGTGATGTCACAATGCCTCTATTTGCATACTGGGGAAGCAGTCTGCGCGCACCAAGCCCCGCCCCTCATTATGATGTCACAATGGTTGCCATGGCGATGCTGATGTCATCAAAGGTTGCAAGCCCTGCCGCCGCTCATTATGATGTCATAATGGTTGACTATGGGATGGAGGATATGTATGACGGGTATATGGGCACGGGACTATGGGATGGAGGATATGTATGACAGATATATGGGCACGGGACTATGGGATGGAGGATATGTATGATGGGTATATGGGTACGGGCCTATGGGATCGTCGATATGTTATGTATGATGGGTATATGGGCACGGGACTATGGGATGGAGGATATGTATGATGGGTATATGGGCACGGGACTATGGGATGGAGGATAATTATAATTTTCTATAACTAACCACAGTTAGCTACTATGCCCGGGCAGCGCCGGGCTCTTCAGCTAGTATATATATATATATATACACACACACACACACACATGCACAGTACCACTCCTCCTGTATATATACACTGCACAGTACCGCTCCTCCTGTATATATACACTGCACAGTACCGCTCCTCCTGTATATATACACTGCACAGTACCACTCCTCCTGTATATATACACTGCACAGTACCGCTCCTCCTGTATATACACTGCACAGCACAACTCCTCCTGTATATACACTGCACAGTACCACTCCTCCTGTATATATACACTGCACAGTACCACTCCTCCTGTATATACACTGCACAGCACCACTCCTCCTGTATATACACTGCACAGTACCACTCCTCCTGTATATATACACTGCACAGTACCGCTCCTCCTGTATATACACACTGCACAGTACCGCTCCTCCTGTATATAAACACTGCACAGTACCGCTCCTCCTGTATATATACACTGCACAGTACCACTCCTCCTGTATATACACACTGCACAGTACCACTCCTCCTGTATATATACACTGCACAGTACCGCTCCTCCTGTCCTGTGTATACACACTGCACAGTACCACTCCTCCTGTTCTGTTGGTGAAGAGATGACACTGGACTTCTGGATTGTTATTGGTTTAATATTTTTTACATTCCTATTGTCAAATAAAAATAAATCTTAAAAACCCTGTTTAAGTGGGTTATTCCAAGTTTGGAAGTTATCCCTTATCTCCTGGATAGCGGATGACTTTCCAATCTGACCCCTGCAATCCTGAGAAATGAAGCTCTGAAGAGCACCATGTAAATGGAGCGGTGGTCGATCATACGCTCTGCTGCGCCATTCACATGTGGCTCTTCGAATGACTCCTTTAAGAGAGTGGTGAGGGGTGTGACAGCGTAGCACAAAATTCACTGATCGTGGTGAGGAGTGTTTTAGTATGTGGGCTGGTGGGGTCTGTGTGCCAGGGCTGCTTTTTTTTGTCTCAGTGTGACCCTGGCAATATCTGGTGCCAAACCAACAAAGTTCATCACCTCAAGAACATCATCCCCACAGTGAAACATGGTGGTGGCAGCATCATGCTATGGGGATTGTGGCATGGCGACTGGTCATGTGATTGATGGGTGGTAGGTATCGCAGAGGTGGGTGGCCCTGTGAACGAAGCCTGGGCATGTTTTGCTCAGCAGATCTACTGTTGAGGGATTTTACTATACATTGGGAGGCTTCCAGGAAACTTGGAGAGATGGGTGGGTCCAATCACCTACATACCCACCCAAGGGGTGTATGTCTGAAAGATGAAGCCTGTATGTGAGTGTGTTTGAGGACCTGCATTGATGTCACAATCACCTGACTAGCCATGTGATAGGTACCTGGGTGTGGTAAAGGCTACCTAATGCAGCCTGTGTGTTTGGCACATGTTGCAGTGCTGGCTACTCTGAGCCAGAGGAAGGAGGCCTGTGAGATACCTCTGGAGTGAGTGATACTGACCGGGGTCAGTGAGAGACGTTTGTGGGATACCTCTGAGGATAAGAGGCATCCGGGAACCTGCGTGGCCGACACCAACAGGTAAGGGAGAGGAATCTGTTATGCTGACCGGGGTCAGTGAGAGACTGTGTTTGTTCTATAGAGCTGAATGTATAACGGCCTGTGTACTGGCTGCTGTAGTGGCACCAAGTTCCTGAGGAGTGGGTTATTTTGTACTTCATAAATTGAATGGACTTTTTTTTTTTTAACCCTAAGTGTCCCGGTATCTACCTCAAGGACCAGCCAAGTGAGAACTCCCCGTCCACTCAGTGTGGGACGTTACAATTGGTGCTAGACTGCGGGCAACGGTCCACTAAGCACACGTGGAGGTGATTGCTGTGGCTCGGCGGGGTCACAAAGAATTTGTTTTTATTTCCCAAGTCAGCTTGCTGTGGCTCGGCAGGGCCACGAAGACTGAAAGCGTCTGGCGGTAACTCGCCGGGGTTACGAAGGTGGTCAACGTCCTCAACGCAGAGTCGTCTGGAGGCTTGCAGAGCCGGTGCAGCCACAGTTGCAGCAAGAGGTTCTGCAGCAGCAGGAGCTGCAATAGCAACCGCAGAAGCCTCACTGTGAGGAACTGTTGGGGCTGATAGAATGCCGAGCAAAGGCGGTGAGGGGCCTGTAGAGGGACATGGGGGGGTCCACGGCGTGCACCTCAAGGAGGGATGGTGGCCCAAAAGGGATGGTGACCCAAAAAGGGATAGTGACTCCAAAAGAGGCGGAGCGTTCAAAAAGGGCGGCACCGGTTACCTCCGTGGACATGTCTGGGGAACAGCGGTGTTTGTGTTATACTTATTCCAAGTGCGGCATAGACTTTCCATATGACGACAGGCCACAGGTGTGTACCGTGATGTTACATCGGGAAGGAGTCTCTGGAAGGCTGGACTCAGAGTCAAGTGACTCTGATGGGAACTCTGCTCATTCTCTGTCTGAACGAGAAATAAGTCAAGGTTCACTGCAACCATGGGTTCATTGTGGACTATACTGTGGCCAGAGTGATGATTGATACGTCCAAAAATGTCGAGTGCCAAGATGGCGGAATAACACCGAACTTATTGTACCCCTTTGAGAGGGGCCGTGACTTTGTGTTCTTTGAAGATCTACGGGAAGTTGATGAAGTGCTTGGTTGCTCAGAGGGGGGGGGGACGGAACCGTAGTATGGAAGCCCCACTACAGCAGCCGGCTGTGGGGGTTCATGTTAGTGGGATGTATAAGGAGCTCCAGGGAAGGGGTCCGACACCTGTTTAAGGCCGGGTTCACATTACGTTTAACCAGCCCATTCAACGCATAGCGTTGACGGGCTGCGTTAACGGTATAGCATAACGCGATCGCATTATGCTATACCCGCTAGCGCTGATGATTCATGACGAAGCCTCAGACGGTGCAGCGCTGCTTTACGGTATGCGTCGCGATGCGCCCGACAATGGGGGTCTATGGCAGCGTTAACGGACTGCGTTACACCGCGGTGTAACGCAGTCTAACGGACTGCCATAACAGAGTGTAACCCCGGCCTAAGTGGGGATTTGCTGTTCCAAGATGACAGACGGAGTGAGGGTGACTCCAATTCAGACTGTGACTCGAATGTAAGGGAAAAAGAGTATGCAGTAAGGGGGAGCCGAGTAAAGATGGCAGATCTTCCTCTCGCCGGGACCACAGAAAGACAGGACAGGCTACACCCTCTCAGAAGAAGGATGAGGAAGGGACAGGGTCAGGTGCAGATCAGGTTATTGTCCTTAGTGAGGTCACTTTACCTCTGACAAACCCCAGCACAGAGTTAGTTGGTGAAGGCCCCATAGTATTTGAGGTCAAAGAAGATGGACGGAAGACCATAGAGAAAGCGGAACCTGTTGATGAAGGAACAGGTGGAACTATGGAAGCAGAATATGGGTCGGCAAGATGGTCCATCTGAAAACACAAAGAAGTTATGGCGTGACACGTGTTGACCAAAAGAGAGCAGGATCATGCAATAGAGATGCTTAAAGAGACTGTAAAAGAGCATGTCGAACGAGAAAGGGTCCCAAGACAAGCAGCTGAGCACAGAGAGGATGAGCTGAAGAAGGAAGTCTCTGAGCTCAGAGGTCACCTGTTAACATGGCAAACCGAGAACAAGGCCATATGGCCATATTGAAAGATATGGAGGTGTTCAGAGAGGCCCAAGAGAAGCATCAGCAGGAGCTTGTTGCTGCCTGGCAGAGGAGCGGGATAAAGTTCTCCAAGAGCTGAAGTTAGAGAAGGAGGCTAATGCCGAGCTCCAGAAATACACGGATGATCAGGAAATCGAACTGTTGCGCTCTCTCGGTCTGATCGCCATGAAGGAGAGTGAGCTGGAGAGGCTGACCAAAGAAGGGTCCTCCACGGAGGCAGAAAACCAGCAGTGGAAGTGCCATGCAGATGGCCACACAAGGGACGTCGATATCCTGGAAAACTGCACTGACGCTCAGGACAAGGAGGTCCAACAGTATTGACCAAGAAGGTGAGACTTCGGTTTTCAAGTGCGTGATAGAGCTATCCGAAGATATGCGAGAAGTGTGCACCAGTGAGGATGTGCATGAGGCCTTTAGAAGGGCAGTAGAAGCGTGTAAGGTGTACTGAGCGCCAGAGACTCAGCAGTTGGTCATACTGTTGACTAAGGAAGTCACAGTGAAGCGGGTGGCTATCCTGAGGGATATGCACCTAAAATGCCTCCGCACGAACCAGATGATCCTGTTGAGGAATAAGAAAGCCACTCGACGTCTGGAGCGTGCGAGGAAAGCTCAAAGTCGGTTGGGCATTGTAGAAAACATCGTTTAAGTGCCCAGAAGTCTGGTGAGGAAAGTCATCGGAAGATTTGGGAAAGTGATGCAGGAGATGGTGAATAGGTCCCGTTTGATGAGAGTGAGGATTCCGGCTGATGACGAAGCCCAGGTCGTGGGTGAAGTTGGGATGGTTCCATTCCTCGTTGTCGGATTCATGGAGAGCCTTGGGATATCCGGATGCTCCTGGAGTATCACGTGTCACACCTGAAAGAGGTAGAGCAGCTGAAACTTGAGAGGCAGCAGATCAATAGAGAGCTGCAGGAAATGGGAAGAAGATGGCCGCTACCTTCAACTCGCGATATAGAGACTTAAGACTGGAAGTCCAGAAGCTGGCGCTAATAGAAGACATAGGGACAGGTGGAAGGACTGCTCTCCAGGCAATAAAGACCATGGGAGAAATGGCCAGCAGACAGATAACAGATGGTGGCCTGATGGAAGAGGTAGAAGCAGTGAAGCCTCAGTTAGCTCAGGGCTGAGTGACCTAGGCGGGAGACCCTATAGCGGACGTGTTGACAGAGTCAGACCAGATAGATGGTATGGGTGCAAGGGAACTGCAACGCCAGATTGCCCGCCAGGGGTTCGGGTGGTTTGACAAGGGGTTATCTCGATTAAAAAAAAAAAAAGGGGGGGAAATGATCTCCAGCGTGAAGACTTGGGTAAAATTCCAATGTATTGAATCGCATAATTAAAAAACCACATAATTGATGGAATAACATCTTAGATGGGGTCCCAGGTACAAGCAGCAACCAACGCGTTTCGACCCTTAATTAAAAAACCACAGAATTAAGGCCCTTACAGGTCAAAACGCGTTGGTTGCTGCTTGTACCTGGGACCTCGTCTATGAGCTGTTATTCCATGAATTCTGTGGTTTTTTAATTATGTGATTCAATAAATTGGAATTTTACCCAAGTCTTCACGCTGGAGATCATTGGCCCCTTTTTTTTTTTCCTGCTTGGACAACGCCTCTGATCAAGGCTTCTCCGTACGTACTTTGTAATCCTACTGGGACTACCGTCTTGCAAGTACTGCATTCTGAGGACTTCTATTGAGAGTGGTGAGCTGAAAATTTTTTTCCTTCATTTTCTAAACCAATTCTATTAAAAGATGTGACGGATGATGGGCATCTACAAAAGGGTTCAGTAGCAGGGGCCGACTTTGACAGATGGTTTGACTGGCAGAGACGACCGAGAAGGATCTCTGGTCGGGTAATAGAAAGTGCCAAGCCCCACGGCTTTAGGCAGAGGGGGGGGAAATATGTGGCATGGCGACTGGTCATGTGATTGATGGGCGGTATGTGTCGCAGAGGTGAGTGGCCCTGTGATGGAAGCCTGGGCGTGTTTTGCTCAGCAGCTCTACTGCTGAGGGTGTTTGCTATACATTGGGAGGCTTCCAGGTGACTTGGAGAGATGGGTGGGTCCAGTCTCCTACATATCCCACCCAAGGGGTGTTTGTCTAAATACCCAAGATGAAGCCTGTATGTGGGGTTGTGTATGTTTAAGGACCTGCGGTGATGTCATGATCACCTGACCAGTGCATGTGATGGAGCCTGTGTGTTTGGCACAGGTGGCACTGCTGGCTAGTCTGAGCCAGAGGATGGAGGCCTGTGAGACACCTCCGGAGTGGACGGTCTGATAACTGTGAGTGATACTGACCGGGGTCAGTGAGAGACGTTTGTGGGATACCTCTGAGGATAGGAGGCATCTGGGAACCTGTGTGGCCGACACCAACAGGTAACGGAGAGGAGTCCGTGTTGTGCTGACCGGGGTCAGTGAGAGACTGTATCTGTTCTATAGAGCTGAATGTATAACGGCCTGTGTACTGGCTGCATGTTACCAAGTTCCTGAGGAGCGGGTTATGTTGTACTTAATAAAGAGTGTACTTTTTTTTTAACCCTAAGTGTCCCGGTATCTATCTCAAGGACCAGCCGAGTACTCCCCGTCCACTCATAGTGGGGGAGGTTACAGGATGTTTGTTGGCAGCAGTGACAGTGAAGATTGATGGTGTGAAATACAGGGATATTCTTGAGCAAAACCAGTTTGTTAAGGGGGAACGTGTGAATGTTCTGCAGTGGTCGAGTCACATCCCAGACCTTAAGCCAATGGAGAATCTGTGGTCATATGTGAAGATTGTTGTCCACCAGAAGAAACATCTAACGTGGTGGAGCTGGAGCCGTTTTACCTTGAGGAATGGGGAGAAATCCCAGTGGCCAAATGTGGAAAGCTCAGAGACTTCTCTAAAGCGACTGCAGCTGTAAGAGCCACAAAAGGAGGCTCTACAAAGTACTGACTTTAGGGGGTGAATAGTTTTGCACACTGACATTTTCAGCTATTTTGTCATAATTGTTGTTTGCTTCACAATAAAAATAAAACAAATGTTCACAGTTATCGGGATGTTCTGTACATGACCTGATGGAAACCCCCCAAAAAAATCAAATTCCACATTCTGAGGTAGCAAAAACACAGAAAATGCCAAGGATGGGAATACTTTTGCAAGCTACTGTGGGTCTAGAGGGAGAATTGTATAGAATGAAGACTAGAGCGTGATTCCACAGTAATGGATTATGACCCATCACAGAGAGGAAGGGAAGCAGCCAGGGGGGGCAGGGGGCAACATCCCCGGAGCAGAGACGGCTCCAGGACAGAATTCACTTTTCCTGCCCCAAGCCGCGGGTATATCGGAGCCGGTATGTGCAGATTACCGCGGCCGCTCAGATCTGGCCGATCGCAGGTTAAGGGGCTGTAATGTAATTCTCCTCACAAGTTTACCCTGGCACCTCCCGGCGGCCGCGCTGTTTGAGCTGTCAGGATGAAGCAGCCGTCACATCTGATATTCAAACACTGATGTTTACCAGAGAGGTCCCCGCTGACAGCGCTCCATCCACTCCTGCGCCAGCAAGAGCGGCCACCAGACCTAGCAAGAGACCCTCGTCCATCACCAGAGATCAGAGGTGACATCACTGAGAATGTCTCCTATCCATCACCAGAGATCAGCAGTGACATCACTGAGAATGCCTCCTATCCATCTCCAGAGATCAGAGGTGACATCACTGAGAATGCCTCCTATCCATCACCAGAGATCAGAGGTGACATCACTGAGAATGTCTCCTATCCATCACTAGACATCAGCGGTGACATCACTGAGAATGCCTCCTATCCATCACTAGACATCAGAGGTGACATCACTGAGAATGTCTCCTATCCATCACTAGACATCAGAGGTGACATCACTGAGAATGTCTCCTATCCATCACCAGAGATCAGCGGTGACATCACTGAGAATGCCTCCTATCCATCACCAGAGATCAGCGGTGACATCACTGAGAATGCCTCCTATCCATCACCAGAGATCAGCGGTGACATCACTGAGAGTCTCCTACCATCACCAGAGATCAGAGGTGACATCACTGAGAATGCCTCCTATCCATCACCAGAGATCAGAGGTGACATCACTGAGAATGCCTCCTATCCATCACCAAAGATCAGAGGTGACATCACTGAGAATGCCTCCTATCCATCTCCAGAGATCAGCGGTGACATCACTGAGAATGTCTCCTACCATCACCAGAGATCAGCGGTGACATCACTGAGAAAGCCTCCTATCCATCACTAGACATCAGAGGTGACATCACTGAGAATGCCTCCTATCCATCACCAGAGATCAGAGGTGACATCACTGAGAATGTCTCCTATCCATCACTAGAGATCAGCGGTGACATCACTGAGAATGCCTCCTATCCATCACTAGACATCAGAGGTGACATCACTGAGAATGTCTCCTATCCATCACTAGACATCAGAGGTGACATCACTGAGAATGTCTCCTATCCATCACTAGACATCAGCGGTGACATCACTGAGAATGTCTCCTATCCGTCACTAGAGATCAGAGGTGACATCGCTGAGAATGTCTCCTATCCATCACCAGAGATCAGAGGTGACATCACTGAGAAAGTCTCCTATCCATCACCAGAGATCAGAGGTGACATCACTGAGAATGCCTCCTATCCATCACTAGAGATCAGAGGTGACATCACTGAGAATGCCTCCTATCCATCACTAGAGATCAGCGGTGACATCACTGAGAATGTCTCCTATCCATCACTAGAGATCAGCGGTGACATCACTGAGAATGCCTCCTATCCATCACCAGAGATCAGAGGTGACATCACTGAGAATGCCTCCTATCCATCACTAGAGATCAGCGGTGACATCACTGAGAATGACTCCTATCCATCACCAGAGATCAGAGGTGACATCATTGAGAATGTCTCCTATCCATCACTAGAGATCAGAGGTGACATCACTGAGAATGTCTCCTATCCATCACGAGAGATCAGAGGTGACATCACTGAGAATGCCTCCTATCCATCACCAGAGATCAGAGGTGACATCACTGAGAATGTCTCCTACCATCACCAGAGATCAGAGGTGACATCACTGAGAATGCCTCCTATCCATCTCCAGAGATCAGCGGTGACATCACTGAGAATGTCTCCTACCATCACCAGAGATCAGCGGTGACATCACTGAGAATGCCTCCTATCCATCACTAGACATCAGAGGTGACATCACTGAGAATGTCTCCTATCCATCACCAGAGATCAGAGGTGACATCACTGAGAATGTCTCCTATCCATCACTAGAGATCAGCGGTGACATCACTGAGAATGCCTCCTATCCATCACTAGAGATCAGCGGTGACATCACTGAGAATGCCTCCTATCCATCACCAGAGATCAGAGGTGACATCACTGAGATTGTCTCCTACCATCACCAGAGATGACATCACTGAGAATGTCTCCTACCATCACCAGAGATCAGAGGTGACATCACTGAGAATGCCTCCTATCCATCTCCAGAGATCAGCGGTGACATCACTGAGAATGTCTCCTATCCATCACTAGACATCAGAGGTGACATCACTGAGAATGTCTCCTATCCATCACCAGAGATCAGAGGTGACATCACTGAGAATGTCTCCTATCCATCACTAGAGATCAGCGGTGACATCACTGAGAATGCCTCCTATCCATCACTAGAGATCAGAGGTGACATCACTGAGAATGCCTCCTATCCATCACCAGAGATCAGCGGTGACATCACTGAGAATGTCTCCTATCCATCACTAGACATCAGAGGTGACATCACTGAGAATGTCTCCTATCCATCACCAGAGATCAGAGGTGACATCACTGAGAATGTCTCCTATCCATCACTAGAGATCAGCGGTGACATCACTGAGAATGCCTCCTTATCCATCACCAGAGATCAGAGGTGACATCACTGAGAATGCCTCCTATCCATCACTAGAGATCAGCGGTGACATCACTGAGAATGCCTCATATCACTAGAGATCAGCGGTGACATCACTGAGAATGCCTCCTTATCCATCACCAGAGATCAGAGGTGACATCACTGAGAATGTCTCCTATCAATCACTAGAGATCAGAGGTGACATCACTGAGAATGCCTCATATCACTAGAGATCAGCGGTGACATCACTGAGAATGTCTCCTATCAATCACTAGAGATCAGAGGTAACATCACTGAGAATGCCTCCTATCCATCACCAGAGATCAGTGGTGACCTTACTGAGAATGCCTCCTATCCATCACTAGAGATCAGCGGTGACATCACTGAGAATGCCTCCTATCCATCACCAGAAATCAGAGGTCACATCACTGAGAATGCCTCCTATCCACTAGAGATCAGCGGTGACATCACTGAGAATGCCTCCTATGCATCACCAGAAATCAGAGGTGACATCACTGAGAATGCCTCGTATCACTAGAGATCAGTGGTGACCTTACTGAGAATGCCTCCTATCCATCACCAGAGATCAGAGGTGACATCACTGAGAATGCCTCCTATACATCACCAGAGATCAGAGGTGACATCACTGAGAATGCCTCCTATCCATCACTAGACATCAGAGGTGACATCACTGAGAATGTCTCCTATCCATCACCAGAGATCAGAGGTGACATCACTGAGAATGTCTCCTATCCATCACTAGAGATCAGCGGTGACATCACTGAGAATGCCTCCTTATCCATCACCAGAGATCAGAGGTGACATCACTGAGAATGCCTCCTATCCATCACTAGAGATCAGCGGTGACATCACTGAGAATGCCTCCTATCCATCACTAGAGATCAGCGGTGACATCACTGAGAATGACTCCTATCCATCACTAGAGATCAGAGGTGACATCATTGAGAATGTCTCCTATCCATCACGAGATCAGAGGTGACATCACTGAGAATGTCTCCTATCCATCACCAGAGATCAGAGGTGAGATCACTGAGAATGCCTCCTGTTACGAATGGGTCACCGGAGGAGAAAAAAGCAAAACAAGATAAGCCACAGAAAACCAGAGTGGTTGGTAACTATGCAGATTGCAGATCCCTGATCTTACCACACAACTAGCAGTAGCCGTGGAGCGTGCCTACGATGAACCTAGACGCCTCGTCAAGGCCGGAGGACTACATAAGCCTAAAGCAAGTAAAGGAAAAACTAGTTGCCCCAGAGCAGACCCCAAAGGAATAGATAGCCCCCACACATGTATTGACGGTGAAACAAGATGAAAGCACAAATACAGGCAGGAAAATAGGCTGAGCAAATGATGGGGCCCAAACTAACTAGACAGGAAAGGAAAGGAAAGACACTGTCTGCAACCTGCAAAAAACTCTACAAAAATAATGTCCAACACCTCTGATAGCAAAATTAACCCTGAAGTCACTAGACTTCTCCCACTATATCAGCACTCTGAAATATTCTGAGACAGAGCAAAAAGAGACCAAACTAGTAAGGGACAAAAAGCCAATTGGCAAAATACTGATAAATAAGAGTGGACATTCAGCTCAGCCCCCAGCAGGGGCTGGCAGACCACACAAAAAACTGTATAGACCAACAAAATCAAGTGTGAACATTAGCAGAAAAACTTAGCTTTAGATGACTGGAACAGAGCTGAAAACCAAGAGCTGACAAGCCAGAAGGAATCACCAGCAACTGAATAGGGCGTCGGCTGTCTTAAATTCAATCTGAGAATCCTGAGATACAATCGTCATCCTCATTCTCAGGTGGCAGATCTCCACCGATCAAACCAGCCGCACCACCTCCCGTCACCACCAGAAAGAGTCCAGAAGGGGAACTCACAACTGGTGAACCAGAGAATGAACTCACAACAGCCTCCTATCCATCACCAGAGATCAGAGGTGACATCACTGAGAATGCCTCCTATCCATCACTAGAGATCAGAGGTGACATCACTGAGAATGCCTCCTATCCATCACCAGAGATCAGAGGTGACATCACTGAGAATGCATCCTATCCATCACTAGAGATAAGCGGTGGCCTTACTGAGAATGTCTCCTATCCATCACCAGAGATCAGCGGTGACATCACTGAGAATGCCTCCTATCCATCACTAGAGATCAGAGGTGACATCACTGAGAATGCCTCCTATCCATCACTAGAGATCAGAGGTGACATCACTGAGAATGCCTCCTATCCATCACCAGAGATCAGAGGTGACATCACTGAGAATGCCTCCTATCCATCACCAGAGATCAGTGGTGACATCACTGAGAATGCCTCGTATCACTAGAGATCATCGGTGACATCACTGAGAATGTCTCCTATCAATCACTAGAGATCAGAGGTGACATCACTGAGAATGCCTCATATCACTAGAGATCAGCGGTGACATCACTGAGAATGTCTCCTATCAATCACTAGAGATCAGAGGTAACATCACTGAGAATGCCTCCTATCCATCACCAGAGATCAGTGGTGACCTTACTGAGAATGCCTCCTATCCATCACTAGAGATCAGCGGTGACATCACTGAGAATGCCTCCTATCCATCACCAGAAATCAGAGGTCACATCACTGAGAATGCCTCCTATCCACTAGAGATCAGCGGTGACATCACTGAGAATGCCTCCTATGCATCACCAGAAATCAGAGGTGACATCACTGAGAATGCCTCGTATCACTAGAGATCAGTGGTGACCTTACTGAGAATGCCTCCTATCCATCACCAGAGATCAGAGGTGACATCACTGAGAATGCCTCCTATACATCACCAGAGATCAGAGGTGACATCACTGAGAATGCCTCCTATGCATCACCAGAGATCAGAGGTGACCTTACTGAGAATGTCTCTTATCCACCACCAGAGATCAGCGGTGACATCACTGAGAATGCCTCCTATCCATCACCAGAGATCAGAGGTGACCTTACTGAGAATGCCTCCTATCCATCACTAGAGATCAGCGGTGACATCACTGAGAATGCCTCCTATCCATCACCAGAAATCAGAGGTGACATCACTGAGAATGCCTCCTATCCATCACTAGAGATCAGCGGTGACATCACTGAGAATGCCTCCTATGCATCACCAGAAATCAGAGGTGACATCACTGAGAATGCCTCCTATACATCACCAGAGATCAGAGGTGACATCACTGAGAATGCCTCCTATCCATCACCAGAGATCAGTGGTGACCTTACTGAGAATGTCTCTTATCCACCACCAGAGATCAGCGGTGACATCACTGAGAATGCCTCCTATCCATCACCAGAGATCAGAGGTGACCTTACTGAGAATGCCTCCTATCCATCACTAGAGATCAGCGGTGACATCACTGAGAATGCCTCCTATCCATCACCAGAAATCAGAGGTGACATCACTGAGAATGCCTCCTATCCATCACTAGAGATCAGAGGTGACCTTACTGAGAATGCCTCCTATCCATCACTAGAGATCAGCGGTGACATCACTGAGAATGCCTCCTATCCATCACCAGAAATCAGAGGTGACATCACTGAGAATGCCTCCTATCCATCACCAGAAATCAGAGGTGACATCACTGAGAATGCCTCCTATCCATCACTAGAGATCAGCGGTGACATCACTGAGAATGCCTCCTATCCATCACTAGAGATCAGCGGTGACATCACTGAGAATGCCTCCTATGCATCACCAGAAATCAGAGGTGACATCACTGAGAATGCCTCCTATCCATCACCAGAGATCAGCGGTGACATCACTGAGAATGCCTCCTATCCATCACCAGAGATCAGCGGTGACATCACTGAGAATGCCTCCTATCCATCACCAGAGATCAGCGGTGACATCACTGAGAATGCCTCCTATCCATCACCACAGATCAGAGGTGACATCACTGAGAATGCCTCCTATCCATCACCAGAGATCAGCGGTGACATCACTGAGAATGCCTCCTATCCATCACCAGAGATCAGCGGTGACATCACTGAGAATGCCTCCTATCCATCACCAGAGATCAGCGGTGACATCACTGAGAATGCCTCCTATCCATCACCAGAGATCAGCGGGGACATCACTGAGAATGCCTCCTATCCATCACCAGAGATCAGCGGTGACATCAGAGACAGGCGGTGTGGTACAGCCGTTTATCTCCCTTACATACTGTACATCTGGTGCTGTCACCTGCAGTCCTGCTCTCTGCCAGTGAGGGGCAGCCCAGTCTCACGGTCCTCCCCGCTCACACACCAGGACATTGCCTGTCCCCTCTTTCTCTTCAGCTCATTGTAACCGGAGAATCCGCCGGTGGCAGCTAATTGCCGCCCCGCAGGAAACCGCCAGGCCCTGAATGTATAATTAAACTGCGCCGCTTTGTATTTGGTGTAACAGAGGGCACTTGTCAGGGGACGGACATGGGGGCCGCCACCAAATCCTTCCCTGCGCTGTTCATACGTGAATATGAATAGGGGGGCACATACTTTTCTGAGCTGGACCCTCCCTGGAAAGTTAGAATTTCTGTGACTTTCAGTTCCATTTCCTTATTTTTTAGTATATTATCGCCTCCTCCTTGTGAATGGAAACGCTAACAAGGCATCCTAACCCACTACCTGTCACATCTGAGGCTATGTGCACACGCTGCGGATCTGCAGGTAAAACCGCAGGTAAAGTGACCTGCGGATTGACCACCAGTTTTCCCCTGCGGTTTGACACCTGGACAATGGAATAGATGGCAAACCGCAGCGGAATCCGCAGAAAGAATTGACATGTCTATTCTTTCTGCGGATTTAAAACCGCAGCTTTTCCGCAGTGAAAAAACTGCAGCATGTGCACCGCGGATTGTAAATCCCATAGACTTACATGGTCCTGTACACTGTCTGCAGAGCTGCTGCGGATCCGCAGAGACCACATCCACAGCAGAATCCGCAGCGTGTGCACATAGCCTAAGGGTTTGTTACAGTTTACAATTGATTCCAGTCCATAGAATCCTCTCCTGTGCTGTTACATTGTAACAAACTCTCAGTGATGGAGAGGGCTTTGTGCTGCTGTGTTCAGCTCACACATTGTGTAGACTGGATACAATTGTAACAAACCCTCAGCTGTCAGACTTTCAGCCTGTAGATTCCAGGGGTGGGGAACTTTTTTTCTGTCAGGGGCCATTTGGATATTTATACCATCACTGGGGGGGGCCACACAAAATTATCAATTTGAAAACGATCCTGCTTTATTTTGTCCAATAGTTAACTACCTCCCTCACTCTACATATCATACGGGAGACGGCGAGGCCGGCGTACACGCGTCACACGCGAGACGGCGAGGCCGGCGTACACGCGTCACACGCGAGACGGCGAGGCCGGCGTACACGCGTCACACGCGAGACGGCGAGGCCGGCGTCACACGCGAGACGGCGAGGCCGGCGTCACACGCGAGACGGCGAGGCCGGCGTCACACGCGAGACGGCGAGGCCGGCGTACACGCGAGACGGCGAGGCCGGCGTACACGCGAGACGGCGAGGCCGGCGTACACGCGAGACGGCGAGGCCGGCGTACACGCGAGACGGCGAGGCCGGCGTACACGCGAGACGGCGAGGCCGGCGTACACGCGTCACACGCGAGACGGCGAGGCCGGCGTACACGCGTCACACGCGAGACGGCGAGGCCGGCGTACACGCGTCACACGCGAGACGGCGAGGCCGGCGTACACGGGAGACGGCGAGGCCGGCGTACACGGGAGACGGCGAGGCCGGCGTACACGGGAGACGGCGAGGCCGGCGTACACGGGAGACGGCGAGGCTGGCATATACGAGTCACACGGGAGACGGCGAGGCCGGCGTGCACGCGTCACACGGGAGACGGCGAGGCCGGCGTGCACGCGTCACACGGGAGACGGCGAGGCCGGCGTGCACGCGTCACACGGGAGACGGCGATGCCGGCGTGCACGCGTCACACGGGAGACGGCGAGGCCGGCGTGCACGCGTCACACGGGAGACGGCGAGGCCGGCGTGCACGCGTCACACGGGAGACGGCGAGGCCGGCGTGCACGCGTCACACGGGAGACGGCGAGGCCGGCGTGCACGCGTCACACGGGAGACGGCGAGGCCGGCGTGCACGCGTCACACGGGAGACGGCGAGGCTGGCGTACACGGGAGACGGCGAGGCTGGCGTATACGAGTCACATGGAGACGGCGAGGCTGGCATATACGCATCACAAGGGAGCAGGCGAGGCTGGCATATACACATCACACAGGAGACGGCGAGGCTGGCGTATACACGTCACACGGGAGGCTGGGGTACAGGCGTCACATGGGAGACGGCGAGGCTGGCTTGCAGGTGTCACACGGTAGATGGCGAGGCTGGCGTACAGGCGTCACACGGGAGACGGCGAGGTTGTGGTATACACATCACAAGATGAAACGCTGAGACTGCCACATACACAACATGGAATACTCAAACTGCCATACAGACATCACATTGGAGACACTGCGGCTGCTGTATACACATCACTTAGAAGACACCAAGGCTGTCGTATACGCATCACATAGGAGATACAGAGACTGATGTATATGCTTAACTCACACTGGGGCTGGAGCACACATCACATAGGATACACAGCCTGCTGTATATAAACAAAGGAGACGCAAACTGCTGTATACACATCACACTGCTGTATATATAATAGAAGACATTGGGGTAGTGAATGCTGAGTCCACGCACTCGCATAGTAGGAATTAAAGGGTCAGCAAAACGGGTCCACCAGCCCAACCACAGGAGTCCCTGGGAACTTGTATGGGGCTGTAGAAAATGTCATCGCGGGCCGGAGTTTCCCCTCCCCTGTTATAGAGTCTGGGGACTAACAAGACTCTTTCCCATCACTGACAGCAAGCAGAGGCTTTGAAAATAGTGAGCAATTGAAAAACACAGGGAGGAGGATCCGGAGTATTAAGACCAGAAAACTTCAAAACCTCCTCTAAGGCTTGGGTGTTTCCATCTGCTCCAGGAAAAGGCAGCATGACGGCCAACATGGCTGCAATTCCCTCTGCCGCAGCAGACTGAGGGAGGCGCTGCTCCCCACCCTAATCCACAGGACCAGCAGCTTTCTGATTTACTTTCCGCTTCCAGTCACTGAAAAAGGAATGGAATTGTAGCAATACCTGACAGCTGAGGGTTTGGCATCATTGCATCCAGTCCTCCACCTGAGCTGGACACATACGGAAATTCTGCTACAATGTGTCACTCCGGGATGTTCGGCTCATAGACAAACAATTACAGTGAAATGAAACAAACCCTCAGCTGTGACACCATTACTTCAGTGTACGATATGAAGATGATGAAATAGGCTCATTATTAGGAGCACAACCTGGTGGCACATCAGATCAGGAGACCTGCAGCCGGGCACAGTCATTATAGCGCTTCCTGCAGGGCTCTGGTGTCGTCACAATGGCCTATTCTGCGGAGAGGAATGTAGACGGGGGGCAGTCACGAAATCAGCCCTCGCAACCCACCAACAACTAGGAAACCTGAAGACTGGCAGCCAAAGACAGCACCAACACTGCAGATCACCTGTCACCTAGCGAGTGGACAGAGAGGCGGCATTCTCAGTGATGTCACCTCGATCTCTAGTGATGGATAGGAGACATTCTCAGTGATGTCACCGCTGATCTCTGGTGATGGATAGGAGACATTCTCAGTGATGTCACCTCTGATCTCTAGTGATGGATAGGAGGCATTCTCAGTGATGTCACCTCTGATCTCTGGTGATGGATAGGAGGCATTCTCAGTGATGTCACCTCTGATCTCTGGTGATGGATAGGAGGCATTCTCAGTGATGTCACCTCTGATCTCTGGTGATGGATAGGAGGCATTCTCAGTGATGTCACCTCTGATCTCTGGTGATGGATAGGAGGCATTCTCAGTGATGTCACCTCTGATCTCTGGTGATGGATAGGAGGCATTCTCAGTGATGTCACCTCTGATCTCTGGTGATGGATAGGAGGCATTCTCAGTGATGTCACCTCTGATCTGTAGTGATGGATAGGCGCCATTCTCAGTGATGTCACCTCTGATCTCTGGTGATGGATAGGCGCCATTCTCAGTGATGTCACCTCTGATCTCTGGTGATGGATAGGCGCCATTCTCAGTGATGTCACTGCTGATCTCTAGTGATGGATAGGAGGCATTCTCAGTGATGTCACCTCTGATCTCTGGTGATGGATAGGAGGCATTCTCAGTGATGTCACCTCTGATCTCTAGTGATGGATAGGAGGCATTCTCAGTGATGTCACCTCTGATCTCTAGTGATGGATAGGAGACATTCTCAGTGATGTCACCTCTGATCTCTAGTGATGGATAGGAGGCATTCTCAGTGATGTCACCGCTGATCTCTGGTGATGGATAGGAGACATTCTCAGTGATGTCACCTCTGATCTGTAGTGATGGATAGGAGGCATTCTCAGTGATGTCACCTCTGATCTCTGGTGATGGATAGGAGGCATTCTCAGTGATGTCACCTCTGATCTCTGGTGACGGATAGGAGACATTCTCAGTGCTGTCACCGCTGATCTCTGGTGACGGATAGGAGACATTCTCAGTGATGTCACCTCTGATCTCTAGTGATGGATAGGAGACATTCTCAGTGATGTCACCTCTGATCTCTGGTGATGGATAGGAGGCATTCTCAGTGATGTCACCGCTGATCTCTAGTGATGGATAGGAGACATTCTCAGTGATGTCACCTCTGATCTCTAGTGATGGATAGGAGACATTCTCAGTGATGTCACCTCTGATCTCTAGTTATGGATAGGAGGCATTCTCAGTGATGTCACCGCTGATCTCTGGTGATGGATAGGAGGCACTCAGTGATGTCACCTCTGATCTCTGTTGATGGATAGGAGACATTCTCAGTGATGTCACCTCTGATCTGTAGTGATGGATAGGAGGCATTCTCAGTGATGTCACCTCTGATCTCTGGTGATGGATAGGAGGCATTCTCAGTGATGTCACCTCTGATCTCTGGTGATGGATAGGAGACATTCTCAGTGATGTCACCTCTGATCTGTAGTGATGGATAGGAGGCATTCTCAGTGATGTCACCTCTGATCTCTGGTGATGGATAGGAGGCATTCTCAGTGATGTCACCTCTGATCTCTAGTGATGGATAGGAGACATTCTCAGTGATGTCACCTCTGATCTCTGGTGACGGATAGGAGACATTCTCAGTGATGTCACCTCTGATCTCTGGTGATGGATAGGAGGCATTCTCAGTGCTGTCACCGCTGATCTCTGGTGACGGATAGGAGTCATTCTCAGTAAGGTCACCGCTGATCTCTAGTGATGGATAGGAGGCATTCTCAGTGATGTCACCTCTGATCTCTGGTGATGGATAGGAGGCATTCTCAGTGATGTCACCTCTGATCTCTGGTGATGGATAGGAGGCATTCTCAGTGATGTCACCGCTGATCTCTTGGTGATGGATAGGAGGCATTCTCAGTGATGTCACCGCTGATCTCTAGTGACGTATAGGAGACATTCTCAGTGATGTCACCTCTGTTCTCTGGTGAGGATAGGAGGCATTCTCAGTGATGTCACCTCTGATCTCTTGGTGATGGATAGGAGGCATTCTCAGTGATGTCACCGCTGATCTCTAGTGACGTATAGGAGACATTCTCAGTGATGTCACCTCTGTTCTCTGGTGAGGATAGGAGGCATTCTCAGTGATGTCACCTCTGATCTCTTGGTGATGGATAGGAGGCATTCTCAGTGATGTCACCGCTGATCTCTAGTGACGTATAGGAGACATTCTCAGTGATGTCACCTCTGATCTCTGGTGACGTATAGGAGACATTCTCAGTGATGTCACCGCTGATCTCTGGTGATGTTACAGGAAATTCCACTTACACATTAGATGCCCAAAAAGTTCCCAATAGCAATGTATGTGATTTACAGTCACAGACCCGTATCCCATGCTGGGACATGTTGGGGGTCCTGTAGATAATGTATATGGCTCTTTAGGGCTGAGGACATTACTGCAGCGTCTCGCTCTCTTCTCGTTCATATTCAGCAACCAAAGTTGGAATTCACCTTTGATTCCCAACAGCATAAAAGATCATTTGCTCAGGAGTCCGGTGTTTGCCAAGACCCCATTATTTCTGCAGTTTTATTATTTTCAAATTTAAGAACCAAATACAATCCGGAGTTATAATGAGCAATAAGCGAGCGCCCCTCCCCCGCACTGGGGAATGGATCAGACCTGAATGAGGTGAGAAGGCAGCACAGCTCCCAAATCTGGAATTTGGTTTGGATTACAGGAAGTTAAGCAGGGGTGGCCGAGATTCAGAGACCCTGAAAAGGACCATTTTACTGCAATATAAATATTTTATGCAGGGGATTTACTAGTAAAATAATGGAGAGCCTTAAAATGAGGAAGAGGATAATTTAGAGATCAGCGACACATTTCACGTCAGACAGAGAACGTGGGGAAAGTCATAGAAACGTCTAATGACACAAGAGAAATGTATCCAGAGCCAGAAAAGTAATACTGCCCCCTATGTACAAGAATATAACTACTATAATACTGCCCCCTATGTACAAGAATATAACTACTATAATACTGCTCTTATGTACAAGAATATAACTACTATAATACTGCCCCTATGTACAAGAATATAACTACTATAATACTGCCCCCTATGTACAAGAATATAACTACTATAATACTGCCCCCTATGTACAAGAATATAACTACTATAATACTGTCCCTATGTACAAGAATATAGCTACTATACTACTGCTCCTATGTACAAGAATATAGCTACTATAATACTGCCCCTATGTACAAGAATATAACTACTATAATACTGCCTCCTATGTACAAGAATATAACTACTATAATACTGCTCCCTATGTACAAGAATATAACTACTATAATACTGCCCCCTATGTACAAGAATATAACTACTATAATACTGCCCCCTATGTACAAGAATATAACTACTATAATACTGCCCCATGTACAAGAATATAACTACTATAATACTGCGCCTATGTACAACAATATAACTACTATAATACTGCCCCTATGTACAAGAATATAACTACTATAATACTGCCCCCTATGTACAAGAATATAACTACTATAATACTGCCCCCTATGTACAAGAATATAACTACTATAATACTGCCCCCTATGTACAAGAATATAACTACTATAATACTGCCCCCTATGTACAAGAATATAACTACTATAATACTGCCCCATGTACAAGAATATAACTACTATAATACTGCGCCTATGTACAACAATATAACTACTATAATACTGCCCCTATGTACAAGAATATAACTACTATAATACTGCCCCCTATGTACAAGAATATAACTACTATAATACTGCCCCCTATGTACAAGAATATAACTACTATAATACTGCCCCTATGTACAAGAATATAGCTACTATACTACTGCTCCTATGTACAAGAATATAGCTACTATAATACTGCCCCTATGTACAAGAATATAACTACTATAATACTGCCCCCTATGTACAAGAATATAACTTCTATAATACTGCCCCCTATGTACAAGAATATAACTACTATAATACTGCTCCCTATGTACAAGAATATAACTACTATAATACTGCCCCTATGTATAAGAATATAACTACTATAATACTGCCCCTATGTACAAGAATATAACTACTATAATACTGCCCCCTATGTACAAGAATATAACTACTATAATACTGCTCCTATGTACAAGAATATAACTACTATAATACTGCCCCTATGTATAAGAATATAACTACTATAATACTGCCCCTATGTACAAGAATATAACTACTATAATACTGCCCCATGTACAAGAATATAACTACTATAACACTGCCCCCTATGTACAAGAATATAACTACTATAATACTGTCCCTATGTACAAGAATATAACTACTATAATACTGCCCCCTATGTACAAGAATATAACTACTATAATACTGCCCCCTATGTACAAGAATATAACTACTATAATACTGCCCCCTATGTACAAGAATATAACTACTATAATACTGCCCCATGTACAAGAATATAACTACTATAATACTGCGCCTATGTACAACAATATAACTACTATAATACTGCCCCTATGTACAAGAATATAACTACTATAATACTGCCCCCTATGTACAAGAATATAACTACTATAATACTGCCCCCTATGTACAAGAATATAACTACTATAATACTGCCCCCTATGTACAAGAATATAACTACTATAATACTGCCCCCTATGTACAAGAATATAACTACTATAATACTGCCCCCTATGTACAAGAATATAACTACTATAATACTGCCCCATGTACAAGAATATAACTACTATAATACTGCGCCTATGTACAACAATATAACTACTATAATACTGCCCCTATGTACAAGAATATAACTACTATAATACTGCCCCCTATGTACAAGAATATAACTACTATAATACTGCCCCCTATGTACAAGAATATAACTACTATAATACTGCCCCCTATGTACAAGAATACAACTACTATAATACTGCCCCCTATGTACAAGAATATAACTACTATAATACTGCCCCCTATGTACAAGAATATAACTACTATAATACTGCCCCCTATGTACAAGAATATAACTACTATAATACTGCCCCCTATGTACAAGAATATAACTACTATAATACTGCCCCCTATGTACAAGAATATAACTACTATAATACTGCCCCATGTACAAGAATATAACTACTATAATACTGCGCCTATGTACAACAATATAACTACTATAATACTGCCCCTATGTACAAGAATATAACTACTATAATACTGCTCCTATGTACAAGAATATAACTACTATAATACTGCCCCCTATGTACAAGAATATAACTACTATAATACTGCCCCCTATGTACAAGAATATAACTACTATAATACTGCTCCTATGTACAAGAATATAACTACTATAATACTGCCCCTATGTACAAGAATATAACTACTATAATACTGCCCCCTATGTACAAGAATATAACTACTATAATACTGCCCCCTATGTACAAGAATATAACTACTATAATACTGCCCCATGTACAAGAATATAACTACTATAATACTGCACCTATGTACAACAATATAACTACTATAATACTGCCCCTATGTACAAGAATATAACTACTATAATACTGCCCCCTATGTACAAGAATATAACTACTATAATACTGCCCCCTATGTACAAGAATATAACTACTATAATACTGCCCCATGTACAAGAATATAACTACTATAATACTGCGCCTATGTACAACAATATAACTACTATAATACTGCCCCTATGTACAAGAATATAACTACTATAACACTGCTCCTATGTACAAGAATATAACTACTATAATACTGCCCCTATGTACAAGAATATAACTACTATAATACTGCTCCTATGTACAAGAATATAACTACTATAATACTGTCCCCTATGTACAAGAATATAACTACTATAATACTGCCCCCTATGTACAAGAATATAACTACTATAATACTGCCCCTATGTACAAGAATATAACTACTATAATACTGCCCCCTATGTACAAGAATATAACTACTATAATACTGTCCCCTATGTACAAGAATATAACTACTATAATACTGCCCCTATGTACAAGAATATAACTACTATAATACTGCTCCTATGTACAAGAATATAACTACTATAATACTGCTCCTATGTACAAGAATATAACTACTATAATACTGCCCCTATGTACAAGAATATAACTACTATAATACTGCCCCCTATGTACAAGAATATAACTACTATAATACTGCCCCCTATGATTGAAAAAATTGGAGATTTTTCTCTTGCAGTCGGTTTTGTTCTTTAGGAATTATGTTCTCAGTCGCCCACAATTTGTGTAATTACTCCCGCCCCACAGGCTCCAGATTTCTCCAGAATTTTCCGACTCCCCCGGTCGGTGCATATATGAGGTCTGGATGCTTCCTGCTGACAACATGGAGGAGAACAGACGATGCGCTGAGAAATGAATTAATCTGGTAACAAGCTAATTGACAGAATAAAATAAAAGTCCTTCCTGCAGCGGACGTATCACACACAGCAGCCTCTCCGCACTATCTGGACTTGGTCTCCACCATTTCTGCATCTCGTCACAAAGATGTCAATCCACTCCAAAAAAAACCCCTACAATCAGAGACCTGTATATGGCAGCTCTGCCTGTGATCCACAGCTAATCCCCCTGGTCTCTCTCTTATGAAAGGGTTAACTGAGGAAGTGATGGTGGGAAAGAGAACAGAGAGACTGTCCATCACCCAGAGAGCACCAGAGGAGTATATAGGAGGAGTGGTACTGTGCAGTGTATATATACAGGAGGAGTGGTACTGTGCAGTGTATATATACAGGAGGAGCGGTACTGTGCAGTGTGTATATATACAGGAGGAGTGGTACTGTGCAGTGTGTATATATACAGGAGGAGCGGTACTGTGCAGTGTATATATACAGGAGGAGTGGTACTGTGCAGTGTATATATACAGGAGGAGTGGTACTGTGCAGTGTATATATACAGGAGGAGTGGTACTGTGCAGTGTATATATACAGGAGGAGTGGTACTGTGCAGTGTGTATATATACAGGAGGAGTGGTACTGTGCAGTGTGTATATATACAGGAGGAGCGGTACTGTGCAGTGTATATATACAGGAGGAGTGGTACTGTGCAGTGTATATATACAGGAGGAGCGGTACTGTGCAGTGTATATATACAGGAGGAGTGGTACTGTGCAGTGTATATATACAGGAGGAGTGGTACTGTGCAGTGTATATATACAGGAGGAGCGGTACTGTGCAGTGTGTATATATACAGGAGGAGCGGTACTGTGCAGTGTGTATATACAGGAGGAGTGGTACTGTGCAGTGTATATATACAGGAGGAGTGGTACTGTGCAGTGTATATATACAGGAGGAGTGGTACTGTGCAGTGTATATATACAGGAGGAGTGGTACTGTGCAGTGTATATATACAGGAGGAGTGGTACTGTGCAGTGTATATATACAGGAGGAGCGGTACTGTGCAGTGTGTATATATACAGGAGGAGTGGTACTGTGCAGTGTGTATATATACAGGAGGAGCGGTACTGTGCAGTGTATATATACAGGAGGAGTGGTACTGTGCAGTGTATATATACAGGAGGAGCGGTACTGTGCAGTGTATATATACAGGAGGAGTGGTACTGTGCAGTGTATATATACAGGAGGAGTGGTACTGTGCAGTGTATATATACAGGAGGAGTGGTACTGTGCAGTGTATATATACAGGAGGAGTGGTACTGTGCAGTGTATATATACAGGAGGAGTGGTACTGTGCAGTGTATATATACAGGAGGAGTGGTACTGTGCAGTGTGTATATATACAGGAGGAGTGGTACTGTGCAGTGTGTATATATACAGGAGGAGCGGTACTGTGCAGTGTGTATATATACAGGAGGAGCGGTACTGTGCAGTGTATATATACAGGAGGAGCGGTACTGTGCAGTGTATATATACAGGAGGAGTGGTACTGTGCAGTGTATATATACAGGAGGAGTGGTACTGTGCAGTGTATATATACAGGAGGAGTGGTACTGTGCAGTGTATATATACAGGAGGAGTGGTACTGTGCAGTGTATATATACAGGAGGAGTGGTACTGTGCAGTGTATATATACAGGAGGGGTGGTACTGTGCAGTGTATATATACAGGAGGAGTGGTACTGTGCAGTGTATATATACAGGAGGAGTGGTACTGTGCAGTGTATATATACAGGAGGAGTGGTACTGTGCAGTGTATATATACAGGAGGAGTGGTACTGTGCAGTGTATATATACAGGAGGAGTGGTACTGTGCAGTGTATATATACAGGAGGAGTGGTACTGTGCAGTGTATATATACAGGAGGAGTGGTACTGTGCAGTGTATATATACAGGAGGAGTGGTACTGTGCAGTGTATATATACAGGAGGGGTGGTACTGTGCAGTGTATATATACAGGAGGGGTGGTACTGTGCAGTGTATATATACAGGAGGAGCGGTACTGTGCAGTGTGTATATACAGGAGGAGTGGTACTGTGCAGTGTATATATACAGGAGGAGCGGTACTGTGCAGTGTATATATACAGGAGGAGTGGTACTGTGCAGTGTATATATACAGGAGGAGTGGTACTGTGCAGTGTATATATACAGGAGGAGCGGTACTGTGCAGTGTGTATATATACAGGAGGAGTGGTACTGTGCAGTGTGTATATATACAGGAGGAGCGGTACTGTGCAGTGTATATATACAGGAGGAGTGGTACTGTGCAGTGTATATATACAGGAGGAGCGGTACTGTGCAGTGTATATATACAGGAGGAGTGGTACTGTGCAGTGTATATATACAGGAGGAGTGGTACTGTGCAGTGTATATATACAGGAGGAGTGGTACTGTGCAGTGTATATATACAGGAGGAGTGGTACTGTGCAGTGTATATATACAGGAGGAGTGGTACTGTGCAGTGTATATATACAGGAGGAGTGGTACTGTGCAGTGTATATATACAGGAGGAGTGGTACTGTGCAGTGTGTATATATACAGGAGGAGTGGTACTGTGCAGTGTGTATATATACAGGAGGAGCGGTACTGTGCAGTGTGTATATATACAGGAGGAGCGGTACTGTGCAGTGTATATATACAGGAGGAGCGGTACTGTGCAGTGTATATATACAGGAGGAGTGGTACTGTGCAGTGTATATATACAGGAGGAGTGGTACTGTGCAGTGTATATATACAGGAGGAGTGGTACTGTGCAGTGTATATATACAGGAGGAGTGGTACTGTGCAGTGTATATATACAGGAGGAGTGGTACTGTGCAGTGTATATATACAGGAGGGGTGGTACTGTGCAGTGTATATATACAGGAGGAGTGGTACTGTGCAGTGTATATATACAGGAGGAGGGGTACTGTGCAGTGTATATATACAGGAGGAGGGGTACTGTGCAGTGTATATATACAGGAGGAGTGGTACTGTGCAGTGTGTATATATACAGGAGGAGCGGTACTGTGCAGTGTATATATACAGGAGGAGTGGTACTGTGCAGTGTATATATACAGGAGGAGGGGTACTGTGCAGTGTATATATACAGGAGGAGGGGTACTGTGCAGTGTATATATACAGGAGGAGGGGTACTGTGCAGTGTATATATACAGGAGGAGCGGTACTGTGCAGTGTATATATACAGGAGGAGCGGTACTGTGCAGTGTATATATACAGGAGGAGTGGTACTGTGCAGTGTATATATACAGGAGGAGCGGTACTGTGCAGTGTATATATACAGGAGGAGCGGTGCTGTGCAGTGTATATATACAGGAGGAGCGGTACTGTGCAGTGTATATATACAGGAGGAGCGGTACTGTGCAGTGTATATATACAGGAGGAGCGGTACTGTGCAGTGTATATATACAGGAGGAGTGGTACTGTGCTGTGTATATATACAGGAGGAGTGGTACTGTGCTGTGTATATATACAGGAGGAGTGGTACTGTGCGGTGTATATATACAGGAGGAGTGGTACTGTGCGGTGTATATATATACAGTAGAAGTGGTACTGTGCAGTGTATATATACAGGAGGAGTGGTACTGTGCAGTGTATATACAGGAGGAGGGGTACTGTGCAGTGTATATATACAGGAGGAGCGGTACTGTGCAGTGTATATATACAGGAGGAGCGGTACTGTGCAGTGTATATATACAGGAGGAGCGGTACTGTGCTGTGTATATATACAGGAGGAGTGGTACTGTGCTGTGTATATATACAGGAGGAGTGGTACTGTGCGGTGTATATATACAGGAGGAGTGGTACTGTGCAGTGTATATATATACAGTAGAAGTGGTACTGTGCAGTGTATATATACAGGAGGAGTGGTACTGTGCAGTGTATATACAGGAGGAGGGGTTCTGTGCAGTGTATATATACAGGAGGAGCGGTACTGTGCAGTGTATATATACAGGAGGAGCGGTACTGTGCAGTGTATATATACAGGAGGAGTGGTACTGTGCAGTGTATATATACAGGAGGAGTGGTACTGTGCAGTGTATATATACAGGAGGAGTGGTACTGTGCAGTGTATATACAGGAGGAGGGGTTCTGTGCAGTGTATATATACACAGGAGGAGTGGTACTGTGCAGTGTATATATACAGGAGGAGTGGTACTGTGCAGTATATATACAGGAGAAGTGGTACTGTGCAGTGTATATATACAGGAGTGGTACTGTGCAGTGTATATATACAGGAGGAGTGGTACTGTGCAGTGTATATATACAGGAGGAGTGGTACTGTGCAGTGTATATATACAGGAGAAGTGGTACTGTGCAGTGTATATATACAGGAGGAGTGGTACTGTGCAGTGTATATATACAGGAGGAGTGGTACTGTGCAGTGTATATATATATATACAGGAGAAGTGGTACTGTGCAGTGTATATATACAGGAGTGGTACTGTGCAGTGTGTATATACAGGAGGAGTGGTACTGTGCAGTGTATATATACAGGAGGAGTGGTACTGTGCAGTGTATATATACAGGACAGGAGGAGTGGTACTGAGCAGTGTATATAGGAGCAGTGTCCTCTGATGGATGTATACAGCACCGTTCTGAGAGGGGGGGGCTATGATGGGGGTCTTACATGTTTAGCAGGTGTCATGGGTGAGTTGTGGGTCTGGAGTGTTGTCTGGTATGTGGAGTTGCTTCGCTCTCTCGGGATCAGACTCCTCCATCCTCCATGACACTCGGGATAATCCACATTCTTGTCCATCCAGGAATCCTCTGCACATTTCACACTTGATCAGATTAGATACACGGCTCAGCAGACAGTATCACACAGGAGAGGATTAGATACACGGCTCAGCAGACAGTATCCCACAGTAGAGGATTAGATACACGGCTCAGCAGACAGTATCACACAGGAGAGGATTAGATACACGGCTCAGCAGACAGTATCACACAGGATAGGATTAGATACACGGCTCAGCAGACAGTATCACACAGGAGAGGATTAGATACACGGCTCAGCAGACAGTATCACACAGGAGAGGATTAGATACACGGCTCAGCAGACAGTATCACACATTTAGATACACGGCTCAGCAGTCAGTATCACACAGGAGAGGATTAGATACACGGCTCAGCAGTCAGTATCACACATTTGGATTAGATACACGGCTCAGCAGTCAGTATCACAAAGGAGAGGATTAGATACACGGCTCAGCAGTCAGTATCACACAGGAGAGGATTAGATACACGGCTCAGCAGTCAGTATCACACAGGAGAGGATTAGATACACGGCTCAGCAGTCAGTATCACACAGGAGAGGATTAGATACACTGCTCAGCAGTCAGTATCACACAGGAGAGGATTAGATACACTGCTCAGCAGACAGTATCACACAGGAGAGGATTAGATACACGGCTCAGCAGCCAGTATCACACAGGAGAGGATTAGATACATGGCTCAGCAGACAGTATCACACAGGAGAGGATTAGATACACGGCTCAGCAGTCAGTATCACACAGGAGAGGATTAGATACACGGCTCAGCAGTCAGTATCACACAGGAGAGGATTAGATACACTGCTCAGGAGACAGTATCACACAGGATAGGATTAGATACACGGCTCAGCAGTCAGTATCACACAGGATAGGATTAGATACACGGCTCAGCAGTCAGTATCACACAGGAGAGGATTAGATACACAGCTCAGCAGACAGTATCACACAGGAGAGGATTAGATACACAGCTCAGCAGACAGTATCACACAGGAGAGGATTAGATACACGGCTCAGCAGTCAGTTTCACACAGGAGAGGATTAGATACACGGCTCAGCAGTCAGTATCACACAGGAGAGGATTAGATACACTGCTCAGGAGACAGTATCACACAGGATAGGATTAGATACACAGCTCAGCAGTCAGTATCACACAGGATAGGATTAGATACACAGCTCAGCAGTCAGGCTGAGGGTGTGTAGGCTTAGATACTCTTATTGACACTATGTGACCAAAGCAGAGTGCATCCTGAACTTCCTGGTTCATGAAAAATACAGTAAATGAAACGGAAACAATGTATCAACCGACAGTGACGTTACATTCAGTTCTGGAAGATGGCGACATAAACAGCACACTCTGTTCATAAATGAGAACTCATTCACTGACACCAAGCAGAGGCCATTACTATTCTTCTTCACAGACTGTATGGTCAAATTATTATATAACTAGTTGCAGGGAAACCTAATTATATTTACAGCTGTCAGAGGGTGAAGGAGACCAACTTGGGACTATATTTACAGTTGCCAGAGGAATAAGGAGACAGACTGGGGAACATATTTGGCACTAAATTAGGGTGGTCAGAGGATGTAGGAAACTACATACGTAACTTATGGGGAACAACATTTACAGCTGCCAGAGGGCGAAGGAGACCAAGAAATTTACTACCGTATGTACTTTATTTAAAGCTGCTAAAGGATGAAAGAGACTAAATGAGCACTTCCTGTCTAGTTTATTTCCAGCTACCAGAGGGGGAAGAAGGCCAACTAGTAATATAATGAGAACTATATTCACAGCTTCCAGATGAGGAGGCACACCAACTGTGGAATTACTGGGGACTATGGTAACAGTTGTCAGAGGAGACAGGAGACTGGTAGCCGTAACTTTAGTCCCTGGTTAGAGGGGAAAAGAAACTGGAGCAAGAAGGAATGGATTAAGTGCAGAGTCCAAGCAAAGGGCTTAGAAAACAGCAAGCAGTCATGTGGCGCTGCTGAGCAGCCCAGCCACTAGGTGGCGACTCTAAGGAGGAAAATGGTGCACAAGACAAATTTGGATTCACAGGATATCGCTTAAAAGGATAATTCTACAGGAACAGAATTATCTCCTTAGGATCAACCTACTTGGACCAACAGAAGCTATTTTTGTGCTTCGGGACCCCTCTTCTCCGGACTGCTGGGATCCTACTGCTGTGATGTCACTGATTACAAGAATAGGGCTCTCAGCTACCAAAAAAATTAGACAGTTCTGTAGACAATGAATGGAGCAGAGGCTGAGCGCGCACTTTCACTCCATCCCAGGAGAGGTTCTGCAGAGCATCAGCCTCATAATTCCAGACCTCCGTTCTCACGGCCACCGGGGGTCCCAGCAGATGTCCATGACCAGTAAGAATCCCCCATCCTATGGATAAGAACATCCCCTACACCGGAGCCATAGGGGAGTCACCATGTATTGGTGGTCAGGGTTAACGGGAAGGTTGGACCCCAGCTCTGCGTTACGCATCTGCCTTACGAAAAACTGCCTGAAATTTGGTCAAAGGACAAAGGTTTGTTAGCTGCTGACACGAGGAATGGAAGATGCTGAGGGGACATTCCCAGACCCAAACCTGCGCCCCTCCACCGCCCAGAGCCAAACCTGCGCCCCTCCACCGCCCAGAGCCAAACCTGCGCCCCTCCACCGCCCAGACCCCAAACCTGCGCCCCACCACCACCCAGACCCAAACCTGCGTCCCTCCACTGCCCAGACCCAAACCTGCGCCCCTCCACCGCCCAGAGCCAAACCTGCGCCCCTCCACCGCCCAGACCCCAAACCTGCGCCCCTCCACCACCCAGACCCAAACCTGCGTCCCTCCACCGCCCAGACCCAAACCTGCGCCCCTCCACTGCCCAGACCCAAACCTGCGCCCCTCCACTGCCCAGACCCAAACCTGCGCCCCTCCACTGCCCAGACCCAAACCTGCGCCCCTCCACTGCCCAGACCCAAACCTGCGCCCCTCCACTGCCCAGACCCAAACCTGCGCCCCTCCACTGCCCAGACCCAAACCTGCGCCCCTCCACCACCCAGACCCAAACCTGCTCCCCTCCACCACCCAGACCCAAACCTACGTCCCTCCACCACCCAGACCCAAACCTATGTCCCTCCACCGCCCAAACCTGCGCCCCTCCACCGCCTAGACCCAAACCTGCGCCCCTCCACCGCCTAGACCCAAACCTGCGCCCTTCCACCGCCCAGACTCATTCAATGTCTCTCAAGGTTTATAAACTTGGGGCAACATGTGTCCTAGATTAACTGGGAGGCTCTGGAAAGGGGGAGCCTCAGCAATGTGAGACGATGGAGGCCGGGGAGGAAGCGGAGGGTGGGACGGGGTGGGGGGGGGAAGAGAACATGTTCATGTGCACATTGAAAAATCCTTTTTATTACGGCTGACATCTCCGCCAGGATTAGCCCACTACAGAAAAATGTATCTGCAGGAGGCGGCAGGCACACAAGGTGTTAATACATGTACAACGCGCCTGCCACACGGCAGTGCCCAGACAGCGCAGACCGCTGCCACACGGCAGTGCCCAGACAGCGCAGACCGCTGCCACACGGCAGTGCCCAGACAGCGCAGACCGCTGCCACACGGCAGTGCCCAGACAGCGCAGACAGCTGCCACACGGCAGTGCTCAACACTCACCCTGGCAGGAGGGAAGAACCCAAACAGGACCACATGGAGCCAGGCAGCGCCCACCACGTATTACATACATTACTGCCATATAGGAGACTAGCAGCAGCCATACAGTAACAGTGGTCGTATAACAAAACCTCACACCACGTCACTCCAGAGCTGAATTCATAATTCGTAGGTGTAAGTGATATTACAAACTTGAAGCCGCTCTGGAGTATAATACAGGATGTAACTCAGGATCAGTAATGTAATGTATGTACACAGTGACTGCACCCGCAGAATAGTGAGTGCAGCTCTGGAGTATAATACAGGTGGTAACTCAGGATCAGTAATGTAATGTATGTACACAGTGACTGCACCAGCAGAATAGTGAGTGCAGCTCTGGGGTATAATACAGGAGGTAGCTCAGGATCAGTAATGTAATGTATGTACACAGTGACTGCACCAGCAGAATAGTGAGTGCAGCTCTGGAGTATAATACAGGAGGTAGCTCAGGATCAGTAATGTAATCTATGTACATAGTGACTGCACCAGCAGAATAGTGAGTGCAGCTCTGGAGTATAATACTGGATGTAACTCAGGATCAGTAATGTATGTACACAGTGACTGCACCAGCAGAATAGTGAGTGCAGCTCTGGGGTATAATACAGGATGTAACTCAGGATCAGTAATGTATGTACACAGTGACTGCACCAGCAGAATAGTGAGTGCAGCTCTGGGGTATAATACAGGATGTAACTCAGGATCAGTAATGTATGTACACAGTGACTGCACCAGCAGAATAGTGAGTGCAGCTCTGGAGTATAATACAGGATGTAACCCAGGATCAGTAATGTAATGTATGTACACAGTGACTGCACCAGCAGAATAGTGAGTGCAGCTCTGGAGTATAATACAGGATGTAACTCAGGATCAGTAATGTATGTACACAGTGACTGCACCAGCAGAATAGTGAGTGCAGCTCTGGAGTATAATACAGGATGTAACTCAGGATCAGTAATGTAATGTATGTACACAGTGACTGCACCAGCAGAATAGTGAGTGCAGCTCTGGGGTATAATACAGGATGTAACTCAGGATCAGTAATGTAATGTATGTACACAGTGACTGCACCCGCAGAATAGTGAGTGCAGCTCTGGAGTATAATACAGGTGGTAACTCAGGATCAGTAATGTAATGTATGTACACAGTGACTACACCAGCAGAATAGTGAGTGCAGCTCTGGAGTATAATACAGGAGGTAGCTCAGGATCAGTAATGTAATCTATGTACATAGTGACTGCACCAGCAGAATAGTGAGTGCAGCTCTGGAGTATAATACTGGATGTAACTCAGGATCAGTAATGTATGTACACAGTGATTGCACCAGCAGAATAGTGAGGGCAGCTCTGGGGTATAATACAGGATGTAACTCAGGATCAGTAATGTATGTACACAGTGACTACACCAGCAGAATAGTGAGTGCAGCTCTGTAGTATAATACAGGATGTAACTCAGGATCAGTAATGTAATGTATGTACACAGTGACTGCACCAGCAGAATAGTGAGTGCAGCTCTGGAGTATAATACAGGATGTAACTCAGGATCAGTAATGTAATGTATGTACACAGTGACTGCACCAGCAGAATAGTGAGTGCAGCTCTGGAGTATAATACAGGAGGTAACTCGGGGTCATTACAGGATACTGAGACCACTTTGTACGGTCATAAAACATGGAGGGTCCCTTGTCCTCTACAAGCAGTAGAATATCAGTTTTGTCTGCAGCCTCCTCTCCTGCTCGGCCTCAGTGCCTGATTATTTGATGGCTTCTATCAGGTGTCTCCTTTCCTCTTACACCTTATCTATTTTATCTCAGCCCTTTCATCTATTAGGGGCAGGAAGCCCCCTGATCTCCAGTGTTTGCAGACCCCCGCTCCTCCTCTTACCTTGTTTCCTTTCAAGTTAAATCATAATCAAAGTTAGACGATTTCCCAAACAAACGCGTTACTAAAAAAAGAAAGAATAAATTAACGACAGTGGCACGGTGACGCCCGGTCAGATGTCAGGATGGTGGTGCACGGTGGTGATGGGGGGGGGGGGCTCCTTATATACAAAGCCCAATGTAGTGGTTATATGTTCTCCACAAATAAAAGAATCAGTCACTGAAATCCAGATGGTCATTCGGCTCCATCACCCGCCGGTGTCTAACATCCGGCTCCATCACCCGCCGGTGTCTAACATCCGGCTCCATCACCCGCCGGTGTCTAACATCCGGCTCCATCACCCGCCGGTGTCTAACATCCGGCTCCATCACCCGCCGGTGTATAACATCCGGCTCCATCACCCCCCGGTGTATAACATCCGGCTCCATCACTTCATGGCCGAGCAGTTGCACACAGCCATACATCACCAAGCACAATCCTGGGCGGCGGATGGAGTGGTGTAAAGCCGCCACCACTTGACTCTGGAGGAGACGTGCTCTGTGCAGTGACGGATCGCACTTCTCTATCTGCGGCTGATGGCCGTTACCTGTCCCCCATGACTGAGCCCAGCGCACAAGCTCCATACAGAAACGGAGAGAAGATGAGGGGCCGGACAGAGCCTAGACCCCAACCTTATCCAATAAGTAGAATGGAGATTGGGAGCCCGGACCCCCAATATCAGGGTCTGATCCTCATTCCTGATTCTTCTGGATGAAGGGACAGAAATTCAAACAGAAGCCTCCAGAATATAGAAGAAAACCGAGAGGAGTACCGCCACAGTAATATCTATGGCGGTAGGAGGGACGATCATCGGCCCAGTCACTATTGTGTGGGGGCTTTACAGACCTCTTCACCGGGGGCAGGAGGGAATATTTAAAGATAAAACCCATTAAAAAGTTTCTATACAAAGAAGAAAATAATCAAGTAACAGAATGAGAAAAGATTCAGCCTCAATTGTACAACGCGCTTCGAGCTCTCCGCCTCTGGGTGACGGCAGTGCGGCCTTATAAGACTGGGGATTCATGGAGGGGTTTCCTAAAGCTTTTATATCCCCCTGGATCTGTGACGTTGCCTTATCTACAGTGCGGCTCCCCAAAAGTGCTCCCAAGCTAAATCTATAGGGAAGAGAAGGACTCACTATTCCTGGAGACTGCGGGGAACCAAAAGACATAACTTGCTGCACAATTTCAGCACCCAAGACTTTTTTTTTTTAGCCCAAAGACAATTTAATTAGACAATAAATTATAATATTCTGTTTTCCTGCAGCTGCCACTAGAGGGAGATTACAGAAAACTGAGCAACACAGACTAAATGATCAGCTTCCAGGAGGGGAAGGAGACCGATTCTGTCCGTAAGCTGCCGGCAGTCGGGACACACAAGACAAAATTTAAGATATATTTCTATGCAAACAATGTAAATTACTCTAAAAAATCACTTTACAGGATTTTTGGTATGAAAAAGGTTAAGATGACAACTTCTATAATAAGATCGGACACCTGAAAATTAGGTTCTCATTAGTGATGAACGAGTATACTCGTTGCTCAGGTTTCCCCGAGCATGCTTGGGTGATGTCTGAGTATTTTGGCGTGCTCGGAGATTTAGTTTTCATTGTCTCAGCTGCTTGATTTGCGGCTGCTAGACAGCCTGAATACATGTGAGGAATGCCTGTATGTTAGGAAATCCCTTCATGTATTCAGCCTGTCTACAAGTCGCTAATCATGCAGCTGAGACTAAACAATCTCCAAGCACGCCAAAATACTCGGAGACCACCCCAGCAACGAGTATACTCGCTCATCACTAGTTCTGATCTGTCTGTAAAGCGCTACGGATTATGACGGCGCTATAGAAGCAAGTGCATCCAGGTCAGACAGCAGACGCCAGATCATCATCAGCGCATGACTACGAGACGCAAAATCACAAGACAAAAACTCAATTTCTTAAAAAGAGAAGTTGCAGTCACCAATCTGTCACAGTCACACAAAGAAGCGAAAAAGAAATGTCAGCAGCAAAGAAAAAAGAGAAGTGGTAATAATATATAAAAAATTATAGTAGTTATAATCTTGTACATAGGGGGCAGTATTATAGTAGTTATATTCCTGTATATAGGTGCAGTATTATAGTAGTTATATTCTTGTACATAGGAGCAGTATTATAGTAGTTATATTCTTGTACATAGGGGGCAGTATTATAGTAGTTATATTCTTGTACATAGGAGCAGTATTATAGTAGTTATATTCTTGTACATGGGGCAGTATTATAGTAGTTATATTCCTGTATATAAGTGCATTATTATAGTAGTTATATTCTTGTACATAGGGGGCAGTACTATAGTAGTTATATTCTTGTACATAGGGGGCAGTATTATAGTAGTTATATTCTTGTACATAGGGGCAGTATTATAGTAGTTATATTCTTGTACATAGGGGGCAGTATTATAGTAGTTATATTCTTGTACATAGGAGCAGTATTATAGCAGTTATATTCTTGTACATAAGTGGCAGTATTATAGTAGTTATATTCTTGTACAAAGGGGCAGTATTATAGTAGTTATATTCTTGTACATAAGGGGCAGTATTATAGTAGTTATATTCTTGTACATAGGGGGCAGTATTATAGTAGTTATATTCTTGTACATAGGGGGCAGTATTATAGTAGTTATATTCTTGTACATAGGGGGCAGTATTATAGTAGTTATATTCTTGTACATAGGGGCAGTATTATAGTAGTTATATTCTTGTACATAGGAGCAGTATTATAGCAGTTATATTCTTGTACATAAGGGGCAGTATTATAGTAGTTATATTCTTGTACATAGGGGGCAGTATTATAGTAGTTATATTCTTGTACATAGGGGGCAGTATTATAGTAGTTATATTCTTGTACATAAGGGGCAGTATTATAGCAGTTATATTCTTGTACATAAGGGGCAGTATTATAGTAGTTATATTCTTGTACATAGGGGGCAGTATTATAGTAGTTATATTCTTGTACATAGGGGGCAGTATTATAGTAGTTATATTCTTGTACATAGCGGGCAGTATTATAGTAGTTATATTCTTGTACATAGGGGGCAGTATTATAGTAGTTATATTCTTGTATATAGGAGCAGTATTATAGTAGTTATATTCCTGTACATAAGGGGCAGTATTATAGTAGTTATATTCTTGTACATAGGGGGCAGTATAATGGTAGTTATATTCTTGTACATAGGGGCAGTATTATAGTAGTTATATTCTTGTATATAGGAGCTGTATTATAGTAGTTATATTCTTGTATATAGGGTGCAGTATTATAGTAGTTATATTCTTGTATATAGGGTGCAGTATTATAGTTATATTCTTGTACATAGGAGCAGTATTATAGTAGTTATATTCTTGTATATAGGAGCAGTATTATAGTAGTTATATTCTTGTACATAGGGGGCAGTATTATAGTAGTTATATTCTTGTATATAGGGTGCAGTATTATAGTTATATTCTTGTACATAGGAGCAGTATTATAGTAGTTATATTCTTGTATATAGGAGCAGTATTATAGTAGTTATATTCCTGTACATAAGGGGCAGTATTATAGCAGTTATATTCTTGTACATAAGGGGCAGTATTATAGTAGTTATATTCTTGTACATAGGGGGCAGTATTATAGTAGTTATATTCTTGTACATAGGGGGCAGTATTATAGTAGTTATATTCTTGTATATAGGAGCAGTATTATAGTAGTTATATTCTTGTACATAAGGGGCAGTATTATAGCAGTTATATTCTTGTACATAAGGGGCAGTATTATAGTAGTTATATTCTTGTACATAGGGGGCAGTATTATAGTAGTTATATTCTTGTACATAGGGGGCAGTATTATAGTAGTTATATTCTTGTACATAGCGGGCAGTATTATAGTAGTTATATTCTTGTACATAGGGGGCAGTATTATAGTAGTTATATTCTTGTATATAGGAGCAGTATTATAGTAGTTATATTCCTGTACATAAGGGGCAGTATTATAGTAGTTATATTCTTGTACATAGGGGGCAGTATAATGGTAGTTATATTCTTGTACATAGGGGCAGTATTATAGTAGTTATATTCTTGTATATAGGAGCAGTATTATAGTAGTTATATTCTTGTATATAGGGTGCAGTATTATAGTAGTTATATTCTTGTATATAGGGTGCAGTATTATAGTTATATTCTTGTACATAGGAGCAGTATTATAGTAGTTATATTCTTGTATATAGGAGCAGTATTATAGTAGAGTAGTTATATTCCTGTACATAAGGGGCAGTATTATAGTAGTTATATTCTTGTACATAGGGGGCAGTATAATGGTAGTTATATTCTTGTACATAGGGGCAGTATTATAGTAGTTATATTCTTGTATATAGGAGCAGTATTATAGTAGTTATATTCTTGTATATAGGGTGCAGTATTATAGTAGTTATATTCTTGTACATAGGAGCAGTATTATAGTAGTTATATTCTTGTATATAGGAGCAGTATTATAGTAGTTATATTCTTGTACATAGGGGGCAGTATTATAGTAGTTATATTCTTGTACATAGGAGCAGTATTATAGTAGTTATATTCTTGTACATAGGAGCAGTATTATAGTAGTTATATTCTTGTATATAGGAGCAGTATTATAGTAGTTATATTCTTGTACATAGGAGCAGTATTATAGTAGTTGTATTCTTGTACATAGGAGCAGTATTATAATAGTTATATTCTTGTACATAGGAGCAGTATTATAGTAGTTATATTCTTGTATATAGGAGCAGTATTATAGTAGTTATATTCTTGTACATAGGAGCAGTATTATAGTAGTTATATTCTTGTACATAGGGGCAGTATTATAGTAGTTGTATTCTTGTACATAGGAGGCAGTATTATAGTAGTTATATTCTTGTACATAGGGGGCAGTATTATAGTAGTTGTATTCTTGTACATAGGGGGCAGTATTATAGTAGTTATATTCTTGTACATAGGAGCAGTATTATAGTAGTTATATTCTTGTACATAGGGGGCAGTATTATAGTAGTTATATTCTTGTACATAGGAGCAGTATTATAGTAGTTATATTCTTGTACATAGGGGGCAGTATTATAGTAGTTGTATTCTTGTACATAGGAGGCAGTATTATAGTAGTTATATTCTTGTACATAGGAGCAGTATTATAGTAGTTATATTCTTGTACATAGGAGCAGTATTATAGTAGTTATATTCTTGTATATAGGGGCAGTATTATAGTAGTTATATTCTTGTACATAGGAGCAGTATTATAGTAGTTATATTCTTGTACATAGGGGCAGTATTATAGTAGTTATATTCTTGTATATAGGAGCAGTATTATAGTAGTTATATTCTTGTACATGGGGCAGTATTATAGTAGTTATATTCTTGTACATAGGAGCAGTATTATAGTAGTTATATTCTTGTACATGGGGCAGTATTATAGTAGTTATATTCTTGTACATAGGAGCAGTATTATAGTAGTTATATTCTTGTACATAGGGGCAGTATTATAGTAGTTATATTCTTGTACATAGGGGCAGTATTATAGTAGTTATATTCTTGTATATAGGAGCAGTATTATAGTAGTTATATTCTTGTACATGGGGCAGTATTATAGTAGTTGTATTCTTGTACATAGGAGCAGTATTATAGTAGTTATATTCTTGTACATAGGGGCAGTATTATAGTAGTTATATTCTTGTACATAGGGGCAGTATTATAGTAGTTATATTCTTGTATATAGGAGCAGTATTATAGTAGTTATATTCTTGTACATAGGGGACAGTATTATAGTAGTTATATTCTTGTACATAGGAGCAGTATTATAGTAGTTATATTCTTGTACATAGGAGCAGTATTATAGTAGTTATATTCTTGTACATAGGGGCAGTATTATAGTAGTTATATTCTTGTACATAGGGGGCAGTATTATAGTAGTTATATTCTTGTACATAGGAGCAGTATTATAGTAGTTATATTCTTGTACATAGGGAGCAGTATTATAGTAGTTATATTCTTGTACATAGGGGCAGTATTATAGTAGTTATATTCTTGTACATAGGGGGCAGTATTATAGAAGTTATATATTTTTACCACTTATTTGATCCGTTTCCCCCATTTCTGACGGTCTCGTCCTCTCCTTTTCTGGATAATCCTCAGTAATAGACACTAGATAAGGTGGATATGTGATGTTATGGAGGGTCCGGAGGGGCGCAGGGTCCAGACGTGTCTGGTGTTGTGCAGATTTCGGTCCACTGCTGTCAGTAGATGTCTCTGGAGCCACAGAGGTCGCATTCTTGTAGCTTTCTGTCATAATTAAGATCTCTGCTTGCCGTCAGTGAACGGCGCCATTTTTGTTCACTTTCAGAGTCACAGCTGAGGGTTTGTTACTATTTTCTGACAACAATCATATTTAGGAAACCTTCCTTCTGCAGCGACCGACACCTTGCTGCCTCTGTAAATTTACCGCATGTGGACTCCTGTGTTCGTCGCCATTGAGAATCAATCTCCATAGTAACCAGTGACCAAGAATAACCAATCAGAAAACAGGTTATATCTCGTCAAGGACGGTTAGAAAGTAAAAGCTAAGCTCTGATTGGTTGGCGAATCAAAGGCAGTTAGTGGAAGCTATTAGCAACCAATTAGGTTCCCAGGATTTGGTTGCTAAGGGCCGAGGTTTCACTTTCCTTTTAGTTTGGTTGCTATGGGCGACGTTAGCATTTTCCATTTCACCAGGAAAGAAGCCTATAAATCCGCTGTGACTTTCTTCGTCGGCCTGTGCCCCCCCACGCTCGTTATCACCATGCTCGGACGCACCTGGGACGCTCACTGTCCCCCCATTATAGGAGCTTGGTTTGGTCTAATGACCAGCTTGCTGACGGTTTCCATCACTGACGACAGCCGGTCTCCACAATCCGCACAGGGGGCTGGCTGTAATGTGACGCGTTACTATGGCAACTTTGCGTTTTTTGCCCCTTTCGGCAGCACAGATTATCGGCCAATAAGCGAGTCCGACAACTCTCGGGCACCGCGTAATTCAACCGACAACCCTGAGAGACGATCTACATGGCTCTTACACCATAAAGAAGCAGCAGCAGCCGCCAGGGATTAAAGGGTTAATGTTTTAACTCTCCGCTGCCTGGGAAAGCTGGGTGACCGCCAATATGGATGGCAGGAATGTCTGTACAGACAGGGGACCGGGGAGGACGGGCGAGCAGGACACTTGTCAGCACAGCTTTCCCAGAAGGTGACATGGACCAGGCGGGATCTGTCAGCGCCCACAGACTGGGGAGAGAGAGGGGGACGCACAGACCACCGGGGCGAGAGAGAAGGGGGGACGCACAGACCACCGGGGAGCGCGAGAGAGAGGGGGGACGCACAGACCACCGGGGCGCGCGAGAGAGAGGGGGGGACGCACAGACCACCGGGGCGAGAGAGAAGGGGGGACGCACAGACCACCGGGGCGCGCGAGAGAGAGGGGGGACGCACAGACCACCGGGGCGCGCGAGAGAGAGGGGGGACGCACAGACCACCGGGGCGCGCGAGAGAGGGGACGCACAGACCACCGGGGCGCGCGAGAGGGGGGACGCACAGACCACCGGGGCGCGCGAGAGAGAGGGGGGACGCACAGGCCACCGGGGCGCGCGAGAGAGAGGGGGGGGACGCACAGACCACCGGGGCACGCGAGAGAGAGGGGGGGGACGCACAGACCACCGGGGCACGCGAGAGAGAGGGGGGACACACAACAGACCACCGGGGGGGAGGGACACACAGACCGGAGGGGAGAGAGAGAGGGGGGGGGACACACAGACCGGAGGGGAGAGAGAGAGGGGGGGGGGGGACACACAGACCGGAGGGGAGAGAGAGAGGGGGGGGGGGGGGGACACACAGACCGGAGGGGAGAGAGAGAGAGAGAGGGGGGGGGGACACACAACAGACCACCGGGGGGAGGGACACACAGACCGGAGGGGAGAGAGAGGGGGGGGGGGGGACACAGACCGGAGGGGAGAGAGAGAGAGAGAGGGGGGGGGGGGGACACACAGACCGGAAGGGAGAGAGAGAGAGGGGGGGGGACACACAGACCGGAGGGGAGAGAGAGGGGGGGGGGGGACACAGACCGGAGGGGAGAGAGAGAGAGAGAGAGGGGGACACACAGACCGGAGGGGAGAGAGAGAGAGTGGGGGACACACAGACCGGAGGGGAGAGAGAGAGAGAGAGGGGGGGGGGACACACAGACCGGAGGGGAGAGAGAGAGAGAGAGTGGGGGACACACAGACCGGAGGGGGGAGAGAGAGAGAGAGAGGGGGGGGGACACACAGACCGGAGGGGAGAGAGAGAGAGAGGGGGGGGGACACACAGACCGGAGGGGAGAGAGAGAGAGAGGGGGGGGGACACACAGACCGGAGGGGAGAGAGAGAGAGAGAGGGGGGGGGACACACAGACCGGAGGGGAGAGAGAGAGAGAGAGAGGGGGGGGGACACACAGACCGGAGGGGAGAGAGAGAGAGAGAGGGGGGGACACACAGACCGGAGGGGAGAGAGAGAGAGAGGGGGGGGACACACAGACCGGAGGGGAGAGAGAGAGAGGGGGGGGACACACAGACCGGAGGGGAGAGAGAGAGAGAGAGAGGGGGGGGGGGACACACAGACCGGAGGGGAGAGAGAGAGAGAGAGGGGGGGGGGGACACACAGACCGGAGGGGGGAGAGAGAGAGAGAGAGAGGGGGGGGGGGGGACACACAGACCGGAAGGGAGAGAGAGAGAGGGGGGGGACACACAGACCGGAGGGGAGAGAGAGAGAGTGGGGGACACACAGACCGGAGGGGAGAGAGAGAGAGAGGGGGGGGGGGGACACACAGACCGGAGGGGAGAGAGAGAGAGTGGGGGACACACAGACCGGAGGGGAGAGAGAGAGAGAGGGGGGGGGGGACACACAGACCGGAGGGGAGAGAGAGAGAGAGAGAGGGGGGGGGGACACACAGACCGGAGGGGAGAGAGAGAGAGAGAGAGGGGGGGGGGACACACAGACCGGAGGGGAGAGAGAGAGAGAGAGAGAGAGGGGGGGGACACACAGACCGGAGGGGAGAGAGAGAGAGGGGGGGGGGGACACACAGACCGGAGGGGAGAGAGAGAGAGAGGGGGGGGGGGACACACAGACCGGAGGGGAGAGAGAGGGGGGGGACACACAGACCGGAGGGGAGAGAGAGAGGGGGGGACACACAGACCGGAGGGGAGAGAGAGAGAGGGGGGGACACACAGACCGGAGGGGAGAGAGCGAGAGAGAGGGGGGGACACACAGACCGGAGGGGAGAGAGCGAGAGAGAGGGGGGGACACACAGACCGGAGGGAAGAGAGAGAGAGAGAGGGGGGGACACACAGACCGGAGGGGAGAGAGAGAGGGGGGGACACACAGACCGGAGGGGAGAGAGAGAGAGAGGGGGGGGACACACAGACCGGAGGGGAGAGAGAGAGAGAGGGGGGGGACACACAGACCGGAGGGGAGAGAGAGAGAGAGAGGGGGGGGACACACAGACCGGAGGGGAGAGAGAGAGAGAGAGGGGGGGGACACACAGACCGGAGGGGAGAGAGAGAGAGAGAGGGGGGGGACACACAGACCGGAGGGGAGAGAGAGAGAGAGGGGGGGACACACAGACCGGAGGGGAGAGAGAGAGAGAGGGGGGGACACACAGACCGGAGGGGAGAGAGAGAGAGGGGGGGGACACAGACCGGAGGGGAGAGAGAGAGAGAGGGGGGGGACACAGACCGGAGGGGAGAGAGAGAGAGAGAGAGAGAGGGGGGGACACACAGACCGGAGGGGAGAGAGAGAGGGGGGGACACACAGACCGGAGGGGAGAGAGAGAGAGAGGGGGGGACACACAGACCGGAGGGGAGAGAGAGAGAGAGAGAGAGGGGGGGGGGACACAGACCGGAGGGGAGAGAGAGAGAGAGAGGGGGGGACACACAGACCGGAGGGGAGAGAGAGAGAGAGGGGGGGACACAGACCGGAGGGGAGAGAGAGAGAGAGAGAGAGAGAGGGGGGGACACACAGACCGGAGGGGAGAGAGAGAGAGAGAGAGAGGGGGGGACACACAGACCGGAGGGGAGAGAGAGAGAGAGAGAGAGGGGGGGGACACACAGACCGGAGGGGAGAGAGAGAGAGAGAGAGAGAGAGAGGGGGGGGGACACACAGACCGGAGGGGGGAGAGAGAGAGAGAGAGAGAGGGGGGGGGGACACACAGACCGGAGGGGAGAGAGAGAGAGAGAGAGGGGGGGGACACACAGACCGGAGGGGAGAGAGAGAGAGGGGACACACAGACCGGAGGGGGAGAGAGAGGGGGGGGGGGCACACAGACCGGAGGGGAGAGAGAGAGGGGGGGACACACAGACCGGAGGGGAGAGAGAGAGAGGGGGACACACAACAGACCACTGGGGGGGGGGGGGCACAGACTTATGCTGGATGTGGAAAAGGGGTCCAAACCACAAGCGAGGAGAGGGGTATAAAAATTCTAACATGAAGTAAGGGAACAAACCTCATTTCAAAGGGGGATTCTATAGACCCCAAACTGGAAGGTGGGTACAGACATTACACCAGATGAGAGGAGGGGGATAAAGACCAATAACCTCAGGGAAGGGGAAAGGGCTCCGGACGCTCTTACACTCGGGGGGCTGCCGGTCAGTGACGGGGTCTGAGCGCTGGACGCTCTTACACTCAGGGGGCTTCCGGTCAGTGACGGGGTCTGGGCTCCGGACGCTCTTACACTCGGGGGGGGCTGCCGGTCATTGACGGGGTCTGGGCTCCGGACGCTCTTACACTTGGGGGGCTGCCGGTCAGTGATGGGGTCTGGACGCTCTTACACTCGGGGGGCTGCCGGTCAGTGACGGGGTCTGGGCTCTGGACGCTCTTACACTTGGGGGGGCTGCCGGTCAGTGATGGGGTCTGGACGCTCTTACACTCGGGGGGCTGCCGGTCAGTGACGGGCTCTGGACGCTCTTACACTCGGGGGGCTGCCGGTCAGTGACGGGCTCTGGACGCTCTTACACTCGGGGGGCTGCCGGTCAGTGACGTGCTCTGGACGCTCTTACACTCGGGGGGCTGCCGGTCAGTGACGGGCTCTGGACGCTCTTACACTCGGGGGGCTGCCGGTCAGTGACGTGCTCTGGACGCTCTTACACTCGGGGGGCTGCCGGTCAGTGACGGGCTCTGGACGCTCTTACACTCGGGGGGCTGCCGGTCAGTGACGGGCTCTGGACGCTCTTACACTCGGGGGGGCTGCCGGTCAGTGACGCGGTCTGGACGCTCTTACACTCGGGGGGCTGCCGGTCAGTGACGGGGTCTGGGCTCTGGACGCTCTTACACTCGGGGGGCTGCCGGTCAGTGACGGGGTCTGGGCTCTGGACGCTCTTACACTCGGGGGGCTGCCGGTCAGTGATGGGGTCTGGGCTCTGGACGCTCTTACACTCGGGGGGCTGCCGGTCAGTGACGGGGTCTGGGCTCTGGACGCTCTTACACTCGGGGGGGCTGCCGGTCAGTGACGCGGTCTGGACGCTCTTACACTCGGGGGGCTGCCGGTCAGTGACGGGCTCTGGGCTCTGGACGCTCTTACACTCGGGGGGGCTGCCGGTCAGTGACGCGGTCTGGACGCTCTTACACTCGGGGGGGCTGCCGGTCAGTGACGCGGTCTGGACGCTCTTACACTCGGGGGGGCTGCCGGTCAGTGACGCGGTCTGGACGCTCTTACACTCGGGGGGCTGCCGGTCAGTGACGGGCTCTGGACGCTCTTACACTCGGGGGGCTGCCGGTCAGTGACGCGGTCTGGACGCTCTTACACTCGGGGGGCTGCCGGTCAGTGACGCGGTCTGGACGCTCTTACACTCGGGGGGCTGCCGGTCAGTGACGGGCTCTGGACGCTCTTACACTCGGGGGGCTGCCGGTCAGTGACGGGCTCTGGACGCTCTTACACTCGGGGGGCTGCCGGTCAGTGACGGGCTCTGGACGCTCTTACACTCGGGGGGCTGCCGGTCAGTGACGGGCTCTGGACGCTCTTACACTCGGGGGGCTGCCGGTCAGTGACGGGCTCTGGACGCTCTTACACTCGGGGGGCTGCCGGTCAGTGACGTGCTCTGGACGCTCTTACACTCGGGGGGGCTGCCGGTCAGTGACGCGGTCTGGACGCTCTTACACTCGGGGGGCTGCCGGTCAGTGACGGGGTCTGGGCTCTGGACGCTCTTACACTCGGGGGGCTGCCGGTCAGTGACGGGGTCTGGGCTCTGGACGCTCTTACACTCGGGGGGCTGCCGGTCAGTGACGGGGTCTGGACGCTCTTACACTCGGGGGGCTGCCGGTCAGTGACGCGGTCTGGACGCTCTTACACTCGGGGGGCTGCCGGTCAGTGACGCGGTCTGGACGCTCTTACACTCGGGGGGCTGCCGGTCAGTGACGCGGTCTGGACGCTCTTACACTCGGGGGGCTGCCGGTCAGTGACGCGGTCTGGACGCTCTTACACTCGGGGGGGCTGCCGGTCAGTGACGGGCTCTGGACGCTCTTACACTCGGGGGGCTGCCGGTCAGTGACGCGGTCTGGACGCTCTTACACTCGGGGGGCTGCCGGTCAGTGACGGGCTCTGGACGCTCTTACACTCGGGGGGCTGCCGGTCAGTGACGCGGTCTGGACGCTCTTACACTCGGGGGGCTGCCGGTCAGTGACGGGGGTCTGGGCTCCGGTACTGGGGTCCTTACCTGCATGTCAGGGGGTCTCCTCCTCGGGGGATGATTCAGGCTCCCAAATCCGACACAACAGGACGCCGCGCACAGATACATCCACTGCTGGCGACACCCGCAGGTCACCGGGCGGCGGGCGGCATAGTCCGGTCCTAGATCAGGAACGTACAATCCCCGGAGTAGTCCGGGCTCCCGGTACACGGTGACGGCCCCTGGATTCACTCCTGGTCCGCGGTGTCTCCGCTCCCAATCTCCGGTAAGTTCCTCACTCTCAGCTCCCGATGTGTCCGGTCCTCTCCCCGGTTTTCCCCCGTGTCTCCGGTCCTCTCCCCGGTGACTCTGTTCTCCCCCCGGTTTTCCCCCGTGTCTCCGGTCCTCTCCCCGGTGACTCTGTTCTCCCCCCGGTTTTCCCCCGTGTCTCCGGTCCTCTCCCCGGTGTCCGTCTCCGTCCCGCACTCCACAGATGAGAACTTGTTTCGCTAGGAGCCGTAACTCTAAAACCACGCCCCTCCGTATGTCCCCGCCCATTATCTAGCGGCCACTCCCACAAAGTAATGGAACCCCGCCCATGTGCCTTATCCCCGCCCCTCAGAGGCGCCGCTCGGTGCAGAGCGCAGGTGACAGAAGGTGATGAGCTGCGAGGATAGCGATGACGTCAGAGGTGTAAAGTGTGACGTCACTGAGGTGTAGTGTGTGACGTCACTGAGGTGTAGTGTGTGACGTCACTGAGGTGTAATGTGTGACGACGCCGAGGTGTAATGTGTGACGTCACTGAGGTGTAATGTGTGACGTCACTGAGGTATAATGTGTGACGTGACGTCACTGAGGTGTAATGTGTGACGTCACTGAGGTGTAATGTGTGACGTCGCTGAGGTGTAATGTGTGACGTCACCGAGGTGTAATGTGTGACGTCACCGAGGTGTAATGTGTGACGTCACCGAGGTGTAATGTGTGACGTGACGTCACTGAGGTGTAATGTGTGACGTGACGTCACTGAGGTGTAATGTGTGACGTCACCGAGGTGTAATGTGTGACGTCACCGAGGTGTAATGTGTGACGTCACCGAGGTGTAATGTGTGACGTGACGCCGCCGAGGTGTAATGTGTGACGTCACTGAGGTGTAATGTGTGACGTCACTGAGGTGTAATGTGTGACGTCACTGAGGTGTAATGTGTGACGTCACTGAGGTGTAGTGTGTGACGTCACTGAGGTGTAATGTGTGACGTCACCGAGGTGTAATGTGTGACGTCACCGAGGTGTAATGTGTGACGTCACTGAGGTGTAATGTGTGACGTCACTGAGGTGTAATGTGTGACGTGACGACGCCGAGGTGTAATGTGTGACGTCACTGAGGTGTAGTGTGTGACGTCACGGAGGTGTAATGTGTGACGTCACTGAGGTGTAATGTGTGACGTCACTGAGGTGTAATGTGTGACGTCACCGAGGTGTAATGTGTGACGTCACCGAGGTGTAATGTGTGACGTCACCGAGGTGTAATGTGTGACGTCACCGAGGTGTAATGTGTGACGTCACTGAGGTGTAATGTGTGACGTGACGACGCCGAGGTGTAATGTGTGACGTCACTGAGGTGTAATGTGTGACGTCACTGAGGTGTAATGTGTGACGTCACTGAGGTGTAATGTGTGACGTGACGTCGCCGAAGTGTAATGTTTGACGACGCTGAGGTGTAATGTGTGACGTGACGTCACTGAGGTGTAATGTGTGACGTCACTGAGGTGTAATGTGTGACGTCACTGAGGTGTAATGTGTGACGTCACTGAGGTGTAATGTGTGACGTCACTGAGGTGTAATGTGTGACGTCACTGAGGTGTAATGTGTGACGTCACTGAGGTGTAATGTGTGACGTCACTGAGGTGTAATGTGTGACGTGACGTCGCCGAAGTGTAATGTGTGACGTCACTGAGGTGTAATGTGTGACGTCACTGAGGTGTAATGTGTGACGTGACGTCGCCGAGGTGTAATGTGTGACGTCACTGAGGTGTAATGTGTGACGTCACTGAGGTGTAATGTGTGACGTGACGTCGCCGAAGTGTAATGTGTGACGTCACTGAGGTGTAATGTGTGACGTCACTGAGGTGTAATGTGTGACGTGACGTCGCCGAAGTGTAATGTTTGACGACGCTGAGGTGTAATGTGTGACGTGACGACGCCGAGGTGTAATGTGTGACGTGACGACGCCGAGGTGTAATGTGTGACGTGACGACGCCGAGGTGTAATGTGTGACGTGACGACGCCGAGGTGTAATGTGTGACGTCACTGAGGTGTAATGTGTGACGTCACTGAGGTGTAATGTGTGACGTCACTGAGGTGTAATGTGTGATGTGACGTCACTGAGGTGTAATGTGTGACGTGACGCCGCCGAGGTGTAATGTGTGACGTGACGTCGCCGAAGTGTAATGTTTGACGACGCTGAGGTGTAATGTGTGACGTGACGACGCCGAGGTGTAATGTGTGACGCCGCCGAGGTGTAACGTGTGACGACGCCGAGGTGTAACGTGTGACGACGCCGAGGTGTAACGTGTGACGACGCCGAGGTGTAATGTGTGACGCCGCCGAGGTGTAATGTGTGAGGTGACGTTGCCGAGGTGTAATGTGTGAGGTCGCCGAGGTGTAATGTGTGACGTCACTGAGGTGTAATGTGTGACGTGACGACGCCGAGGTGTAATGTGTGACGTGACGACGCAACGGTGTAATGTGTGACGCGACGCCGCCGAGGTGTAATGTGTGACGTGACGACGCCGAGGTGTAATGTGTGACGACGACGAGGTGTAATGTGTGACGTGACGTCGCCGAGGTGTAATGTGTGACGACGACGAGGTGTAATGTGTGACGTGACGTCGCCGAGGTGTAACGTGTGACGCCGCCGAGGTGTAACGTGTGACGCCGCCGAGGTGTAACGTGTGACGCCGCCGAGGTGTGACGCCGCCGAGGTGTAACGTGTGACGCCGCCGAGGTGTGACGTGTGACGACGAGGTGTAACGTGTGACGCCGCCGAGGTGTAACGTGTGACGACGCCGAGGTGTAACGTGTGACGCCGCTGAGGTGTAACGTGTGACGACGCCGAGGTGTGACGCCGCCGAGGTGTGACGATGCCGAGGTGTGACGTGTGACGCCGCCGAGGTGTAACGTGTGACGCCGCCGAGGTGTAACGTGTGACGACGTCGAGGTGTAACGTGTGACGACACTGAGGTGTAATGTGTGTCGTCACTTGTACCCTCCTGCACGGGCTCACCCGCGGGCGGCTCAGTACAATGCCCTCCGTGTGCGGTACGTGTATTGGCCCTTGTCATCCGTGCTGCCGGGAAACCACCGGGAATTAGAGCTGAGGCGCTCCCGTCCCGTTATAATCTCTGCTCCCGGCAGCACAGAAAACAAGGGCTAATACAAGTCTATGTGTCCGTGAGATGCGCAGCACACGGAGGCGTCAGTGCGTAATCGCTGCTCTGTGACCGACAGGAGAAGCAGGGGCACCGGCCTCGCACAGGGGTCCTGTTATGTGAGCACCTGGCCGGCACTGGTACTGGGGTCCCGTGAACAGTACCCAGCCTGTGCCAGGTGTCGCCCCTCTTGCCCCCTCTCTCCTGTGGTGCTGCCTGAGCCAGGTTTCGCCCCTCTTGCCCTCTCTCTCCTGCGGTGCGGCCTGAGCCAGGTGTCACTCCTCTTGCCCCTCTGGCCTGTGCTAGGTGTCACTCCTCTTGCCCCCTCTCTCCTGCAGTGCGGCCTCTGCCAGTTTTCTCCTCTCTCCTGCGTTGCAGCCTGTGCCAGGTGTCACTCCTCTTGCCCCCTCTCTCCTGCAGTGGGGCCTGTGCCAGGTTTCGCCCCTCTTGCCCCCTCGCCTGCGGTGCGGCCTCTGCCAGGTTTCTCCCCTCTTGCCCCCTCTCTCCTGCGGTGCGGCCTGTGCCAGGTGTCACTCCTCTTGCCCCCTCTCTCCTGCGGTGGGGCCTGTGTCAGGTTTCGCCCCTCTTGCCCCCTCTCTCCTGCGGTGCGGCCTCTGCCAGGTTTCTCCCCTCTTTCCTTCGGTGCGGCCTGTGCTAGGTGTCACTCCTCTTGCTCCCTCTCTCCTGCGGTGGGGCCTGTGCTAGGTGTCACACCACTTGCCCCCTCTCCTGCGGTGCGGCCTGTGCCAGGTGTCACTCCTCTTGCCCCCTCTCTCCTGCGTTGGGGCCTGTGCTAGGTGTCACTCCTCTTGCCCTCTCTCTCCTGTGGTGCGGCCTCTGCCAGTTTTCTCCCCTCTCTCCTGCGTTGCGGTCTGTGCCAGGTGTCACTCCTCTTGCCCCCTCTCTCCTGCGGTGGGGCCTGTGCCAGGTTTCGCCCCTCTTGCCCCCTCTCTCCTGCGGTGCGGCCTGTGCCAGGTGTCACTCCTCTTGCCCCCTCTCTCCTGCGGTGGGGCCTGTGCCAGGTTTCTCCCCTCTTGCCCCCTCTCTCCTGCGGTGGGGCCTGTGCCAGGTTTCTCCCCTCTTGCCCCCTCTCTCCTGTGGTGCGGCCTCTGCCAGGTTTCTCCCCTCTTGCCCCCTCTCTCCTGCGGTGCGGCCTCTGCCAGGTTTCTCCCCTCTTGCTCCCTCTCTCCTGCGGTGGGGCCTGTGCTAGGTGTCACACCACTTGCCCCCTCTCCTGCGGTGCGGCCTGTGCCAGGTTTCACCTCTCTTGCCCCCTCTCTCCTGCGGTGCGGCCTGTGCCAGGTGTTGGCCCTCTTGCCCCCTCTCTCCTGCGGTGCAGCCTGTTCCAGGTTTCGCCCCTTTCGCCTGTGGTGCGGCCTGTGCCAGGTTTCGCCCCTTTGCCCTCTCTCTCCTGCGGTGCGGCCTGTGCCAGATTTCGCCCCTTTCCCCCCTCGCTCCTGCGGTGCGGCCTGTACCAGGTGTTGCCCCCTCTCTCCTGCGGTGTGGCCTGTGCCAGGTGTTGCCCCTCTTGCCCCCGCTCTCATGCGGTGCGGCCTGTGCCAGGTTTCGCCCCCTCTCTCCTGCGGTGCGGCCTGTGCCAGGTTTCACCCTTTTCCCCCCTCTCTCCTGCGGTGGGCGCTGCTCTCACCTCTTTTTTTGGGTTTCTAGTGTTTCTCTTCTCACTCTGGAAATAGGTCGGTTTCCTCCGCTAATCTCCCCACAGTGAACCTGGCAGGGTCACATCAGATCACCCCACCTCCCCTATAGTCAGTGCCGCTCCCCTGTGCCAGCCGGCGGCCCAGCGTGCGTCAGGACTCTACCACACACTCCACTTTTTTGGATCAAAGCTATAAAACTAAAAGCGGCCATTAAATGTCGGCGTCCTCTGGCCACGGCGCGGCTGTCTGCTCCCTCACAAGAGGAGAGGAACGGTGCCGACATCTGTGGCCGCTGATCCCAGACCTGGAACAAGTCCTAATACACCACTAAAGATGGCAGACAATGTGTATGCTGCACCAGGGACTGCCTCTCCATCCTGCACAGGAAAGGCAGAAATCTGACGGCTCATTAGGGTCAATCCTGCGGTGGTGATGCTGCAGTGGGCGCCATCTGATGCTCCGTGCTACTCTCCTGGGCACCGCCATGATAACGGGCAGCCACTCGTCCTGCGCGGCTTCTCATGGAATATTGTTTCCAAAAAAATTGATTTGGGTTGAATTTCGCCAATGACTGAAACTTGGTGAGAAATCCTGATATTTTTGTCAGAGGTCGGTTCTGAAATGCGCCAGAGACGATCGCACCGCAACAAACGTCTGCAGAAATAGCGGCATGTCATAATCTGCAGCGACGGCCAGGAGGACGAATCCCGACCCTATGTGCCACAGCCAGACATCCCGACGTAAGCAAGCGTCCATGGCAGGATCTTTAGGGGTGTCCTCTGTATACGGCGGGCCTTGTGTAGTGTTCCCGGTATACGGCAGGTCTTGTGGGGTGTCCCCGGTATACGGCGAGCCTTGTGGGGTGTCCCCGGTATACGGCGGGATTTGTGGGGTGTACTCGGTATACAGCGGGTCTTGTGGGGTGTCCCCGGTATACGGCGGGCCTTGTGGGGTGTCCCCGGTATACGGCGGGTTTTGTGGGGTGTACTCGGTATACGGCGGGTCTTGTGGGGTGTCCCCGGTATACGGCGGGCCTTGTGGGGTGTCCCCGGTATACGGCGGGCCTTGTGGGATGTTCCCAGTATACGGCGGGCTTTGTGGGGTGTCCCCGGTATACGGCGGGCCTTGTGGGATGTTCCCAGTATACGGCAGGCCTTGTGGGGTGTCCCCGGAATACGACGGGCCTTGTGTAGTGTTCCCGGCATTCGGTGGGTCTTGTGTGATGTTCCCAGTATACGACAGGCCTCGTGTAGTGTTCCCGATATACGACGGGTCTTGTGTGATGCTCCCTGTATGCGATGGGCCTTGCGTGATGTCCCCGGTATACGGCGAACCTTGCGCGATCTCCCCCAGTATATGGTGGGTCTTGTGTGGTGGCCCTGGTATACAGGTCTTGTGCGGTGTACAGTCGGTCTTGTGTGGTGTTCCCGGTATACGGCGGGCCTTGCGTGGTGTCCCCAGTATAAGGCAGGCCCTGCGTGGTGTTCCCGGTATTCGGCGGGTCTCACGTGGTGTCCCCGGTATACGGTGGGACTTGTGTGGTGTTCCTGGCATAAGGTGGGCCTTGTGGGGGTTGTTTCTGGTATGCGGCAGATCTTTTGGGGTGTTGCCAGTACATGGCGGGTGTTGTGGGGTGTTCCCGGTATACAGTGGGTCTTGTAAGGTGTTAACAGTACACAGAGGGTTTTGTGGGGTGTCTCCGTATACCGCCTATGATTGGGGGATGAATGCGGAGAGGATATCAGTGCCTGGATGTCGTCCTCTCGCTTTCATCCCTCATCTCACTAGACTCGTTGAAAACCATCTTCTTGACCCCCCACTAACACGATCATTTACCCGCCTGTCTCTTGCCCGTCACTCCACAGCTTGCGAGACCACTTCAGCCTTGTTTTCTGGTGTAGAGCCCAAAGCTTCTTGCCCGACTCACTGAAACAAGACCGCGGCGCCAAAATAGTCAACGACCTTCACATCGTTGGGCCTGGAAGACATTGCTATGTCCTGGTCTTACGTGACCTGAGCCTTGGAGAAGAGCGGACCACCCCGGGACTTTCCCAAGACTCAACCAAGACCGAGCCCCTCAGAGTCCGGGCAGAGGAACCACAGCGGGACCAGGAGCTGCACCTGGGGGGCGAGGATGTGCCAACATGGCGCACTGGGGGTCATGGAGACACTTCAGGGGTCTGGGGGCAGAGTAAGGACTTGGTGCCTCTTAGGGGTCCTGCAGCCAATGCTTGACATGCCGGAACGATGTTCATAGCACCCCAGTTTGGGGCCACATCAACACTTTGGGGGCCAAAACAAGGACGTGGTGTAACTTCAGGGGGACCGGCGGTGAGCATGCCGACAGCCTCAGCTCCGGGTCAAGGCTGCGGCAATACTCCGGGAGGCCATAATACGGAGGCCGCAGCTTTTTAGGGGGCCTGTAATAAGACTCGCACACTTGTAAACTTGTTTTTATTTATTTTTTTATATTTTTGGCATCCTGTGTCAGGGGAAAATAAACAAAACACAATAAAAACAAATTAATAAAAATTAAAAACTTTAGTTACATAGAGAAGAAGGGAGCGGGGGGCAACGTCAGGCTCCTCACTCCCAGGGGTCTGGGCTCCCCCCCCTCATCTTCCAGGGTCACCTCTGTGTCGTACAGCCAGCGCCCCATGAAGATCGACGGGGGGAGATGGTGGGAGAGAAATTGTATTTTTCCTTTAGAAAAAAAAAAAAAATTTGTACAAGATTTTAAAAAAAGGCACAAAAAACAGCCCAATAAAATACAGAGGAGGGAGGACGTGGCTGCAGCCCAGTGTGGCGGCAACAAGGCCGGACCCCACCCCCACACACAGATGGGGGGTGTACATATTTAACATTTATTTATATATAAACACATCAGACGATAATGGTAGTGAGTCGGCCAGCAGCAAACACAAATCGCCCCGGCATCGGGGGTCTCCCTTCCTATTCCATACGTCCCCTCCCCCCAATAACGAGCCCACATTATACATTCATTAGCCCTCATAACCCACAAAGGGTTAAAGCAGCTGATCTGGGTTTGCAGAATCCCACCGTCCACTTCCCAGCATGCTCAACCGGCTGTTGCGGACCCCCCCATGCGATCCCGTCTGCCTAGCACCATAGATATGTAGCAATATGGCGGCTCCCCGCACGATTTGGCCGCCGTATTTGCTGCGGTGACGATGCGCGAGCTCGGAGAAATCCGCAACATGAAAACCCAACAGATCGACCCCTTTAAATTTAAAGGGGTTCTCTACCAGCTGACTGACCACTAGAAACCAGCGGATGCACGTCAGCGATTCCATGGCAACACGTGAAAAGGTAGAGGACCACTTTAATAACGAGGTGAAGATGCCTTTAAGAGCCCCGTTCATTAAAGGGAGATCCAGTTTTATATAAATGATTCCAGAACCAGCAGGAAAGGTGAAACAATCAGACGCTGCTCACCGCTGGGGGTTTGTTACAGTTGTGTCTGGCCTGGAAGAGAAACCACAAATCTGATAGTTTGATACAATGTATCAGTCTGGATTGCGGGTTGTGCCGCTCACAGAGGGTGGTCCGGACCGGATACATTGTCACTTTACCTTTCTTCGCGCCATTATTAAGCATAAAATGAATACAATCCATTGACAGAAAGCTGGACGCCGGCCCTTTAAATACGTTTCCATCCCGCACCGCTTCCATAAAAGGCACTAATAACGGGATATGGACCACCGTCTGCAGCTGCCGGGCACGCTCAGTCCTCATAATGGATGGCGTTGGCTGAAGCCTACCCTCCACATAGCTCAGGTCTCCCGCTCTGCGGCGGACGTCATCGGACCCCTCCAAGCAGTGACCAAAATCCAATATGGTGACCTCCTACGTAAACCGCGCGCTCGTAGATTAGACACAAGACATTTTACTGCTTCTGTGGGGTCTTAGGCGCCTGGAGGGTCCCGAAATGGCCGGGGGGTCATTCTGTCAGTAACGGACATTATCAGACACGTACACAGGGAGTCGGGGGGATGGTGAGGGTCCGTGGGCGCAGGCAAAAAGAACACACAAAAAGTAAAAAGGTCTGAAAGATCCAGGCCCTTCCACAAGTCCACGGCTGAACGGAGGGGACGACTGCCTCAGTTTTTTCCCTCTTTGACACCAAATCACCCCCCCCCCCCACAGGAAAAAATAAAAAAAAATCCCCAAAACGCCCCTTCTCTTCCCCCACGTAACGCGAGAACGGGTAGCAGCGGCAGCCATTTTGCTCAGTAAGATTTGTCTGTAGTGTAAGAAGTTTTCACCCATTTCTCAGTCTCAGAATGAAGATCCTCAGATGAAGCGTTCAACAAGAAAAGCTTTGTTTTCCCCCGTTTCTGTAGCTTTTGTAAAAGGTGATCCGGATCGATGGGATCTGGTGCATGTCGCCTCTTGCCCTATGAGCCCCCTGTAAAGGATGATACTGCGACGTTCTTGGCGAAGGTGATCCCCTGGCACCTGATCAGCACCAAGACTGGAGGTCTAATGCTCCAGTCACAACCAGAGCTGCATTCAAAACTACATACATTCCTAAACCATTACCAGAGTCTGCGCGCAACTTTACGGATGCACTGCGCCAAATCCTCTGCATGGACATTGATCAAAATCATTTTCTTGCAAGCCACCACTAAAGGGAGCTCAATACCTGCAGATTTATACAGCCACCGCTAGAGGGAGCTCAATACCTGCAGATTTATACAGCCACCGCTAGAGGGAGCTCACTACCTGCAGATTTATACAGCCACCGCTAGAGGGAGCTCACTACCTGAAGATTTATACAGCCACCACTAGAGGGAGCTCACTACCTGCAAATTTATATAGCCTTCACCAGAGGGAGCTCACTACATACAGATTTATACAGTCACCACTAGACGGAGCTCACTACATACAGATTTATACAGTCACCACTAGAGGGAGCTCACTACATACAGATTTATACAGCCACCACTAGAGGGAGCTCACTACAGATTTATACAGTCACCACTAGACGGAGCTCACTACAGATTTATACAGTCACCACTAGAGGGAGCTCACTACATACAGATTTATACAGCCACCACTAGAGGGAGCTCACTACATACAGACTTGTATCGCGCTTCCCCTAATGGGGCGACCTCTAGTGGTGACTGTATAAACGTTTGTAGCGAGTTCCCTCCTGTAGTGACTATACTATGTATGTAGTGTGTAAATCTGTATGTAGTGAGCTCCGCCTAGTGGTGGCTGTATAAATCTGTATTTAGTGAGACCCCACTCTTGCAGCTGTATAAATCTGTATGTAGTGAGATCCCTCTAGTGGTGGCTGTATAACGATGTAGTGAGCGCTCCCTAGTGGTAGCTGTATAACTATGTAGTGAGCTCCCCCTAGTGGTGGCTGTATAACTATGTAGTGAGCTCCCCCTAGTGGTGGCTGTATGTTGTCATGTGTCTCTTTAGCCCTGAAGGGGATGTGGAGCTCTATAGATCTGCAGGATGTTGGACGTGAGTTTAGCGGTTTTCTATGAAGCATTTATTGTCTAATTTGTAGTCAGATTGCTGGGACCTCCAAGAGACCGGGCCCATCCGTGTGATGGGCGGTGATCTAACATATATACTGCAGCTCCAATCAAAGCCAACGTCTTCCATTACAGGTTGGACCCCCACGGTGCTAACATCTACTCTCCCGTGCAGACCCTTTAAGGCTTGTCTGACTCCCATAATGTAAAGGCCGCGCTGAGACATGGACTTGTTTGCAGCTCTGGCTGTGCCTGGAGTATCAGATGTAAGCACAGAGGTGTTTTCGTTCCTGTGGATCGGCAGATTTGCCATCATTTGTGATTGAAGCCCCCCGGTGCGGGGCACACCTCGTTGATCACTTCCCATCTTCACGGTTGCTTTTAGGATTTTCTCACGCGGCGGCTCCTGCTGTATAGGGCTTATCCTCTGCCATCCCGCCATCTTGGAGGCATCCTTGCCTCTCGCCCGTTCCCCCTTACACCTCTTGGTTATATCGGGATTGTGTGGATTCTGAATGATACATTGAATTCCTGAGGTAATCAGAGGTTTTGGGGGGTGAGAACGGCAGAGGACGCTCCAGTCCAGGAGCCGCATGACTGTGCCATGGTCCGCGGAGGTCCACAGGGCGCCGATCTCTGCTCTGCAGCGTCTCCTCCAGCCCAGCACCACATGATTTGGGGATTTGTCGTGATGCTGACAGCACCAATGTCACAGTCAAGAGGATCGCCCACCGAGACACGAAGGTCAGCACGGAGGGTCCGGCCTGCCCCAACAACCAATCAAAAGCTAGAAAAGGGGCCAAAGGGATGAGGGTGGTAGTAACAGGATGTAGTGTCCCCTGCTGAAGACGCCGGGGGTGGAAGTAACAGGAGCTGGCATCTCAAGGTAATGATACCGGGGGTTGTAGTAACAGGATGTGGCGTCCCCTGGTGATGATACTGGGGGGTGGAAATAACAGGATGTGGCATCCCCTGGTGAAGACGCCGGGGGTTGTAGTAACAGGATGTGGCGTCCCCTGGTGAAGACGCCGGGGGTTGTAGTAACAGGATGTGGCGTCCCCTGGTGAAGACACCGGGGGTTGTAGTAACAGGATGTGGCGTCCCCTGGTGAAGACACCGGGGGTTGTAGTAACAGGATGTGGCGTCCCCTGGTGAAGACCCCGGGGGGTTGTAGTAACAGGATGTGGCGTCCCCTGGTGAAGACGCCGGGGGTTGTAGTAACAGGATGTGACATCCCCTGGTGAAGACCCCGGGGGTTGTAGTAACAGGATGTGGCGTCCCCTGGTCAAGACCCCGGGGGTTGTAGTAACAGGATGTGGCGTCCCCCTGGTGAAGACCCTGGGGGTTGTAGTAACAGGATGTGGCGTCCCCTGGTGAAGACACCGGGGGTGGTAGAACTGCTGGCTGGTGGATCTGGGTTGCTGGGTTTGATGAACGGATGCTGGCGCATAAGAACCTTCCCAGGAAAAGAAACAAATCTGTGCAAAATCATAGATGACCCCTAGACAAGCTGCGGAGGATGGGCGCTGTAGTCTGCGAGCCTTCAATCATCCTGCAATTCCAATGTCTATAGTTTGAGATTTGACCTTGGACAGAAATCTCCATGAGCTCGACCAGTTCACTCCCCGCCGGCGGTGCCACCGCCGCCCCCGTCATCACTACCACACGGTCCCGGCACATTCTTATTGCATTTCTGTAGTGAATGTCCGGTGATGGACGAGCACGGGGAGGAAAAAGGAGATCGATTTTTTGGTCCTATTGGAGGGGGTCTTACTAGGACCCCAGAAACCACAAGAAGCTCCCGGAGTAACGGTGCGCACAGTGCAGTGTATGAGGGGCAGTGCAAGGCTGGATGTGCGCTCTCTACCCCAGGCCAGAGCCGGCGGGCGGAGGGGAGAACGATAAATCATTGACTAACACTGGTGTCCGCGGGCGGCGACCTCCATCTCCGTGGTGTCAGGACGACTCTTCCAAGGCATTGACAACTTGTTCCAAGATATCAGGGCAGTGATCTGCAATCTGCTGGAGGATGGTGTTGGCGAATTCCTGCAAGTCTGCGCTCTCATGCTCACATCGCTCCAGCTCTTCGCTCAACTGAAAGAAATGGGAAAAGTGTGAGAAAATCATCTTATTGCTAGCGGCAGCTAAAGACGCCCTGCAAATAATCCCAGTCCCCACCATAAGCACCACTAGGGGGAGCTCCATGTATACAGATACATAAGATCCTGTCTGCAGCCACCACTAGGGGGAGCTCCATGTATACACAGAGATACATGATAAGATCCTGTCTGCAGCCACCACTAGGGGGAGCTCCCTGTATACACAGAGATACATGATAAGATCCTGGCTGCAGCCACCACTAGGGGGAGCTCACTGTATACATGATAAGATCATGGCTGCAGCCACCATTAGGGGGAGCTCCCTGTATACACAGAGATACATGATAAGATCCTGTCTGCAGCCACCACTAGGGGGAGCTCCCTGAATACAGAGATACATGATAAGATCCTGTCTGCAGCCACCACTAGGGGGAGCTCCCTGAATACAGAGATACATGATAAGATCCTGTCTGCAGCCACCACTAGGGGGAGCTCCCTGTATACAGAGATACATGATAAGATCATGGCTGCAGCCACCATTAGGGGGAGCTCCCTGTATACACAGAGATACATGATAAGATCCTGGCTGCAGCCACCACTAGGGGGAGCTCCCTGAATACAGAGATACATGATAAGATCCTGGCTGCAGCCACCACTAGGGGGAGCTCCCTGAATAGAGATACATGATAAGATCCTGTCTGCAGCCACCACTAGGGGGAGCTCCCTGAATAGAGATACATGATAAGATCCTGTCTGCAGCCACCACTAGGGGGAGCTCCCTGAATACAGATACATGATAAGATACTGTCTGCAACCACCACTAGGGGGAGCTCCCTATATAGAGAGAGATACAGTACAGACCAAAAGTTTGGACACACCTTCTCATTCAAAGAGTTTTCTTTATTTTCATGACTATGAAAATTATAGATTCACTCTGAAGGCATCAAAACTATGAATTAACACATGTGGAATTATATAGTTAACAAAAAAGTGTGAAACAACTGAAAATATGTCTTATATTCTTGGTTCTTCAAAGTAGCCACCTTTTGCTTTGATTACTGCTTTGCACACTCTTGGCATTCTCTTGATGAGCTTCAAGAGGTAGTCACCGGAAATGGTCTTCCAACAGTCTTGAAGAGTTCCCAGAGATGCTTAGCACTTGTTGGCCCTTTTGCCTTCACTCTGTGGTCCAGCTCACCCCAAACCATCTCGATTGGGTTCAGGTCTGGTGACTGTGGAGGCCAGGTCATCTGGCGTAGCACCCCATCACTCTCCTTCTTGGTCAGATAGCCCTTACACAGCCTGGAGGTGGGTTTGAGGCCATTGTCCTGTTGAAAAATAAATGATGGTCCAACTAAACACAAACCGGATGGAATAGCATGCCGCTGCAAGATGCTGTGGTAGCCATGCTGGTTCAGTATGCCTTCAATTTTGAATAAATCCCCAACAGTGTGACCAGCAAAGCCCCCCCACACCATCACACCTCCTCCTCCATGCTTCACGGTGGGAACCAGGCATGTAGAGTCCATCCATTCACCTTTTCTGCGTCGCACAAAGACACGGTGGTTGGAACCAAAGATCTCACATGTGGACTCATCAGACCAAAGCACAGATTTCCACTGGTCTAATGTCCATTCCTTGTGTTCTTTAGCCCAACAAGTCTCTCCTGCTTGTTGCCTGTCCTTAGCAGTGGTTTCCTAGCAGCTATTTTACCATGAAGGCCTGCTGCACAAAGTCTCCTCTTAACAGTTGTTGTAGAGATGTGTCTGCTGCTAGAACTCTGTGTGGCATTGACCTGGTCTCTAATCTGAGCTGCTGCTAACCTGCGATTTCTGAGGCTGGTGACTCGGATGAACTTATCCTCCGCAGCAGAGGTGACTCTTGGTCTTCCTTTCCTGGGCCGGTCCTCATGTGAGCCAGTTTCTTTGTAGCGCTTGATGGTTTTTGTCACTGCACTTGGGGACACTTTCAAAGTTTTCCCAATTTTTCGGACTGACTGACCTTCATTTCTTAAAGTAATGATGGCCACTCGCTTTTCTTTACTCAGCTGCTTTTTTTCTTGCCATAATACAAATTCTAACAGTCTATTCAGTAGGACTATCAGCTGTGTATCCACCAGACTTCTGCACAACACAACTGATGGTCCCAACCCCATTTATAAGGCAAGAAATCCCACCTATTACACTTGACAGGGCACACCTGTGAAGTGAAAACCATTTCCGGTGACTACCTCTTGAAGCTCATCAAGAGAATGCCAAGAGTGGGCAAAGCAGAAATCAAAGCAAAAGGTGGCTACTTTGAAGAACCTTGAATATAAGACATACAGTATTTTCAGTTGTTTCACACTTTTTTGTTAATCATATAATTCCACATGTGGTAATTCAGTTTTGATGCCTTCAGAGAGAATCTACAATTTTCATAGTCATGAAAATAAAGAAAAATCTTTGAATGAGAAGGCGTGTCCAAACTTTTGGTCTGTACTGTACATAAGATTCTGTATGCATTCACCACTAGGGGGAGCTCCCTGTATACAGAGGTGCATGATAAGATCCTGTCTGCAGTCACCACTAGGGGGAGCTCCCTGTATACAGAGGTGCATGATAAGATCCTGTCTGCAGTCACCACTAGGGGGAGCTCCCTGTATACAGAGATACATGATAGGATCCTGTCTGCAGCCACCACTAGGGGAAGCTCCCTGTATACAGATACATAAGATCCTGTCCGCAGCCACCTCTAGGGGGAGCTCCCTGTATACAGAGACACAAGATCACATCTGCAGGGAATCTGGTGCTTTACACTGATTGCAGATCTATTTCTATGTGCTCAGATTACTGCCCCCATCTTCTCACCTCTTCGGTCGTCATCTTCTGCAGCCTCTGCTCCCAAACTGCCCGGTTGTCGTCCAGGTAGTAGGAGTCGGGCGGGCGAAGCGCTTGCAGGATCTGGGGGTCTCTGTCTTGGCACAGAGCCGTCAGATGCCCGATATACAGTTTGAGTTTGCTGCGATTCTGGTCGAGGTCTAAGAGGGGCTGAATCATCTAAGACAGAAGAAAAGGAGGACGGTGAGGAGTCTTACAGGACGGCGAATCTCCCACCACCGATCCCTGGAGAGGACCACCCCCGACTGATTGAGGAGGTGTATGGAAAAGAGGGCGAAGATGGAGAAACACAAACACTGAAGGGGTCCCCCTATAACCATCCCTGGAGGTGGAGCCGGACAGACAGATTTTACCTGCACCGACACACTGTAGCAAATCATCAGCACAGGAGTAACATACACTGTAGCAGAGTTTGCAGAACTTTCCATGTAACGGTGATGAGGCCGGAGGGACATTACTGTGTATAGCGGGGGACGTACATGATGGCAGGGGGGGGACGAACATGATAGCGCCGGCTCCGCAGATGCCATATCTGGCGGTCACGTTCAGACGGGCGTGCAGGCGGCTGTCGGGTGACATGTCTCAGCGCTGGCAGAGGGGCTGTCAGCACCGGATAAGGTGGATTTAGAAACTCTTGACAAAAAGCAGCAGCGCTCCACTGTGCGCCCTGGACAGAGATAAAAGCCAAGGACCCCGTAAGACGAGGCTCCGTGTGAACTGCTCCCAGCAGACAATTGATCCGTATCCACACGGCTCCAGCAATGGCACCAGAGTCTGAACATGCGGAATAAGGGGCCCCCGGCCCACCCTGGGGGGCACTAACCAGAGAGCTCATCATCGGGGGGCCACGGGGCATTAACTGTCTGTTAGCCAGGATGTCTGCAGTGACGTGTATTGGGACCCCCGACATCATGGAGTGGGCAGCTGGATATCTACATGCCCAATCCTTAGCTGTCAGCTATCTGAAGTGCTCTCTGTTATCAGCCATTTCTGGGGAGAGGCCACGGTGTTGTTCTCCAGTAGGATCGCTGACAGGAGGGGCCGCATCGCTCGCCGGCCCCCATCACCACTACTTCATGTCCCACCATCTGCTTGTGATGATACGGACAGTAGCTGTCGGCGTCTTCTGAGCTTTCATCTGCAGGTGTGAAACCAACTAAATAATCCATCAACACGGGGGTCCGGAGAAAGAGAGGGGGTCCGTGCAGGGAAAGGGGAGATGTGGCCGCAGTTATAGCACATCCTTCCCTGGGGGTCCGTACAGTGTACTTGTATAGAAGGGCAGATCGGTCAGCCCCATGTAATGGCGACCAGTGTCACCCACCCAGCGAGGACCTGCACAGACTACGAGACGGGGGCGCAGATTGTGCGGGGACGGGTGACAGCACCGTGTACATGCGCCAAAGCGGGGGACGCCGCACACAGATCATCAAGGGGCTTATAGCCCGGGGGCTTCCACTTTATTAAGAAAAGCATAGTCTCCGATGCACGCCTTGCTAACAAAAGATATTGAGGAGCGCGCTGAAGAATGATCAGCGGAGGACGTCGGCAGAGGGGGCCCAGCGGAGGACGTCGGCAGAGGGGGCCCAGCGGAGGACGTCGGCAGAGGGGGCCCAGCGGAGGACGTCGGCAGAGGGGGCCCAGCGGAGGACGTCGGCAGAGGGGGCCCAGCGGAGGACGTCGGCAGAGGGGGCCCAGCGGAGGACGTCGGCAGAGGGGGCCCAGCGGAGGACGTCGGCAGAGGGGGCCCAGCGGAGGACGTCGGCAGAGGGGGCCCAGCGGAGGACGTCGGCAGAGGGGGCCCAGCGGAGGACGTCGGCAGAGGGGGCCCAGCGGAGGACGTCGGCAGAGGGGGCCCAGCGGAGGACGTCGGCAGAGGGGGCCCAGCGGAGGACGTCGGCAGAGGGGGCCCGCGGAGGACGTCGGCAGAGGGGGCCCAGCGGAGGACGTCGGCAGAGGGGGCCCAGCGGAGGACGTCGGCAGAGGGGGCCCAGCGGAGGACGTCGGCAGAGGGGGCCCAGCGGAGGACGTCGGCAGAGGGGGCCCAGCGGAGGACGTCGGCAGAGGGGGCCCAGCGGAGGACGTCGGCAGAGGGGGCCCAGCGGAGGACGTCGGCAGAGGGGGCCCAGCGGAGGACGTCGGCAGAGGGGGCCCAGCGGAGGACGTCGGCAGAGGGGGCCCAGCGGAGGACGTCGGCAGAGGGGGCCCAGCGGAGGACGTCGGCAGAGGGGGCCCAGCGGAGGACGTCGGCAGAGGGGGCCCAGCGGAGGACGTCGGCAGAGGGGGCCCGCGGAGGACGTCGGCAGAGGGCGATGATGAGATGAGCAGCAGTTTGGGTGACAATCACTGTGTATTTTTTTCTTTTCAGTTTTGCGTTTCTGAATGCAGCCTGCAGTGTAAAGTAAGGTGGTTTCATTAGTAATGGTATCTTTTGGCCTTTCTATTCACTGACAACAAACAGAAAATCTTGCTAGCCTGTTATTATACATCCCCGGAACAAATGGCGAGATGTCATGTGACCTGTGCCCGCTGTGGTGTCTACGGGGTACGTCACCCATGTATGATCTGCCATGCATGTGCAGCAATGTCGGGGTTAATACTGGGGGGGGGGGGGTGACGCGATTGCTCTTTTAGGCTGAGGGGGCTGATTTTGGGAAGGTGGAAGAGCCCGTCCAAGCTGCTCCTCGGACGCCCTGAGATCGCGCCAAGTGTCGGTGTGCGGATCCTCAGAAGTGCCGCCAGCTTCACCTCACACTGCGCTGGGGACGAGATCTGAAAACGATCCCCTCCGGAGGGTCCGGGGCGGCCCCCGGTGCAAACAACATCCCATGTATGCACCATTGTCCTCTGCTGCGCAAATTAATGAGACGACGGTGTGGCCAGAACTAACAGGCGGTCCCCGGGACGGGGGGCCGCGCCGGAAACCTCACAGGAAGCATTGTTGTCTATGGCAGCCGCGCTCCTCCGGGGTCACCGCGCGCCTCCTTACCCAGAAGCCCCCGGGTCATCGGCCCACTGATGCAAATCAATAGAAAGCCAGAAGACCTTCTACCGTATACGGGGCCGTCACCACGCGCTGCCCGTGCTCCGCACAGACGCCCGTCGCCGGGAAACCAAATATTTAGCTGCCTGCGAGATGTCGTCTGTGGGCAGGAATGTGCCGGGAGGGGAGGAATCACCGGGATACATGATAAGGACAATGGCCGACACTTAACATCGCACCCTGCGCCGGCAGAGGGTCCCCGATAAGACATATCCCAAGAGAAGGGCGCTGATACCGGGGAGAGAAGGGCACTGACACGGGGAAGAGAAGAGTGCCCGATACTGGGGGGGGTAGAGGGGAACCGACGCCGGAGGGGGGGTAGAGGGGAGGGGAGTCGAGGGGGTAGAGGGGAACCGACGCCACGGGGGGAAGAGGGGAGAAAGGGGAACCGACGCCAAGAAGGCAGGGGCGCCCGACATAGGGGAGAGAGAGAAGGGCACCAACACCAGTGGGGGGGGAGAGGAAGAAAAGAGCAACCAATACTGCTGGGGCGGGTGGAGGAGAAGGGCACCGACACTGCTGGGGCGGGTGGCGGGGAAGGGCACCGACACTGCTGGGGCGGGAGGAGGGGAAGGGCACCGACACTGCTGGGGCGGGAGGAGGGGAAGGGCACCGACACTGCTGGGGCGGGAGGAGGGGAAGGGCACCGACACTGCTGGGGCGGGAGGAGGGGAAGGGCACCGACACTGCTGGGGCGGGAGGAGGGGAAGGGCACCGACACTGCTGGGGCGGGAGGAGGGGAAGGGCACCGACACTGCTGGGGCGGGAGGAGGAGAAGGGCACCGACACTGCTGGGGCGGGAGGAGGAGAAGGGCACCGACACTGCTGGGGCGGGAGGAGGAGAAGGGCACCGACACTGCTGGGGCGGGAGGAGGAGAAGGGCACCGACACTGCTGGGGCGGGAGGAGGAGAAGGGCACCGACACTGCTGGGGCGGGAGGAGGAGAAGGGCACCGACACTGCTGGGGCGGGAGGAGGAGAAGGGCACCGACACTGCTGGGGCGGGAGGAGGAGAAGGGCACCGACACTGCTGGGGCGGGAGGAGGAGAAGGGCACCGACACTGCTGGGGCGGGAGGAGGAGAAGGGCACCGACACTGCTGGGGCGGGAGGAGGAGAAGGGCACCGACACTGCTGGGGCGGGAGGAGGAGAAGGGCACCGACACTGCTGGGGCGGGAGGAGGAGAAGGGCACCGACACTGCTGGGGCGGGAGGAGGAGAAGGGCACCGACACTGCTGGGGCGGGAGGAGGAGAAGGGCACCGACACTGCTGGGGCGGGAGGAGGAGAAGGGCACCGACACTGCTGGGGCGGGAGGAGGAGAAGGGCACCGACACTGCTGGGGCGGGAGGAGGAGAAGGGCACCGACACTGCTGGGGCGGGAGGAGGAGAAGGGCACCGACACTGCTGGGGCGGGAGGAGGAGAAGGGCACCGACACTGCTGGGGCGGGAGGAGGAGAAGGGCACCGACACTGCTGGGGCGGGAGGAGGAGAAGGGCACCGACACTGCTGGGGCGGGAGGAGGAGAAGGGCACCGACACTGCTGGGGCGGGAGGAGGAGAAGGGCACCGACACTGCTGGGGCGGGAGGAGGAGAAGGGCACCGACACTGCTGGGGCGGGAGGAGGAGAAGGGCACCGACACTGCTGGGGCGGGAGGAGGAGAAGGGCACCGACACTGCTGGGGCGGGAGGAGGAGAAGGGCACCGACACTGCTGGGGCGGGAGGAGGAGAAGGGCACCGACACTGCTGGGGCGGGAGGAGGAGAAGGGCACCGACACTGCTGGGGCGGGAGGAGGAGAAGGGCACCGACACTGCTGGGGCGGGAGGAGGAGAAGGGCACCGACACTGCTGGGGCGGGAGGAGGAGAAGGGCACCGACACTGATGGGGCGGGAGGAGGAGAAGGGCACCGACACTGATGGGGCGGGAGGAGGAGAAGGGCACCGACACTGATGGGGCGGGAGGAGGAGAAGGGCACCGACACTGATGGGGCGGGAGGAGGAGAAGGGCACCGACACTGATGGGGCGGGAGGAGGAGAAGGGCACCGACACTGATGGGGCGGGAGGAGGAGAAGGGCACCGACACTGATGGGGCGGGAGGAGGAGAAGGGCACCGACACTGATGGGGCGGGAGGAGGAGAAGGGCACCGACACTGATGGGGCGGGAGGAGGAGAAGGGCACCGACACTGATGGGGCGGGAGGAGGAGAAGGGCACCGACACTGATGGGGCGGGAGGAGGAGAAGGGCACCGACACTGATGGGGCGGGAGGAGGAGAAGGGCACCGACACTGCTGGGGTGGGAGGAGGAGAAGGGCACCGACACAGGATGGGGGGGGGGGGGCTGGAGAGGGGCAAAGACACTGAGGAGTGGGGAGAATGGCAGCAACATTGGGGGTTGGAAGAGGGGGGCACTGACACGGGGGGGAAGAAGGGCACTAATACTGGGGGGGAGGAGAAGGGTACGGATACTGGGGGGGTGGGAAGATAAGGGCACAGACACTGAGGGCGCCGCGTACGTCCCACGGTCACACAGTAAGACATCCTCGCCGTTGCTGCGTGTCCGTGCCGCTTGCTGTCACACTTAAAGACCTAGTAGTTCCTCCCAGCTGCAATCTGCATCCAGTGGAAATATTTGCAGTCTGGTACAATGTGTCAGCGCAGATAAATCTATCAGGACATAGGAGGGGGAGGTTGGTGCTGCTGGTGCGTTTCACAGCAGGGGGTTCGTTACAGTGTGCTTGGTAAAAAAAAACAAAAAAACAGTCCTCTAGCAAAAAAACATTACTAGGGTATTTTAGGTGCGGAGCGGAGTGATGGCTGTCGGGTGAGAAAGGGTCAGTGAGGGGCTCAGGGAGGACGCCTGAATAGGTGGCAGCTATGTGGTTCCCATAGACATCACAGGTGGGGGGGGGGGGGCTGGGGGTCCTCGGCATTCCGGGGGCTGGGCTGGGGGTCCTCGGCATTCCGCTAATTACATGCTCCGTGAATCTCTCCAACAACAGGGAGAGGAGGGAGGATAAAACCCCCAGAAAAGCGGAATTAAATCCTGATTAACCCCTTCACCTTTCACTTTCAGCTCACGGGTGGCGAGAACAAAGCATCACTGTCATAATGTAATGGGGAGATAACATTTTGATTTTTTTTTTTTTTACTTTTTTTTTGGGGGGGGGGATTTAATCTCAGACACTGACGACCGTATGTCCTGAGTGTTCAGGTCTGTGCAACAATTTATGCCGCCGAGGTTCACCGGACCTGGTACCGGTGGGGAGGGCACTGACAGGTAAGAGCAAAGACTGCGTACGACTATAGAACAACGCCCCTAAAGGCCGAGGTCAGCAGTACATTATATCATGGAGGTGGATGAATGACCAGATCACGACATTGAGGATGAGACTGTATGAGCCACCGCAGATGGCGGCGAGAAGAGGAGGGCGGCGGGCACATGACAGGGGCAGGGTGCACGGCACTGGCGACATGTAGACAGGCATGCAGAAGACATCAGATCCCAGGACGAAGCCAAAGCGAGTTCTCACCGTTCTGAACAAAATGGCTGACCTAATCATCTCATTGGTTATGCCCAAATACCCTCCTCATCATCCTAGAGGGGCAGATGAGGGTAGAAGAGGCGTCAAAGAGCAGCATGAGGGACGAAACAAACACCGGGTTAGTAACAAAGGCAATATTATACACACACACGTACCAATCTGATCTGGCGGCAATCTGATCCGACAGCTCTCGCTGTGCAATCAGTAATTGTGCGCCCCCTTATGGGCACATACGGGATTACCGTCAATCTGATTGGATGCAGATTGCTCATTTCTGAGGGAGACTTAGCTGCAAATGGGAAGAGAAGGGGCTCAGTGACCACTCAAACCATAAACCGCCCGGCGGTGAAGTCACATGACGCGTTGTACCCGTAGATACGAGTCCTGTGACTGCGCAATGCCACCGCTCTGTCCGCCATGTTGTGGGTATTGGGGATGGAGGGCACCAATACTGATACTGGGTCGCCCGGGGCCGTCCTACCTGATCGGGGGAGGGCTTGTGGTTGGACTGGGCAGACGTCTTCAGGTGGTCGGCTTCATAGTTGTCCGCCATCAGTTTCATCCTGTTCTGAGTCTGCGATCAGATAGAGAAAAAAAAAAAGTTTATAAAGTGGAGATATACGGTCCGTGGAAAGCTGGGTGACTGCCAATATGGCTTCCATACAAGCACATCTGATGTGGGGCACAAAAGGGCAGCGTGCACCTGATCACAGACATCTACAGTAAAGGGTTAACAGTGCAGGCTCTCAGCAAGAGCACATCGACCTACAATAGCCCCCCCAACAAATAACACGGAGGGGGTCACCCAGCCACAACAAGGACAAGGGTTAACAGCTGAATACATACGTGGGACATCAGAGCAAAACTCGCACAGATGTGCCGCGCAGCCAGGGGGGCCGCTGACAGCGATGGGACCCCCGGGGACAGATAAATATTACTCACAGGACAAACTATTTCAACTTGGGCTAAAAGTCACCGACACGAGGAGGCGTCACCAAAAACAGGAAACAATGTTCCCAAGAAGAGAGGGATGGGAGCGACACAGAGGGTAAGAGGGCGCCGGGGGGCAAGAGAAGAGGGAAAAGCAGGGGGCGCTATAGGAAAGAACAGAAGTCGTAGGAGCCACAGATGTCGGCAGAGACACAATGCACAGAGAGGCACCGCACACACAGGAGAATTAGACTCCAGAGCTGCACTCACTATTCTGCTGGTGAAGTCACTGTGTACATACATCGCATTACTGATCCTGAGTTACATCCTGTATTATACTCCAGAGCTGCACTCACTATTCTGCTGGTGCAGTCACTGTGTACATACATTACATTACTGATCCTGAGTTACCTCCTGTATTATACTCCAGAGCTGCACTCACTATTCTGCTGGTGCAGTCACTGTGTACATACATTACATTACTGATCCTGAGTTACCTCCTGTATTATACTCCAGAGCTGCACTCACTATTCTGCTGCTGCAGTCACTGTGTACATACATTACATTACTGATCCTGAGTTACATCCTGTATTATACTCCAGAGCTGCACGCACTATTCTGCTGGTGCAGTCACTGTGTACATACATTACATTACTGATCCTGAGTTACATCCTGTATTATACTCCAGAGCTGCACGCACTATTCTGCTGCTGCAGTCACTGTGTACATACATTACATTACTGATCCTGAGTTACATCCTGTATTATACTCCAGAGCTGCACGCACTATTCTGCTGCTGCAGTCACTGTGTACATACATTACATTACTGATCCTGAGTTACATCCTGTATTATACTCCAGAGCTGCACGCACTATTCTGCTGGTGCAGTCACTGTGTACATACATTACATTACTGATCCTGAGTTACATCCTGTATTATACCCCAGAGCTGCACTCACTATTCTGCTGCTGCAGTCACTGTGTACATACATTACATTACTGATCCTGAGTTACATCCTGTATTATACTCCAGAGCTGCACGCACTATTCTGCTGCTGCAGTCACTGTGTACATACATTACATTACTGATCCTGAGTTACATCCTGTATTATACTCCAGAGCTGCACGCACTATTCTGCTGGTGCAGTCACTGTGTACATACATTACATTACTGATCCTGAGTTACATCCTGTATTATACCCCAGAGCTGCACTCACTATTCTGCTGCTGCAGTCACTGTGTACATACATTACATTACTGATCCTGAGTTACATCCTGCATTATACTCCAGAGCTGCACTCACTATTCTGCTGGTGCAGTCACTGTGTACATACATTACATTACTGATCCTGAGTTACAATCTGTATTATACCCCAGAGCTGCACTCACTATTCTGCTGGTGCAATCACTGTGTACATACATTACTGATCCTGAGTTACATCCTGTATTATACCCCAGAGCTGCACTCACTATTCTGCTGGTGCAGTCACTGTGTACATACATTACTGATCCTGAGTTACATCCTGTATTATACTCCAGAGCTGCACTCACTATTCTGCTGGTGCAGTCACTGTGTGCATACATTACATTACTGATCCTGTATTATACCCCAGAGCTGCACTCACTATTCTACTGGTGCAGTCACTGTGTACATACATTACATTACTGATCCTGAGTTACCTCCTGTATTGTACTCCAGAGCTGCACTCACTATTCTGCTGGTGCAGTCACTGTGTACATACATTACTGATCCTGAGTTACATCCTGTATTATACTCCAGAGCTGCACTCACTATTCTGCTGGTGAGGTAATGGAAGTACAGAGTGACGTCTCCAGCAGAATAGTGAGTGCAGCTCTGGAGCATAATGCAGGATATATATCAGTGGGAGTTGCAGTGCCCCATGCCCGTCTGTGTGATGTGGGGACATGCTGGCGTCTCGCTTCCCCCGCAGTGAAGAATCTTGGTTATTCTGGGGGAGACGTCACCTGACAAGCAGACACCATTGTGACTGATGATGAGAGCGGGACCCCTGTAGTGAGCACTGCAGGCAGTGGACCGACCGTGTCGGCCATCCTGTCCCCGGCCCTCTCGGGGGCCGCTGACTCCCCCATTCCTGTGATATTATGTAACTCTCCAGATTACTTATTCTGTTTTAGGTCTTGATGGAAGAATTTCGTCCTTAGTTACCGGACAGGGGAGTGGCGGGGTCAGCGGGCCGACGATCACAGCCGGGAGGTCGCCACATTCCAGTACATTCCCCAAAGTACGACCCAGCGGCTACCATCGATGGGCACCCGATTATGACAGGAGGAGCTGCTGAGGTTCAGTACGAGGCGGCAGCGAGACAGGGGACCGAGCAGCAGGTGGCAGATGCTTGGGGGGCTGAGATCCTGGAGTCCTGCGTCCACCATTGATTCATCTGTGATTCACGACAGGAAAAAGTGAATCTTTCCAGGGTTTGCGATGGCAGTGACAGGTTGTCACCCCTCTCAAGACACCACCGATGGTCCGGCCCACATGTCCTTATGATGACACAACATTGGCTCAGGCAGAATGTACCATATAGGAGGGGAGGACGACGTCTCTGACACGCCATGCAGATCTTTCCCCTTTGCTGGCAGCATTTCCACCTGATGTCATCCTGTCTCTCCAGAGTGTCTCACTCATCATATAGCCCCCCCAACCCCACCCATGAGGGCTGCAGACACCCTGCCAGGAAAGTGTTAGTGACGGTGACAATAAAACTGCAATGTGAATACAGCTCTGTAGCTTCTAATGCATGTTACAGTAAAATGATTCCCTTCTCAATACCTCTGCTCGCTGTCACTGAACTACTGCAGAGTCTGAATAAGAGATGCAGACCTCGTGCTTCTCACATCTGAGGATTTGCTACAGTTGGGCAATCTCGGTAGAGAAACCTCGGCGCTCATGATGCACCGATCTCTGTACTGACACCTGAGCGCCAACGATACACAGATCTCTGTACTGACACCTGAGCGCCAACGATACACAGATCTCTGTACTGACACCTGAGCGCCAACGATACACAGATCTCTGTACTGACACCTGAGCGCCAACGACACACAGATCTCTGTACTGACACCTGAGCGCCAACGACACACAGATCTCTGTACTGACACCTGAGCGGCAACGACACACAGATCTCTGTACTGACACCTGAGCGGCAACGACATACAGATCTCTGTACTGACACCTGAGCGGCAACGACATACAGATCTCTGTACTGACACCTGAGCGGCAACGACATACAGATCTCTGTACTGACACCTGAGTGGCAACGACATACAGATCTCTGTACTGACACCTGAGAGCCAACGACATACAGATCTCTGTACTGACACCTGAGAGCCAACGACATACAGATCTCTGTACCGACACCTGTGAGCCAACGACATACAGATCTCTGTACTGACACCTGAGAGCCAACGACATACAGATCTCTGTACTGACACCTGAGCGCCAACGATACACAGATCTCTGTACTGACACCTGAGAGCCAACGACATACAGATCTCTGTACTGACACCTGAGCGCCAACGATACACAGATCCCTGTACTGACACCTGAGAGCCAACGACATACAGATATCTGTACTGACACCTGAGAGCCAACGACATACAGATATCTGTACTGACACCTGAGAGCCAACGACATACAGATCTCTGTACTGACACCTGAGAGCCAACGACATACAGATCTCTGTACTGACACCTGAGAGCCAACGATACACAGATCTCTGTACTGACACCTGAGAGCCAACGACATACAGATCTCTGTACGGACACCTGAGAGCCAACGACATACAGATCTCTGTACTGACACCGGAGCGCCAATGATGCACAGATTTCTGTACTGACACCTGAGCCCCAATGATGCACAGATCTCTGTACTGACACCTGAGCCCCAATGATGCACAGATCTCTGTACTAACACCTGAGCGCCAATGATGCACAGATCTCTGTACTAACACCTGAGCGCCAATGATACACAGATCTCTATACTGTCACCTGAGCGCCAACAATAAACATCTCTGTACTAACACCTGAGAGCCAACGATACAGATCTCTGTGCTGACACCTGAGCGCCAGCGATGCACATATCTCTGTACTGTCACCTGAGCGCCAACAATAAACATCTCTGTACTAACACCTGAGCGCCAACGATACAGATCTCTGTGCTGACACCTGAGCGCCAACAATAAACATCTCGTACTGACACCTAAGCGCCAACGATACACAGATCGCTGTACTGACACCTGAGCGCCAACGACACACAGATCTCTGTACTGACACCTGAGCGGCAACGACACACAGATCTCTGTACTGACACCTGAGCGGCAACGACATACAGATCTCTGTACTGACACCTGAGTGGCAACGACATACAGATCTCTGTACTGACACCTGAGAGCCAACGACATACAGATCTCTGTACTGACACCTGAGAGCCAACGACATACAGATCTCTGTACTGACACCTGTGAGCCAACGACATACAGATCTCTGTACTGACACCTGAGAGCCAACGACATACAGATCTCTGTACTGACACCTGAGCGCCAACGATACACAGATCTCTGTACTGACACCTGAGAGCCAACGACATACAGATCTCTGTACTGACACCTGAGCGCCAACGATACACAGATCCCTGTACTGACACCTGAGAGCCAACGACATACAGATATCTGTACTGACACCTGAGAGCCAACGACATACAGATATCTGTACTGACACCTGAGAGCCAACGACATACAGATCTCTGTACTGACACCTGAGAGCCAACGACATACAGATCTCTGTACTGACACCTGAGAGCCAACGATACACAGATCTCTGTACTGACACCTGAGAGCCAACGACATACAGATCTCTGTACGGACACCTGAGAGCCAACGACATACAGATCTCTGTACTGACACCGGAGCGCCAATGATGCACAGATTTCTGTACTGACACCTGAGCCCCAATGATGCACAGATCTCTGTACTGACACCTGAGCCCCAATGATGCACAGATCTCTGTACTAACACCTGAGCGCCAATGATGCACAGATCTCTGTACTAACACCTGAGCGCCAATGATACACAGATCTCTATACTGTCACCTGAGCGCCAACAATAAACATCTCTGTACTAACACCTGAGAGCCAACGATACAGATCTCTGTGCTGACACCTGAGCGCCAGCGATGCACATATCTCTGTACTGTCACCTGAGCGCCAACAATAAACATCTCTGTACTAACACCTGAGCGCCAACGATACAGATCTCTGTGCTGACACCTGAGCGCCAACAATAAACATCTCGTACTGACACCTAAGCGCCAACGATACACAGATCGCTGTACTGACACCTGAGAGCCAACGACATACAGATCTGAGAACTGACACCTGAGAGTCAACGATATACAGATCTCTGTACTAACACCTGAGCGCCAACAATAAACATCTCTGTACTGACACCTGAGAGCCAACGACATACAGATCTCTGTACTGACACCTGAGCGCCAACAACATACAGATCTCTGTACTGATACCTGAGCGCCAATGATGCACAGATCTCTGTACTGTCACCCGAGTGCCAACGATACACAGATCTCTGTACTGACACCTGAGCGCCAACAACATACAGATCTCTGTACTGTCACCCGAGTGCCAACGATACACAGATCTCTGTACTGTCACCTGAGCGCCAACAATAAACATCTCTGTACTGACACCTGAGAGCCAACGACATACAGATCTCAGTGCTGACACCTGAGCGCCAACGATACACAGATCTCTGTACTGACACCTGAGAGCCAACAATATACAGATCTCTGTACTGACACCTGAGCGCTAATGATGCACCGCGCTCTCTACTGGCACCTGAGCTCCCATGAAGCACGATTCTCTGTATGTGAAGCTCTGGATGTCACTAGAGACCCTATAAGACCCTTTCTCGGTCTCGCCGGCTCACCTGCTGCTTGAGCTGCTGCACCAGTCGGTCCTTCTCCCTCTTCAGCGATGCCACCTCCTCCTGCGTCTTCTTCTTACGGGAAGAAGAGAGTTCCAGCAGCGCGATGTTGGCGTCTTTCTCGCTGATGGCGGCGAGCAGAGCTTCCTGCCTGTGAGGAGAGAGATGATATACTAGATAGGAGATGTGGATTAAAGCCGCGCTGCCATGACAATAAAGTTCCAAAGGATAGCTGGATTATACAGTGGTTTATTTAACGTGTTTCAGGGTTCCAATGAATTAAGACATAAAACATGTGAGGAGAGAGACAGAGAGAAGTGAGAACATCAGACGCACCACACGGCGCCCCCCAGAGGCTACATCATCATGGAGACCGAGCTCAGCATCTTCCAGACTTAACTCTTTATGCCGGGTGACAAGTAACTGGTGTAATAATGGCGGCCATACTGGTTGTCAGGCAGCTATCCAACATACAGACTATTCCTTGGTGTGAGATGACGGGGCGGGGGGAGGCGCAGAAAGGGTGTAAAATAAACTATGTTACGTGGGGTCTGACCTCTGTGGGGCGAGTGATAACAGGAGGACAACTCGTGGCAACACAGTCATCAGTGGGAAAATCACAGCAGGGGCCACAGGATGAGGATCCACTCACAGATCCTGAAATCCTCTGTGCTGCTGACCCAGAGGTGGGATAAATAATCCACCACCTGGATACTTATCGCCCACAGTTTAGGGTGTTGCATCATCCCCTTCACAAAACACTTCACATCCACAGATTCTGGGCCGAGTGAACCCCACACACCGCAGTACTCAGCCTAATACTTTGCTGACAGTGTCTGCCAGGTAATGACCACCTGACTACCAGCCTGACAGGCCAGTCCCCCTCCCAGGGAGACCCCCCATATCAATTAATGCCCCTCCTGCATTTCAAAACGGACACAACCAAACACTGACGCCTCAGTGGTCTGGACCCAGAACCCGGCACAATAATCTTCAGCCCCCAACTAAGTGACCTCGACCAGGCAGGAAAGGGGGCACTGTGCCGTCTAACATCGTATGGTACTGCCGGGAACAAAGGTCTGCTCCAACTGCGAGACCTGCTAATAACTGGAGGAACGGAGATCGAGAGATACAGCCGGTGTACAGGACAGGAGGAGTGGTACTGTGCAGTGTATATATACAGGAGCAGTGGTACTGTGCAGTGTACATATACAGGAGGAGTGGTACTGTGCAGTTTATATATACAGGAGGAGTGGTACTGTGCAGTGCAAATATACAGGAGGAGTGGTACTGTGCAGTGCATATATACAGGATGAGTGGTACTGTGCAGTGTACATATACAGGATGAGTGGTACTGTGCAGTGTACATATACAGGATGAGTGGTACTGTGCAGTGTATATATACAGGAGGAGTGGTACTGTGCAGTGTATATATACAGGAGGAGTGGTACTGTGCAGTGTATATATACAGGAGGAGTGGTACTGTGCAGTGTATATATACAGGAGGAGTGGTACTGTGCAGTGTATATATACAGGAGGAGTGGTACTGTGCAGTGTATATATACAGGAGGAGTGGTACTGTGCAGTGTATATATACAGGAGGAGTGGTACTGTGCAGTGTATATATACAGGAGGAGTGGTACTGTGCAGTGTATATATACAGGAGGAGTGGTACTGTGCAGTGTATATATACAGGAGAAGTGGTACTGTGCAGTGTATATATACAGGAGGAGTGGTACTGTGCAGTGTATATATACAGGATGAGTGGTACTGTGCAGTGTACATATACAGGATGAGTGGTACTGTGCAGTGTACATATACAGGATGAGTGGTACTGTGCAGTGTACATATACAGGATGAGTGGTACTGTGCAGTGTACATATACAGGAGGAGTGGTACTGTGCAGTGTATATATACAGGATGAGTGGTACTGTGCAGTGTACATATACAGGATGAGTGGTACTGTGCAGTGTACATATACAGGATGAGTGGTACTGTGCAGTGTACATATACAGGAGGAGTGGTACTGTGCAGTGTACATATACAGGAGGAGTGGTACTGTGCAGTGTATATATACAGGAGGAGTGGTACTGTGCAGTGTATATATACAGGAGGAGTGGTACTGTGCAGTGTATATATACAGGAGGAGTGGTACTGTGCAGTGTATATATACAGGAGGAGTGGTACTGTGCAGTATATATACAGGAGGAGTGGTACTGTGCAGTATATATACAGGAGGAGTGGTTCTGTGCACTGTATATATACAGGAGGAGTGGTACTGTGCAGTGTATATATACAGGAGGAGTGGTACTGTGCAGTGTATATACACAGGAGGAGTGGTACTGTGCAGTGTACATATACAGGAGTAGTGGTACTGTGCAGTGTACATATACAGGAGGAGTGGTACTGTGCAGTGTATATATACAGGAGGAGTGGTACTGTGCAGTGTATATATACAGGAGGAGCGGTACTGTGCAGTGTATATATACAGGAGGAGCGGTACTGTGCAGTGTATATATATACAGGAGGAGTGGTACTGTGCAGTGTACATATACAGGAGGAGTGGTATTGTGCAGTGTACATATACAGGAGGAGTGGTCCTGTGCAGTGTACATATACAGGAGGAGTGGTCCTGTGCAGTGTACATATACAGGAGGAGTGGGATTGTGCAGTGTATATATACGGGAGGAGCGGTACTGTGCAGTGTATATATACAGGAGGAGTGGTACTGTGCAGTGTACATATACAGGAGGAGTGGTACTGTGCAGTGTATATATACAGGAGGAGTGGTACTGTGCAGTATATATACACAGGAGGAGTGGTACTGTGCACTGTATATATACAGGAGGAGTGGTTCTGTGCACTGTATATATACAGGAGGAGTGGTACTGTGCAGTGTATATATACAGGAGTGGTACTGTGCAGTGTATATATACACAGGAGTGGTACTGTGCAGTGTATATATACAGGAGGAGTGGTACTGTGCAGTGTATATATACAGGAGGAGTGGTACTGTGCAGTGTATACAGTGGGGCAAAAAAGTATTTAGTCAGTCAGCAATAGTGCAAGTTCCACCACTTAAAAAGATGAGAGGCGTCTGTAATTTACATCATAGGTAGACCTCAACTATGGGAGACAAACTGAGAAAAAAAAATCCAGAAAATCACATTGTCTGTTTTTTTTTCCTTTTATTTGCATATTATGGTGGAAAATAAGTATTTGGTCAGAAACAAAATTTCATCTCAATACTTTGTGATATATCCTTTGTTGGCAATGACAGAGGTCAAACGTTTTCTGTAAGTCTTCACAAGGTTGCCACACACTGTTGTTGGTATGTTGGCCCATTCCTCCATGCAGATCTCCTCTAGAGCAGTGATGTTTTTGGCTTTTCGCTTGGCAACACGGACTTTCAACTCCCTCCAAAGGTTTTCTATAGGGTTGAGATCTGGAGACTGGCTAGGCCACTCCAGGACCTTGAAATGCTTCTTACGAAGCCACTCCTTCGTTGCCCTGGCGGTGTGCTTTGGATCATTGTCATGTTGAAAGACCCAGCCACGTTTCATCTTCAATGCCCTTGCTGATGGAAGGAGGTTTGCACTCAAAATCTCACGATACATGGCCCCATTCATTCTTTCATGTACCCGGATCAGTCATCCTGGCCCCTTTGCAGAGAAACAGCCCCAAAGCATGATGTTTCCACCACCATGCTTTACAGTAGGTATGGTGTTTGATGGATGTAACTCAGTATTCTTTTTCCTCCAAACACGACAAGTTGTGTTTCTACCAAACAGTTCCAGTTTGGTTTCATCAGACCATAGGACATTCTCCCAAAACTCCTCTGGATCATCCAAATGCTCTCTAGCAAACTTCAGACGGGCCCGGACATGTACAGGCTTAAGCAGTGGGACACGTCTGGCACTGCAGGATCTGAGTCCATGGTGGCGTAGTGTGTTACTTATGGTAGGCCTTGTTACATTGGTCCCAGCTCTCTGCAGTTCATTCACTAGGCCCCCCGCGTGGTTCTGGGATTTTTGCTCACCGTTCTTGTGATCATTCTGACCCCACAGGGTGGGATTTTGCGTGGAGCACCAGATCGAGGGAGATTATCAGTGGTCTTGTATGTCTTCCGTTTTCTAATTATTGCTCCCACAGTTGATTTCTTCACTCCAAGCTGGTTGGCTATTGCAGATTCAGTCTTCCCAGCCTGGTGCAGGGCTACAATTTTGTTTCTGGTGTCCTTTGACAGCTCTTTGGTCTTCACCATAGTGGAGTTTGGAGTCAGACTGTTTGAGGGTGTGCACAGGTGTCTTTTTATACTGATAACAAGTTTAAACAGGTGCCATTACTACAGGTAATGAGTGGAGGAAAGAGGAGACTCTTAAAGAAGAAGTTACAGGTCTGTGAGAGCCAGAAATCTTGATTGCTTGTTTCTGACCAAATACTTATTTTCCACCATAATATGCAAATAAAATGAAAAAAAAAAACAGACAATGTGATTTTCTGGATTTTTTTTTCTCAGTTTGTCTCCCATAGTTGAGGTCTACTTATGATGTAAATTACAGACGCCTCTCATCTTTTTAAGTGGTGGAACTTGCACTATTGCTGACTGACTAAATACTTTTTTGCCCCACTGTATATACAGGAGGAGTGGTACTGTGCAGTGTATATATATATATATATATATATATATATATACAGAAGGAGTGGTACTGTGCAGTATATATACAGGAGGAGTGGTTCTGTGCAGTGTAAATATACAGGAGGAGTGGTGCTGTGCACTGTATATATACAGGAGGAGCGGTACTGTGCAGGGTATATATACAGGAGGAGTGGTACTGTGCAGTGTATATATACAGGAGGAGTGGTACTGTGCAGTGTATATATACAGGAGGAGTGGTACTGTGCACTGTATATATACAGGAGGAGTGGTTCTGTGCACTGTATATATACAGGAGGAGTGGTACTGTGCAGTGTATATATACAGGAGGAGCGGTACTGTGCAGTGTATATATACAGGAGGAGCGGTACTGTGCAGTGTATATATACAGGAGGAGCGGTACTGTGCAGTGTATATATACAGGAGGAGCGGTACTGTGCACTGTATATATACAGGAGGAGCGGTACCGTGCACTGTATATATACAGGAGGAATATACAGGAGGAGCGGTACCGTGCAGTGTATATATACAGGAGGAGTGGTACTGTGCAGTGTATATATACACAGGAGGAGTGATACTGTGCAGTGTATATATACAGGAGGAGTGGTACTGTGCAGTGTATATATACAGGAGGAGTGGTACTGTGCAGTGTATATATACAGGAGGAGTGGTACTGTGCAGTGTATATATACAGGAGGAGTGGTACTGTGCAGTGTATATATATACACAGAAGGAGTGGTACTGTGCAGTGTAAATATACAGGAGGAGTGGTACTGTGCAGTGTATATATATACAGGAGGAGCGGTACTGTGCACTGTATATATACAGGAGGAGTGGTACTGTGCAGTGTATATATACAGGAGGAGTGGTACTGTGCAGTATATATACAGGAGGAGTGGTTCTGTGCAGTGTATATATACAGGAGGAGTGGTACTGTGCACTGTATATATACAGGAGGAGCGGTACTGTGCAGGGTATATATACAGGAGGAGCGGTACTGTGCAGGGTATATATACAGGAGGAGTGGGACTGCGCAGTATATAAGGGTCTGCATACCGCTCCGTCTTGCAGATATCTGCTCCCGGCAGCTGACCGGTGTGATTGGAGTTTAGTCCTTTGCTCACGGACCTTGATCACCGTACATCTGAGCGATCGTCCTGCCCCGTCCATTACTACATGTTAGGGCGCAGATCACACTTTTCTTCGGGGCTTATCTAATTTGTCAGTTTCCAGGAAAGCTGGGTGACCACGTCTGGGAGTAGTGGACACTCCGTCATGTGGCCCGGCTCCTGGCCCGGCTGGGTTTGGTAGCAGCGGAGCTCGCACTGGTGCAGTCTCTGTGGCTCGGAGGTGGGGGGCAGTGACTTTTTTCGGACCCTGCGTTCTGGGCCTTTGTTGTGATATTTGAGTAAGGCTACTTTCACACTAGCGTCGGTACGGGCCCGTCGCAATGCGTCGGGCCGACGTACCGACGCACGTTGTGAAAGATTTGCACAACGGGGCAGCGGATGCAGTTTTTCAATGCATCCGCTGCCCCATTGTAATGTCCAGGGAGGAGGGGGCGGAGTTTCGGCCGCACATGCGCGGTCGAAAATGGCGGACACGACGCACAAAAAAGTTACATGTAACTTTTTTTTGTGTGTCGCAGCCGCCAAAACACGACGCATCCGTCGCATGATGGATGCGACGTGTGGCCATACGTCGCAATGCAAGTCTATGGAGAAAAAACGCATCCTGCGGGCAACTTTGCAGGATGCGTTTTTTTCTCCAAAACGGCGCATTGCGACGTACGTCGGCCGACGCTAGTGTGAAAGTAGCCTTAGTGAAGTGTGGCACTTAACCCCCAGCGTTCCGGCTGCGTTACCCCATAACCTGCGCTCCTCCCCTCCCCCGTGACTTGCAGGTCCTCACAATCGGCTCTTTGTGGGGGGGGGGATTAGGGATTGTGTTTTCCATTATTGTGCCGCTGATTAATCCTGACCTGGTGTCACTTTCCTCTCCGGGCCGGCTGGGGGGCTCGGGCTCCCGCATCCTCACCGCTGCCAAACTCTTTTCATGCCTCATTTGCCACGTAAGCGATTACATTATATAAAGTGGCAGTGGATTCCACCTCCTCGAGCGGCTCGTTGCCCTGGAGGAATGCCCGTGACCGGGCTGGCGGTGGCCTCTGCTGGTCACGCCTGATGGGACAAGTGTGGTGGAGACCTCACCAAGAGTGCGCAGGCCCGATCCAAAACGGCGTCATAAAATACTGCACTTATACTCCAGAGCTGCATTCATAATTCAGCTGCAGTCACAGAAGTTTCCCGCACACAACTCGCAGAATAGAGAGTTCAGCTCTGGACTATAATACCAGACAACACAATGATGGGATCAGTAGTCCCTGCACTGGTTACAGCCGTGAACAGTTCCTATATGAAGGCGGGGAGTCCCTGATTAAAAGGGTACAAGATCTCTGCTAGCGGTCAGTGAACGTACCCCACTGAGGAGATTATCACAACTGAGGGTCTGTTGCAATAGTCAGGATTGGATCCGATTCCCTACGATGGGCACAAACCTATGACGTTAGGGGCAGACAATGGAGGTTTGCATTCACTGACAGCAGGCATGGTAACCCACAGGCTTCTTACTTCATCTCCAGCACCTCCTCCAGGTGCTTGCGGCGCTCGGCCCGGAGGCTCGTCAGGTGGATCTCCTTCTCGGCCAGCGACTGCTGCGTGGACGACAGTTTGGCCTTCATGGACTCCAGCTCCTGCTTCACCTTCTCCATGGCCATCATCAGCTCCTCCACCTGCGGGAGACACGGGCAGCGAGTCAGCGGCTGCCGGAGGGGAGATAGGAGACCCCCACGGCACCAGCGCACTTACAGGGGGACGGGAGTAAAGGAAAAGATGCACTGCATCTATTACTCCCCGTTATCAGCCATTATGACTCCCCCACCTTGCTTTTACATCATGGTGGGACTAATTGCAGGGATAAAAAAAACAAGTGTTTGTATTTTAGCTTCGTAAAGGAGCAGGCGCCCGCAGCTGCTGCCACTCGTTTGTGGGAGGTTTCTGTTTCTTTAAGGACTGGCGAGCCCCCCAGCAGTGTGCGGCAGAACAAGAGGGGGTTTCACGACCTCCATAATGACCCTCTGATTACCAGCTAATTATAATTAGAGAGGCCTGGGGGGCTCGGGGGGAGTTTAGCAGCCAAGGTCAGCAAGTGAATGTGGGATCAGTCCTAGCGGCGAGTACATTGGGAACATTTGTCCTTTTTCCATGAAGCCGATGGACTTTTCCGTGAGCAGCGCCCGTCATTTACCCGGCGTGTGTTGTGGTGGCATTAAAAGGATGGGGATGATTCTAGGAACAGAGCGCTGTCTGTCTCCCCCGGTCACCTGGCCGCCGCCGCTCTGACCGAGGGTCTGCAAATGCAGGTGGAGCGTCGCCCGACATCAGGGTGGGACGCAGCAAGGAGGGGGCGGCCTCGGAAACCAGGAAAAGCAGTGTTAGATATAGCAGAGCCAAGATTGTGACATCACAATGGGTTATATGTAAATTTACAAAGGACTGCAGGTGACCGTACTGGACAGAAAGTGATGCAAACGCCTCGTGGTGGGTGCAGAGTTCACTTTCTGACTGCTGTAATACTTTGGTCTCCCTTCAGAGGGGGGTTAATGAACAAGGAGAAAAAGTTAGCAGAAAGTTGCAAAACTTTTCATTACAGGGCAACTTAATTTTAAAGCCAAGCAATTGTGGCGACGGTGGTGGTGGTACTACAGCTCCCAGCAGGACGTCATACTGAGTAACTGCACGGTGAATCCTTTCCCACTATCTAAAGGTCACCTAAGGTGACGGCGGTCATTGGAAAGTCTGAAGAAAGCCACCCGCTTCTTGGAAGACCAGACAGACACCGACCCGTCGCTATTTTGGGGCCCCCCCACCCTCTGGCAGCCCCTCCTACACACGAGGTAATGACTACAGCAAGTGCCCATCTTGCATGACGAGCCTGGAGGGGAATGATTAATTGGGTCAGTGATTAAAGGTTCATGGATTAGTGCAACAATGTCACCGCGGAGTGTCAACTAGTTATTATACCGGTTGTCAAGCGATTAACGAGGCGAAGAAATAAAAAACGAGAGCAGAAAGAGGAAGAGAGGAAAGGGGAGATCAGGGAGGGAGGACTATCAGCAGCTTGTGGGAGACTTTCTTAGGATGTAATATTCGGTCTTGGCCACTAGAGGTCAGTAGAGCAGGAGAATCTCCAGGGAAAGCAGCTCGCTTTACAGCCTGCTGTCACACTTTACGGTCAGATGGAGGATGAGTGATGACGGCTGCAGGACCGGGCAGTGGTGTGGGTTACTAATAGGGAGAAGGGTAGACAGGTCCTGGGAGGAAGGTCACCACAGTTCGGGCATGAGGGGCTCACTATACCTTGCACCATTTAAAGGCAGGATGTCCGGCGTCATGCAGCGCTTCACAAGACCGCTTCGGACAGGCAGAGAGACAAGATAGGAGGTAAGCATGGAATTACACAGGTACGGTGTATGCCGGAAGCAAAAATCATCCTTGTGTACAGGGAACCAGAACGCTTACCCACTGAGCCAAGCACTAAAGCCTCACCCACCTGTGCCATTAGACCATTGTAATGGCCAGACCCTGCTTACTTATCATCCTCCTGTACATCAAACCCTCCAACTGTGCTAATGTAAAGTACACAAGGACATATACTCATTGAGCCACACACTGCCCCATTGTCAAATCATGCAATGAGATCCCATAGTGAGCTAAAGTGATTAACATACTATTTATAATGATAGAACACTGGAAAAATGGCAACGACATTTACCCACTGAGTCAGTCACGCACTGACTTGTGTAGTGGTCACTAGGACAAGCTACTACCGAGTTGTGCAGGGTCTCCATACTGTGCTTTACATAAATTCCTAAGGTAATGTACATAAGGACATTTACTCACTGAACCACACATCACCTCTTATCAAACTGTAACAAAAAAAGGCTCCTTACTTAGTCAAAGTAGGAACACAAGAATATTTTACCACTAAGCCACGATTCTTCACAGCTTGTTCAAACTACCTAATGTAAAAAAGAACAAGGATATATACCCACTGAGCCGCACAAGGTTTCCTCTTATCTGGTACAAGTCCTCCTACTAATATACACAATTTCATGTTCCCACTGAGCCACACACACACACCCGATCTCCTTACCAATATGTGCAGCAGAGACACCTAGGGATATTAGATAATTACTGTGGGTACATGTTCCCACTGATCCACCCACTATTTTGTCATCAATCTGTGTAGTGTAAGTGAAGTAATGGATTCAAGGATGTGTTACCCACTCATCCACAGTGTTTTCTTGCCATGCTGTGCTAGAGTTGTGTAACAGATACAAGGTCGTGTTCCCACCGAGCCGCACACCAACTCCTTACCATGCGGTGCAAAGATTCGAACATTGATACTGAGCCAACACTTTCCAGCTACAATGTAAAAGGATCCTGTCAATTAATAAGCTGTTAAGCCCGGCCTTTCTATCGAACATTGGAGCACGTTCTCACTGAGCCAAGCACGGAATACATCTATCCAATAGTCTTTTCACCTAGTCATGCTGTCCTCTGGTCTATGCATTTGAAAGAGCTATGCAGTACACTTCCCCACTGAGCCAGCTCCTCCATAGGGCAAAGCATTCTTATCTCACTGAGCCAATCACCACACTCTCAGACACAGCCACAGGGGAAACTTGTATGTAGCCCCCTAAATGATATGAATAACCATGCTGGGAGTTGTAGTTTTGCAGCAGCAGGAGAGTCAGGCGACCCCTGATGTAACCCAGAAATGGTTGCAGACGGCAGAATTCAGCTTTGGGTATGACTGAGCAGACGTGTGGTTGGTAGTGCACCCCGGCACCCGGCGGCTGACCTGCTTCTGATAGTCGGCCCTGGCGGACTCCTCCTGGGCCAGCACCATTTCCCGCTCGGCGGTGATCTGCACGCTTTCGCGCAGCGCCTCTTCCAGCTCTTCGATGCGATCGTCCTTCTGGTGCATGACGTCCTGCGGAGAGGAAGGCAGACGTGTGAGGAGGCTCGAGGCTCCGAGGCAGAGAGAGACCCAGGCAGAGAGGAAACCATCAGCAAGGAGGAGATGAGAAGAAGCAGGAGGTTAGTGGCGGAAGTGGTGAAAAATCCAGTGCAAAAGAGGGCGTCCTGTAGGAGAACGGCGCGGCTTCGGCAATGAAGTTAGAGGCAGCAGCGGAGGATAGGAAGCCACAGATGATGAGAGTAGTTAGTAGACAGACCGTTCCGGTTAGTGAAGAGTTAATGCATTATGTGCACAAAAATTTAAAGAGGAAATGCAGCTAGCCAGGGCATGCTGGGAGTTGTAGTTTTACGGTGGCGATCACTGATCTGGACAGGTTTTCTGCTTCTTAAGAAAGACGTCATCTACTGACAGCAAGCAGAGGTCTTGGAAAAAGTAAAGGTGGGGTGGGGACTATTGAGCTGCAGCTTTTGGTCCGGCGGCTGTCTCCTGCGAGACATCCTGAGACCGCCCTGACGGTCTCTGAGGCCACGGCCGCGACTTCCTCAGAACGAGACACATCCAGTAAAACGACTTCTGTGTGACCAAAGTAAACAGGCCCAAACCGCAAGCCCTGCGCCGGACACCCTGGCCCCCGGCCAGTGGAGTCAATCAAGATGGCCGCCTGGCGGGTCCCTCAGCGAGCTCCGTGGCGTGTCTCCAAAAACCACCGTCCCTCGGGGGCCCGAAATTCATCCTTCCAAACACAACAACCTGAGAGGCGGAGGCCAAGCACCTAAATCACAGCCTCTTAGAGAGGGCGCGGAGGGAGCCCCCCGCTGACTAATTGGAGGGGCCCTAATCCGTCTCTCGCGTTGGTCTCGCTGAATGGAGCCTCTGTCGCTGCGCTCTCCGCCAGACGCGTAGAGGAAAGGCTTCGGGGATGTTCTTGACATATTTCCACCCGGAGACTGACAAGGAACGAGACCTCAAAGTGTCGGCAGGAAAAAAGGAAAAGAAAAAACATGAAAAACATTTGATTATTATCGCTGTCATCCTGTGACATCGGATGGGGCCGGCCGCCGTCTTCTGGGGGCAGCGCGGAGCGGGGCGTGTGCTGTCGGGGTATTTATATGGCGGGACGTGCAGATGGCCGCCCGCGGGAACTCGCTCATCTTATTTTCTGTGCCATTAATTCCGGCCCAAACCGCGGAGACCAGAAGGTTTCTAAAACGGGGTTTTCTGTGGACTCGCCCCAAACCTGCGGCTCCGAGGGCGCGGTGGTATACGGCCATTCTACATCTACATGACGTCTGAAGCTCCTCCGGAGGGGAAAAAATCATAACAGCAGACGTCCGATAATCTGGAATCCAATAATCTAGAATTTCTGGCATTAAGAATACTATGGCAGGAGTGGTTGGAAATGATGTAATAGAGCGATTAGGAGCGACAAATCGTTTAGTCCGGAACCTAATGATCTGGAATCTCTGAATGAAAGCGAGCCTCCTATAATCCGGAATCTGATGGTCTGGATTATCCAACACAAATAATTGCAGACTTGATTTTCCAGCAAAAAGAAACTTCCTTTATTCCAAAATGTGAAAACTGGATTAATTAGACACCGCTTGATATTCTGGAAAAAGACCAGGACAATGTAAACCAGGGGTTTAATTTATTCGGATGCAAAGATGTGAGGGTCTCTTGTCTCCGCGCCCCCCAGGTCTTGTATCGGCAGTAGGAGTGTAAGCCTCTGGTCGTCCGGACAGCACACGTGAGGTGCAGCCACCACAGAGCCAATGCAGAGCGTTGTCCAGGAGGGTTAATAATCCGGTATTAGACAGCAGAGCCCACCACAGACCCCAGGTGGAGAGAGACGGGAGGACCCCAGACCCAAAGGAAGCTTCAGGACCACAGAGCCCGGGGCGATGGGAAGTGGGAGGACAACGGGCCCCAGGGGCAGGACGAGCCGACGGGTCACAAAGCACAGAGCGATGGGGCGTGGGAGGAGGACAGGCCCCGGACATCAGGGGGGCCGTGGGCAGGACGAAGGGCCACAGAACCCGGAGCGCAGGGAAGTGGGAGGACGGATCCCAAGGGAAGGACGATTGGTCCTGGGAACAGGACGACAGGCCTCAGAGCCTGGAACGATGTGAAGTGGCAGGACGACGGATCTTGGGGGCCAAGGACAGGACAAAACAACGGACCACAGACCCCGGAGTGATGGGAAGTTTGAGGACGATGGGCCCCGGGAGCAGGAAGACGGGCGCCGGGAGTTCGAGGGCAGGATGACAGGCCATAGAGCCTGGAGCAATGGGAAATGGGTGGTCGGCATGTCCCAGGGGGCAGGACGCTGGGTCATAGCGCCCAAAGCAATGGGAAGTGGGAGGACGACGGGCCCCGGGAGCAGGAAAAAGGGTGCCGGGAGGCTGAGGGCAGGAAGACAGGTCATAGCCCCCAGAGCAATGGGAAGTGGGAGGACGATAGGTCCCAGGGGGGTAGAACTCTGCAGGATGACTTGCCATAGAGCTCGGAGCGACGGGAAGTGGGCGGTCGACGAGTCCCGAGTGTAGGACGAAGGGTCCCTGGGGAAGCCGATGGCAGGACGGCAAGACGACAGGCCACAGAGACCAGAGCAATGGGAAGTGGGAGGACGATAGGTCCCAGAGGGGTAGAACTCTGCAGGATGACTTGCCATAGAGCTCGGAGCGACGGGAAGTGGGCGGTCGACGAGTCCCGAGTGTAGGACGAAGGGTCCCTGGGGAAGCCGATGGCAGGACGGCAAGACGACAGGCCACAGAGACCAGAGCAATGGGAAGTGGGAGGACGATAGCCACCAGGAGCGAGGGAAGGCCCAGAGACCCCGGGGACGAGAAGAAGCAATAGGACTATAGGCGTGAAAGGAGGAGGAAGGACCACAGACCCTAGAGACAAGAGGGTGCGGGAATGCCAAAGAAGCAGGAAGACCAAAGACCCCGAGGCGTAGGGTGGGGGACCACGAGAACCACAGACCTAAGGAGAAAGGGAAGAGGGGGCAGGACCACGGGCCCTGGGAGAGGAGAGGGAGGCAGGAGAACCGCAGATATGCCAGACTTAGTCACCTCCTCTGTACAGCCCTCCCCGAAATACTCTGTACTGCTGTGAAGCCCAATCTCAGACTGAGCCCACCTGTTACCATCCTCTTGCTTACGTCATGATCATGATCTAGACCAGTCTGTCAATCACAATACTCGCAGTCTTTCCCTGAAATACTCTGTGCTGCAGGGGAAAGCAGAGTCCTCCCCTGCAATTATCCCATGAGGACCCTGTGGTTATCTTCCGGTATCCCCCGCTGATATATACAAAGCGCTGCTCCCCTGAAATACTCTGCGCTGCTGTCGACAATGCTTTACTCTGCCTGCCCTGTACATTCAGACATAATCCGCACAGCCCGCCCCAGCTCCTGAAACGCTCTGTTCTGCTTTTTCTCTGCGTTCCTACCTGCAGCTGCTGGGAGCTGTCGGTCAGGTTGTCCTCCCGGCGTCTCGCCTCCTCCAGGAGCTGCGCGTTCTTCTTCTTCTCCACCTGCTCCTTGTGCTTCAGGGTCGCCACTTTCTTATTCTGGTCTTTGTTTTGCCTGGAAGAGACATAAATTAGGTGGTCAGAAGCACCCCCTCACAAATCTATCCACTCCCATGAAAGCTGGGTGACCACCAACATGGTGCACGCACGGTCACTGAGTACTTTAGGGTGGTCACCCAGCTTTCCGAGAGACGGAAAAACTAAGAAAGGCAGGAAAATGTTCTCAATCTCTATGATGGGGCGAGAATACTATTTTACTATTAGTTGAGCCCTCTGATGGGGGGGGTTAGGACCCCTGCACGGGCATATTACCCCCCACTTCCCTGTGGTTGGACCGGCCCGACAGAGCCCAGGCCCTCTAAGGGAATAACAGGATTTACATGGGACTGACAGTGCTGAGTTAGCATGCAGCCCCATCCCACAGCTACGCAGAGCAGCAGTGGCCTCCGGGGGCCGCCGGGGCGGAGCGGGGTCTCTCCACTGACCCGCGCGCCTCCACACAAAGGCTTTGCTGATGGTCTGGAAACGCACAGAATCATCCAGAGTCGTCGGGGGGCACGGAGACAATGAGCAGCGGGCACAGGGCAATCCCCAGCTCAGCACAAGCTGCCAGCGAGCACGCTGATGGGGCAGACCACCGGCATTAACCTCTGCGTCTCCATCAGCTCCCGCACACGGTGGATGTCAGGGTCTCTGCAGAGTACAGGGGTCCAGCAGAGTCGTCCTTCAACTGCCCCCCCGGTGACTGCTGGAGGCATGACTAACAAGTGAGAGGCTGCAGTGCATCATGGGACATCTGACAAGGCACCCAGTGTGCCACCTTTGTCAACACTGCCCCTCTGCAATGCCCCTGCTGGAAGTCTCCAGCCCGACAAATTTTCCCTAGACTGCCCTTAGCAGACAACCTGATCCCATCTGACAACACCACCTGTCGCCTGATGACAACCCTTCCACATCCTCACTGCACTGCCTCCTGCTGACAACTCCTCCACATCCTCTCTACACTGCCTCCTGCTGACAACCCCTCCACATCCTCTCTACACTGCCTCCTGCTGACAACCCCTCCACATCCTCTCTACACTGCCTCCTGCTCACAGCCCCTCCACATCCTCCTACACTGCCTCCTGCTGACAACCCCTCCACATCCTCTCTACACTGCCTCCTGCTGACAACTCCTCTACATCCTCTCTACACTGCCTCCTGCTGACAACTCCTCCACATCCTGCTACACTGCCTCCTGCTGACAACTCCTCCACATCCTCTCTACACTGCCTCCTGCTGACAACTCCTCCACATCCTCTCTACACTGCCTCCTGCTGACAACCCCTCCACATTCTCACTACACTGCCTCCTGCTGACAACCCTTACACATCCTCTCTGCACTGCCTCCTGCTGACAACCATTCCACATCCTCTTTACACTGCCTACTGCTGACAACCTTAATTTAGGGTGCAGTTTTAGCTCGCATAGACTGGTTATCATTTTGAGCCCAATGCTTGTTGTCACTGGGCAGCATTCTTTATCCTGAGCTCCTGACCTCACAGCTGAGATATTGTTACCACCTCATCCCTCCTAGGCAATCCTCTGGAGCTAATCTCCCATTACCTACGCTTATACATGGTGACAAACTACCAGCATGAGTACCGGCAGCCATAGTGGGTGCGCCTGTAAATATCCTCCCCTGCCTTCTGCAAAACTGGGTGCCAATTCCAGGAGCATAGCCGGTCACTGATAAAGCAGCAGCATGAGAGCCGCACTCACCTGGATGTCACGCTGAGGACGGCCGAAAGTCCGGGAAAGAGACAGCAAGAGAGAGTCAGATAAAGAGACAGTTAATAAACAGGACAGAAGATTATAGACAGGAAACAGAGACGGATATAACCCCCAATATACCAGTGTACGGGGAGCACAGAGCAGGAGTGCGGCGCCCTCCAGAGGCGCAGGTCACCAGTGCGGACACCTCCCTCCGGCCTACTCACCTCTCCAGCTCGGCAATCTTCGTGTCCTTTTCGTTTTTCTCATTCTCCATCTCCTTCAGGATGTCTAGGAGCCGGTCCACCTCTGCCTGGGACTTGCCGGCCTCTTCCCGCAACTTCGCCAACTCCTTCTCCAGCTGCTGGACCCGCTCGTTCACCTCGGGGTTGGATTTTGCATCTTGCGCTGCGTCATGGGCCTAAGAAGACAGAAAATAACTGAGAAAGGGGGGACATAAAAAAAATAAAAATAGGGGGCTGCGGGAATCGGGCAGCCATATTGGTGACACATAACATCCCTTCTCATCTCTCAGCAGGACGATGATGTTAGATCGCCAGAACTTGCCCGTTTGCTTGGCACGAATGCCAACTTTGGTTTGTCATGATGCAGATATGGTGAACATACGAGGACTGCGCCCAGCGGTCTGGCTCACACGTGCCCGCAACCGAGGACGCAGACAGCAGTTTCCATGAGGTGACGGGTGGCTGTGGGCAGCTGGCAGGGTGAGGGGGGATAGATGGTCCACACCCCACCGTGATAATTAACAGTCGCTTGTTTACATGAGGCTCTACCCGTACACCTGGCACCATCGGCGCGGTCACTGCCGGCTAGGGCGAGGTTACATCCACAGGACGGGAGCAGGAAGGCCAAAAACCACACAGGACTAATCATAGGGTGCAGAAGATGAGGAGACCCGCCCTGGACGGGGAACCCAAAGAGGATGAGAACCATTATCAGGCAAGGAAGTGGGCAGCATGGACAAGGGGGGGCACAACATGCGGCATCAGCTTTAGCACACAGGGGTCCATGCTGAGGGGACTTACTGCTTTTCCGACGTGTTGTGACCCATCTGACTGCTAAGGACAAGAAACAGACTGGCGTCAGAGAGGAGATGGACGGACGTGGACACACCGGGACGATATACAGGTCACCATCATTTGCGTGTTAATATCGTGGGGGTCTCGGACAGCCCCCAGCTCCTCACCTTCCTGAGCTGGCTCTCGAGCTTCAGACATTCCTCCTTCCTCTGCTCCAGCGCGATCTCCAGGGATTTCAGTCTGGAGTCTTTCTTCAGGCCGGAGGAGGCCAAAGTCGAGGCGTGTTCCTTCAAGTCCAAGAGCGAAGACTGCCCGGACCATAAAAAAAGATGACATGACCCAGATGCCCAGACGGACAGTCACTGACGACTATTCTACCGCAGACGAGCCCCCATGTGTTCTCCAGACGCACCTCTTTCTCGGAGAGGTCTCCCTGTAAGGTGCTGACTTTCTCTCTCAGGTCCTTCAGCTCTTTCTTGTAAGACTCCACCTCCTCATGCTTCTCGCGTTCATCTCGATCCCTCTGGTCTTTCAGACGTTCGATGATTCTCTCCTGAGGGCAAGACACCTTCGAATTAGCGCTGCCTGCAATGATCGGGGTCAGGAGCAGGTTCTGGAGCTCAGACCGATGCTTTTCTGCCGCCTTACCTTCTCGGCCAGCGCCTCCTCCAAGGTGGTCAGGGCAGTGTCCGTGTTGGTGGTGTCGGCTTGGAGGGATTTTACTCGTTCCTTCAGGCTGCCCAGCTGCTTCTCCTTGTCCCGCAGCTGCTCCTGGAGATTCTCGATCTAGGGATGAAACACTTATATGGTGAAATTCCGTTAGTCCGGCATCCAATACTGCGATAAGTCATATTTCTGCACCTCTAAGGTCCCTTGTGTGACAGGTAAGAAGCCGCACTGACCCCACACATGGGGTGAAGGCTTCTCTCTAATTAACGAGACCTGCCGGCCACATCAGGGCTGCGTCCCAGACTGCTGTGTACACAGGACGAGCCCGGCTTCCAAAAATACCCGCAGCCAAAAATAAGGCAATTCAGGAGTAACGTCACAGGAGATCCCACGAGACAAGACCACCTTGTTGTCTGAAGACGTTGCCAGATGAAGGGTTAAGAGACCAGGCTGTGGGCAGCAGCGCCCAACCGTCATCTGACAGGCGCGGGCCAACGACACACCAAATATCACAAACCTGATGTGACTAAATATGATTAACCCACACATACTGGGGTTGGACAATAAGTCTCAGCAAGCGTTGCACGAGGAGGCCACTGCCAGCAATAATGTACAGAGCAGTGGTCAGACTGCGCCATCTAGTGGTGAGAGCTGAGAACTGCACCCAACACTGATGCCGTAACATTGTGTCACTCACCCCAGGAGCTGACAATCTACCAGAGGCACAAAGTACTTGTGGACAGACCCCACATCGCCCACAGCTGAGGGTTTGTTACATTTTTACCCAGTGTAGACAATCCTCTGGGCTCCAGATTGATACACTATAAGAAACCATCAGGACAGAAGAGAGATCACCCGGTGGAGAGAGGTCTTCACTCCTTCGCTCACCTTCTTCTGCAGCACGTTCACCTTCCTCTCCTTCACGTCCAGCATGTCCTTCAGGTCGTGGATCTCTCCGGACAGGGTGCCCTTCTCCTCCGACATCTCCTGGATCTGCTTGGTCTTCTTGTTCAGCATGGTCTCCTTCTCCTCCAGCCGCAGGCGGAGCGCGTCCACCTGTGAGAGGGGGTGGGACATGAGCTGGGCTCCACCCACTAGCGCTCACAAGAACTGCTCTGGCTCCTCCCACTACTCAAGAGAACTGCCCCCAAACTACCCAAAGACTCCTCCCACTACCCTCTGAATCCACCTACATTTATATACCTCATGTTACCAAGACATGCCCAACAAATTCCCATACATGACCACTAGTTGGCGCTAACAAATGAAATATGTGTCATCTCACTCCACCCACCAAACGGTTCCCTAATGATTCCATCCCATGGAGTTTCCTTCCGGCCTTTTAATACCTTGTGCCCCTATTATGGAGGCTCTATCGCCTTATTGCCCAATTTTATTAACCTTGGACTAACTCCCCCCCAAAATCATAACAAACAGTCTAATTCAATCGGCTAAAAATGCCCCCCCCCCCAAAAAAAAAAAAAAAACGTCCCCAGTGACCCTCCAGACCCCAACGTCCCCAACATCCCCGGCCGCCCACCAACCCCTCCCTCCCCCAACATCCCCGGCCACCCTCCAAAACCCCTATTCCCAACATTCCCAGCTGCCTTCCAACCCCCCCCCCCATTCCCAAGATCCCTGGCTGCCCTCCAGACCCCAACGTCCCCAGCCTGCCCTCCAGCTCCCTCCCCCAACATCCCCGGCCACCTACCAGCCCCCCATTCCCGGCCGCCCTCCAGCTCCACCCAGCTACCCTCCAACCCCAGCCTCTGACCCTTTAATTCCATCCAGAGACCCTCTATCCCCACCCACCAAAACAAACTCATCTAACTCCGCCTATCTAACAATCTTTTGACCCTCTGCAGATCCCGTAGCGCCGCCCACGGCACCTTACTCCACCCTCTTACGCTATTTTGCCCGCCCCGTCCTTGCATTTCGGCTGAAGCCTGGGTCTGCACCCAGTCTGCTCACCTCGGTCTGCAGGATGGCGGCGCGCTGCTCCTTGGCGGTCAGCGACTCCTTCAGGACCTCCACGTGCTGCTTGCTGTCAGAGAACTGGTTGTTGAGCGTCTCCAGCTTGGTCTGCAGGGCCAGCAGCTCCGTGTCCTTCCGGGAGAGTTCCTGCTTCACCTGCCCAATCTGCAGGGAGGAGGAGACAAGGACAAACTGAGAACAAGATGGCGGCCGGCGCATCATACAAGACACATACAACCAGACCCGAGAGAGTGCCCCCTGAAGCAGCAAGTCAACCCAAGAAATGCAAGGCCCGGTCACAGCCGGCACCCAGCTTTCCCAGACTGGGAATTCTCAGATTTAAAAGGGCCAGTGGCCCAGAGTGTGCAGAGTGCAGAGGTTAGTGCCAGTGATTGATAGATGGAGATGTTAGAGGCAGTGCAGACCGCCAGGCAGAGACAGGGAAAGCCAGCGGACAGACAACGAGGAGCCTTACGCCAGACAGCTCCGACTGCAGAGCTGACGCTCGTCTCCGCAGCTCCTCCGCCTGGCTCTCCTTTGTTGTCAGTTCCTCTTTCAGCTGCTCTACCTGTCAGGAAACACAATGCTCAGTGCCGCCACATGCAGCAGCTACGGAGGACCCCAGAGACCACCCTGATCTAAAGGGCAACTCCACCTTACATCCCCTCTAAAGCACAGCCAGTGACGAGCGACACAAATGCTCTGCCTGCTGGAGACTTCCTACCTAACACACAGAGGCTAAAAGCTTACCCTGACCCAAACCTGCTCGCACGGCTGAGGGTTTGGGGGCAATGTCTCACTATGAACAAGGGATATCGCTGCTGAACTGACACATTGCAACGAATCCTCAGCTGTGTGAGAACTAATCCATTTACACTGAAGTGGATCCTATAATGAATGGGCAGCCAAAGTACTTGTTCTCACCCACAAAGCTCTCCACGGTGCGGCACCCCCTTACATCTCCTCCCTCATTTCTGTCTATCGGCCTAGCCGATCACTGCGCTCTGCAAACGACTTTCGACTAACCTCTGCACTAATCTGCACCTCCCACTCCCGACTCCAAGACTTCTCCCGTGCTGCCCCTATCCTCTGGAATGCTCTACCCCGAGAAATTAGGACTATCCACAATTTGCATAGTTTTAGACGCTCCCTCAAAAAGCATTTGTTCAGAGCGGCCTATCACATTCACTAATCACAGACATTCTATGTGTAAGTGTGCCTGTGTAGCCCATTCACCATCTGCATCCATCCCTCACTCCCTCAAAATGGCTGGACCATCATTGTATATACACCCCTGTGCTCCGTATCTCCCCCACCTCATTGTAGATTGTAAGCTCTCACCAGCAGGGGCGGCTGATTGTGCTTTAATGATTCTATTGTTAACGTTGTTACTTATGAATTGTGTTTTGAAACTGTTAAACTGTAAAGCGCTGCGGAATATGTTGGCGCTATATAAAGATTATTATTATTATTACTGACAGCAAGCAAAACTAAACCCATAGGGTATACGCAAGATACAAAATGATGAAGCTTTATTAACACAAAACGGACGCTGGCCCTTTAAATGATAACTTAAGAGTTCCCACTATAAAAATGAAAAGAAATTCTGAAAATGTGAGGGGCTCCTCTATAGTGAGATGTGAGGGGCTCCTCTATAGTGAGATGTGAGGGGCTCCTCTATAGTAAGATGTGAGGGGCTCCTCTATAGTGAGATGTGAGGGGCTCCTCTATAGTGAGATGTGAGGGGCTCCTCTATAGTGAGATGTGAGGGGCTCCTCTATAGTAACATGTGAGGGGCTCCTCTATAGTAACATGTGAGGGGCTCCTCTATAGTAACATGTGAGGGGCTCCTCTATAGTAACATGTGAGGGGCTCCTCTATAGTAACATGTGAGGGGCTCCTCTATAGTAAGATGTGAGGGGCTCCTCTATAGTAACATGTGAGGGGCTCCTCTATAGTAACATGTGAGGGGCTCCTCTATAGTAACATGTGAGGGGCTCCTCTATAGTAACATGTGAGGGGCTCCTCTATAGTAACATGTGAGGGGCTCCTCTATAGTAACATGTGAGGGGCTCCTCTATAGTAACATGTGAGGGGCTCCTCTATAGTAACATGTGAGGGGCTCCTCTATAGTAACATGTGAGGGGCTCCTCTATAGTAACATGTGAGGGGCTCCTCTATAGTAACATGTGAGGGGCTCCTCTATAGTAACATGTGAGGGGCTCCTCTATAGTAACATGTGAGGGGCTCCTCTATAGTAACATGTGAGGGGCTCCTCTATAGTAACATGTGAGGGGCTCCTCTATAGTAACATGTGAGGGGCTCCTCTATAGTAACATGTGAGGGGCTCCTCTATAGTAAGATGTGAGGGGCTCCTCTATAGTAAGATGTGAGGGGCTCCTCTATAGTAAGATGTGAGGGGCTCCTCTATAGTAAGATGTGAGGGGCTCCTCTATAGTAAGATGTGAGGGGCTCCTCTATAGTAAGATGTGAGGGGCTCCTCTATAGTAAGATGTGAGGGGCTCCTCTATAGTAAGATGTGAGGGGCTCCTCTATAGTAAGATGTGAGGGGCTCCTCTATAGTAAGATGTGAGGGGCTCCTCTATAGTAACATGTGAGGGGCTCCTCTATAGTAACATGTGAGGGGCTCCTCTATAGTAACATGTGAGGGGCTCCTCTATAGTAACATGTGAGGGGCTCCTCTATAGTAACATGTGAGGGGCTCCTCTATAGTAACATGTGAGGGGCTCCTCTATAGTAACATGTGAGGGGCTCCTCTATAGTAACATGTGAGGGGCTCCTCTATAGTAACATGTGAGGGGCTCCTCTATAGTAACATGTGAGGGGCTCCTCTATAGTAACATGTGAGGGGCTCCTCTATAGTAACATGTGAGGGGCTCCTCTATAGTAACATGTGAGGGGCTCCTCTATAGTAACATGTGAGGGGCTCCTCTATAGTAACATGTGAGGGGCTCCTCTATAGTAACATGTGAGGGGCTCCTCTATAGTAACATGTGAGGGGCTCCTCTATAGTAACATGTGAGGGGCTCCTCTATAGTAACATGTGAGGGGCTCCTCTATAGTAACATGTGAGGGGCTCCTCTATAGTAACATGTGAGGGGCTCCTCTATAGTAACATGTGAGGGGCTCCTCTATAGTAACATGTGAGGGGCTCCTCTATAGTAACATGTGAGGGGCTCCTCTATAGTAACATGTGAGGGGCTCCTCTATAGTAACATGTGAGGGGCTCCTCTATAGTAACATGTGAGGGGCTCCTCTATAGTAACATGTGAGGGGCTCCTCTATAGTAACATGTGAGGGGCTCCTCTATAGTAACATGTGAGGGGCTCCTCTATAGTAACATGTGAGGGGCTCCTCTATAGTAACATGTGAGGGGCTCCTCTATAGTAACATGTGAGGGGCTCCTCTATAGTAACATGTGAGGGGCTCCTCTATAGTAACATGTGAGGGGCTCCTCTATAGTAACATGTGAGGGGCTCCTCTATAGTAACATGTGAGGGGCTCCTCTATAGTAACATGTGAGGGGCTCCTCTATAGTAACATGTGAGGGGCTCCTCTATAGTAACATGTGAGGGGCTCCTCTATAGTAACATGTGAGGGGCTCCTCTATAGTAACATGTGAGGGGCTCCTCTATAGTAACATGTGAGGGGCTCCTCTATAGTAACATGTGAGGGGCTCCTCTATAGTAACATGTGAGGGGCTCCTCTATAGTAACATGTGAGGGGCTCCTCTATAGTAACATGTGAGGGGCTCCTCTATAGTAACATGTGAGGGGCTCCTCTATAGTAAGATGTGAGGGGCTCCTCTATAGTAAGATGTGAGGGGCTCCTCTATAGTAAGATGTGAGGGGCTCCTCTATAGTAAGATGTGAGGGGCTCCTCTATAGTAAGATGTGAGGGGCTCCTCTATAGTAAGATGTGAGGGGCTCCTCTATAGTAAGATGTGAGGGGCTCCTCTATAGTAACATGTGAGGGGCTCCTCTATAGTAACATGTGAGGGGCTCCTCTATAGTAACATGTGAGGGGCTCCTCTATAGTAACATGTGAGGGGCTCCTCTATAGTAACATGTGAGGGGCTCCTCTATAGTAACATGTGAGGGGCTCCTCTATAGTAACATGTGAGGGGCTCCTCTATAGTAAGATGTGAGGGGCTCCTCTATAGTAAGATGTGAGGGGCTCCTCTATAGTAAGATGTGAGGGGCTCCTCTATAGTAACATGTGAGGGGCTCCTCTATAGTGAGATGTGAGGGGCTCCTCTATAGTAAGATGTGAGGGGCTCCTCTATAGTAAGATGTGAGGGGCTCCTCTATAGTAAGATGTGAGGGGCTCCTCTATAGTAAGATGTGAGGGGCTCCTCTATAGTAAGATGTGAGGGGCTCCTCTATAGTAAGATGTGAGGGGCTCCTCTATAGTAAGATGTGAGGGGCTCCTCTATAGTAAGATGTGAGGGGCTCCTCTATAGTAACATGTGAGGGGCTCCTCTATAGTAACATGTGAGGGGCTCCTCTATAGTAACATGTGAGGGGCTCCTCTATAGTAACATGTGAGGGGCTCCTCTATAGTAACATGTGAGGGGCTCCTCTATAGTAACATGTGAGGGGCTCCTCTATAGTAACATGTGAGGGGCTCCTCTATAGTAACATGTGAGGGGCTCCTCTATAGTAACATGTGAGGGGCTCCTCTATAGTAAGATGTGAGGGGCTCCTCTATAGTAAGATGTGAGGGGCTCCTCTATAGTAAGATGTGAGGGGCTCCTCTATAGTAACATGTGAGGGGCTCCTCTATAGTAACATGTGAGGGGCTCCTCTATAGTAACATGTGAGGGGCTCCTCTATAGTAACATGTGAGGGGCTCCTCTATAGTAACATGTGAGGGGCTCCTCTATAGTAACATGTGAGGGGCTCCTCTATAGTAACATGTGAGGGGCTCCTCTATAGTAACATGTGAGGGGCTCCTCTATAGTAACATGTGAGGGGCTCCTCTATAGTAACATGTGAGGGGCTCCTCTATAGTAACATGTGAGGGGCTCCTCTATAGTAACATGTGAGGGGCTCCTCTATAGTAACATGTGAGGGGCTCCTCTATAGTAACATGTGAGGGGCTCCTCTATAGTAAGATGTGAGGGGCTCCTCTATAGTAAGATGTGAGGGGCTCCTCTATAGTAAGATGTGAGGGGCTCCTCTATAGTAAGATGTGAGGGGCTCCTCTATAGTAAGATGTGAGGGGCTCCTCTATAGTAAGATGTGAGGGGCTCCTCTATAGTAAGATGTGAGGGGCTCCTCTATAGTAAGATGTGAGGGGCTCCTCTATAGTAAGATGTGAGGGGCTCCTCTATAGTTTGCATCCAGCTTTTACTCTCAGTTATCAGCCGATGCAGAGAAAGCACGAAGGATGACAAGGACTGCACTGCCACCCGGTGGTCAGGCGAAGTACTGTCACACATCACTTCCTATTTTCGTAAACTTCTTATTCTGCAGCTGCCTAAATCTTTTGCTCAGTCCTGTGTGTTGCATTACTTCGCTGTGAGTGCAGCTCTGAGGTTTACACTGCATATGGAGGGAAAACAGACTTGAAACATCTAGTACTTTCTACAATAAAAAACAGTAGAGGTGGGGGATCTCAGCCCTGAGCTCCCGGGGGCCTCCTCGCCTCTTACCTTGTTCTTCATGAATTTGGAGTGGCTGCGGTACACCTCCATCTGCTTCATCTCCTCCTCCCGCTCCTCGGTGCTCAGGGCCCCGTTAGATTTCAGCATCTGGATCTCGTCCTCCAGATCCCGCAGGCCGCGCTCCATGGACGTGATCTTGGAGTCCTAGGAAACAACCGGGGTCAGGGGACTGGGTGAGAACCCCCGATATGGCCGATCGGTCATGGATTGCTCTATCCTAATGATTGGCCATTGTGGGGTCCCCTTTAAGGCCCCTATTGCTGAATATAGGGCGATCCTGTGATCCTATCCTCCTTCTCCTATTTTCGGATGGCCCTGGCACTCGCCCTCCTCACCAAGTGATGGACTGCTGTATACATAGGTCTCGGCAGAGGCGGGCACGGGTCTCGTACCTTCATCTCGATCACAGTCTGCAGGGCTTTTGTCTTGGCAGAATCCGGAGCATTCTCAAAGCGGCGGTGGATTTCCTGCATAGAGAATAATAAGACAGGTGAGACACCGGCTTCCCCACTGCCTGCCCCCTGGAGACAGGCACTGCCAGACGTCGCCGTGCCACAAATGGAACGGCCGCCATGAGAGGACGCGGCCCGCACTCCCTTTGGGCAGGATGTGGCCAAGAACCACTCAGCTGGGAGAAGGAAGGAATAAGAGCATCTGTGCTAACCCAGGGGACAATGAGCAGCAGACACTGGCACCCGGGGGCACCACATAGAAAAAAAAAGCATCATTCAGACACCCCCTTATACAACGGGCATCAAGGGCACAGCTGGGTACCAGCAGGAGACCCCCAAAAATCCTCTGGATCAGAATCTACAGGGAGCCGCAGTTCCCAACTTGGCCACAAGATGGCAGCCTAGATTTCACCATCACCTTATATACAGTGCTGGTGACCCGAAATTGGGAGGGGCCATGCAGTGTCATGTGACGTCTCTACGTGACCTCGTGTCCCCAGGAGCCAGGTCAGGTCTGCCGGCTTTTCTAGTAACATTACCTGATGAGCACATGTAACTTTCAGGGCTCTGGGAAAGCTGGATGACATCAATTTGGAAGCTGCAAATGTGACCTCTCCCATACCCTGCACTCCAGCCCCCCCGTAAAGGTTGTCATCCAGCTTTCCCAGGCTCCTGACTGGTATATTATAGAGCCACAGAAATCCAAATCTGAGCAGGAAGGGAGAGCAGCTGATCTGGAAAATCTGGGTGCAAATTTATCTTAGGGATTAATACTGGGGGGAGGCAGGTATGGCGGTATAGCCGAAGGCGGCGCCACTTCTCTGCAAAAAATAAGAACAAAAAAAAAAAAAAAAGGCGACAAAACAAGAGCATTTATCAGACACCCACGGTCACCATGGCAACCGTCTCCGTAGAAACAGAAAAATAGCCGTCTGTTTAATGTACTCTGAGCGTGCCGCGCCGCTGCGGAGACATTAACCTTTACACGGCCGGGACGATGACAAGGGAGGGGAAAAAAGTTAATTAAATTAACAAAAAAATAAAACTTTTTTTTTTTTTTTTTTTTTACTCCAGTCACAACCAGAGCAGCTTTCAAAATTGCACAATCCCAGATTATGAAGCAAAAAAAAAAAAACGACTTTTCCCACAATGCACGGTATTGCACTGCTGCTTTGGCTGTGAGTGGAGGACGGGCGGTAATGACCTCTCGCAGCATGGTGCTCTCCTTCTCCTTCTGGTCCAGCAGACTCTCCAGGTGGTGGACGTGCATCTCGGCCTCGGCCAGCCGGCGCGTGCGCTCGTGGTCCTCCTCCATCACCTTGGAGGACACCCCCTTGCTCTGCAGCATCTCCAGCAGCTTCTTGATGGACTCGTCCCGGGCGTTCAGCGTCTGCTTCTGCGTCTCGATGCGCAGCTCCATCTCCTCCAGCGTCTTGCGCAGCAGGAACAGCTCCTTGGCCTGCCGTTCGTGCTCAGCGTGGAGGATGCGGAAGTTTTCCTCGGTGGGTTCGGAGGTGAAGACCTCCTTGGAGCGCCCCCCGCTGTCCTGCTGGAAGAGCTGGTTCAGGTCGCGCTGGATGCGGAGCTCGTCCTGCATCGCCTGGATCGTCATCTGTAGATGCTGGAAAGAGAAAGAGAAAGACGGAATCAGAGGCGGCCGGGAGGCTGACACCAGAGAGAGCGGCAGAAGGCGCACCAGAGAGAGCGGCAGAAGGCGCACCGGAGAGAGCGGCAGAAGGCGCACCGGAGAGAGCGGCAGAAGGCGCACCGGAGAGAGCGGCAGAAGGCGCACCGGAGAGAGCGGCAGAAGGCGCACCGGAGAGAGCGGCAGAAGGCGCACCGGAGAGAGCGGCAGAAGGCGCACCGGAGAGAGCGGCAGAAGGCGCACCGGAGAGAGCGGCAGAAGGCGCACCGGAGAGAGCGGCAGAAGGCGCACCGGAGAGAGCGGCAGAAGGCGCACCGGAGAGAGCGGCAGAAGGCGCACCGGAGAGAGCGGCAGAAGGCGCACCGGAGAGAGCGGCAGAAGGCGCACCGGAGAGAGCGGCAGAAGGCGCACCGGAGAGAGCGGCAGAAGGCGCACCGGAGAGAGCGGCAGAAGGCGCACCGGAGAGAGCGGCAGAAGGCGCACCAGAGAGAGCGGCAGAAGGCGCACCAGAGAGAGCGGCAGAAGGCGCACCAGAGAGAGCGGCAGAAGGCGCACCAGAGAGAGCGGCAGAAGGCGCACCAGAGAGAGCGGCAGAAGGCGCACCAGAGAGAGCGGCAGAAGGCGCACCAGAGAGAGCAGCAGAAGGCGCACCAGAGAGAGCAGCAGAAGGCGCACCAGAGAGAGCGGCAGAAGGCGCACCAGAGAGAGCGGCAGAAGGCACCAGAGAGAGCGGCAGAAGGCACCAGAGAGAGCGGCAGAAGGCACCAGAGAGAGCGGCAGAAGGCACCAGAGAGAGCGGCAGAAGGCACCAGAGAGAGCGGCAGAAGGCACCAGAGAGAGCGGCAGAAGGCACCAGAGAGAGCGGCAGAAGGCACCAGAGAGAGCGGCAGAAGGCACGGCACCCACCTACTGGCTGAGACACAAGGATGCGACATTCGCCGGCCAGGGAGGCTGACACCAGAGAGCAGCAGAAGACACGGCACGCCATCTGCCGGCTCAGACACAAGGCGGTGACATTCGCCGCCCACCGCGACTTTTCTCACGTCTAGAGGCCGCAGATGGCAATAATGTACAGCCTCGTAGATCAGAGCTGACGCTCGCTGCGGCCGTAAATCGCAGATTCCCCACGAGTTGTCCAGACGGCAGGACAATAGCCGACTGGACCCCCCCACACACAGGGGATTCTGGGGCCGTGAGCCGACAGAATACACAATGGCCTCATCACACGGAGCACAGGTTCATGTAGGGTGAGGACATGATAGTACAGCGAGAAAAATCCCCAAAATCTGTAACAGAAGGAAAGATGATCACATCATACTCCAATCACAGCCAAAGCTGCGACGCCGCCTCTGATGGCCTCTGCATGCCAGAACGCCCCCTGCTGGTCTAAGGTTTATTTAGATGGCCATAAAATTATATAGAAGAAAAAAAATACTGTATTACGAGAAGCCTGAAATATAAACCATGGAAATGGTGACCAAAGCTCTGGATGTGACTAGAGGAATGCTGTACTGTCATCACAGAAGTACAAAAAAGGGTCCAGCCCCACAAATCCCTGAAACTACAACCCCCATCGGAGCAGAAACAGCTTCACAATGTAATACCACAGCTCAACAGTGGGGGCAACAGCGAGCAGAGACATAACGGAGCAACCAACCACAGTATCGCCCCACCCCCCGTATATATACACTGCACAGTACCACTCCTCCCATATATATACACTGCACAGTACCACTCCTCCCGTATATATACACTGCACAGTACCACTCCTCCCGTATATATACACTGCACAGTACCACTCCTCCCGTATATATACACTGCACAGTACCACTCCTCCCGTATATATACACTGCACAGTACCGCTCCTCCCGTATATATACACTGCACAGTACCACTCCTCCCGTATATATACACTGCACAGTACCGCTCCTCCCGTATATATACACTGCACAGTACCGCTCCTCCCGTATATATACACTGCACAGTACCGCTCCTCCCGTATATATACACTGCACAGTACCGCTCCTCCCGTATATATACACTGCACAGTACCGCTCCTCCCGTATATATACACTGCACAGTACCGCTCCTCCCGTATATATACACTGCACAGTACCGCTCCTCCCGTATATATACACTGCACAGTACCCCTCCTCCCGTATATATACACTGCACAGTACCCCTCCTCCCGTATATATACACTGCACAGTACCGCTCCTCCCGTATATATACACTGCACAGTACCGCTCCTCCCGTATATATACTGCACAGTACCGCTCCTCCCGTATATATACACTGCACAGTACCACTCCTCCTGTATATATACACTGCACAGTACCCCTCCTCCTGTATATATACACTGCACAGTACCGCTCCTCCCGCATATATACACTGCACAGTACCGCTCCTCCCGTATATATACACTGCACAGTACCGCTCCTCCCGCATATATACACTGCACAGTACCGCTCCTCCCGTATATATACACTGCACAGTACCGCTCCTCCCGTATATATACACTGCACAGTACCGCTCCTCCCGTATATATACACTGCACAGTACCGCTCCTCCTGTATATATACACTGCACAGTACCACTCCTCCTGTATATATACACTGCACAGTACCGCTCCTCCTGTATATATACACTGCACAGTACCACTCCTCCTGTATATATACACCGCACAGTACCACTCCTCCTGTATATATACACTGCACAGTACCACTCCTCCTGTATATATACACTGCACAGTACCACTCCTCCTGTATATACACACTGCACAGTACCACTCCTCCTGTATATATACACTGCACAGTACCGATCCTCCTGTATATACACTGCACAGTACCACTCCTCCTGTATATATACACTGCACAGTACCACTCCTCCTGTATATATACACTGCACAGTACCGCTCCTCCTGTATATATACACTGCACAGTACCACTCCTCCTGTATATATACACTGCACAGTACCGCTCCTCCTGTATATATACACTGCACAGTACCACTCCTCCTGTATATATACACTGCACAGTACCGCTCCTCCCGTATATATACACTGCACAGTACCACTCCTCCTGTATATATACACTGCACAGTACCGCTCCTCCTGTATATATACACTGCACAGTACCACTCCTCCTGTATATATACACTGCACAGTACCGCTCCTCCTGTATATATACACTGCACAGTACCACTCCTCCTGTATATATACACCGCACAGTACCACTCCTCCTGTATATATACACCGCACAGTACCACTCCTCCTGTATATATACACTGCACAGTACCGCTCCTCCTGTATATATACACTGCACAGTACCACTCCTCCTGTATATATACACCGCACAGTACCACTCCTCCTGTATATATACACTGCACAGTACCACTCCTCCTGTATATATACACTGCACAGTACCACTCCTCCTGTATATACACACTGCACAGTACCACTCCTCCTGTATATATACACTGCACAGTACCGATCCTCCTGTATATACACTGCACAGTACCACTCCTCCTGTATATATACACTGCACAGTACCACTCCTCCTGTATATATACACTGCACAGTACCGCTCCTCCTGTATATATACACTGCACAGTACCGCTCCTCCTGTATATATACACTGCACAGTACCACTCCTCCTGTATATATACACTGCACAGTACCGCTCCTCCCGTATATATACACTGCACAGTACCACTCCTCCTGTATATATACACTGCACAGTACCGCTCCTCCTGTATATATACACTGCACAGTACCACTCCTCCTGTATATATACACCGCACAGTACCACTCCTCCTGTATATATACACTGCACAGTACCACTCCTCCTGTATATATACACTGCACAGTACCACTCCTCCTGTATATATACACTGCACAGTACCACTCCTCCTGTATATATACACCGCACAGTACCACTCCTCCTGTATATATACACTGCACAGTACCGCTCCTCCTGTATATATACACCGCACAGTACCACTCCTCCTGTATATATACACTGCACAGTACCACTCCTCCTGTATATACACACTGCACAGTACCACTTCTGTCACTGTGGGGTACCCTCTCTCTCCGGCCTTGCTTGTTCGGCATCGTCTCTATCTCGGGCTGCCTCTTGCCCTCTTTCCTGGACGATGGTTTTTGTGGATTATCGTCCTTTCTCCGCAGTGCTTGTATTTTGCCTTGTCTCCCATCTTGCGGCTCCTGGCGGGAAATAATGGTGGCACGCGTAGGGCACAGGGTGGCACGCTGCCACAGGCTGGAAGAAGAGGCGCTGATGAGGTCGGCTGCAGCTGGAGCGGCATCATTATTACTATTATAATAGAAGGTGACGGAGCCCCCCCAACCTGAGCCGTACCCCCAATAAAACGCCACGCTGCATTCAAACCTGCAACACCCCCAGCACACCCCTCACGGCTGGAGGAATGGCAGGAATGTCGGCTCCAACCACCGGATGGAAAATTCCTCCATCTGTATATACAGCTGGGAGGCAGCAGCAATACCTGAGCAGGAACAGGACTGCAGCAGGAAAGGAGTTAAATGGACTCCCCCCTCCCCCATTAAACCTCTACATTTACCCCCCCCAAAAAAAAAACTATACTGCAGAGAAACAGGTGTGAACACGATCTTAATGGACCGCTATGGTCTGTACCCAGCTTTCCCAGGCTCCTGATCACATGGCTCTACACCTGCTCCGGAGCTGGGAAAGATGGGTGCCACCCTACGTACCAGCTGTGGCAATATGTCACCCCCCCCAGTGTTGGCGCCCGTGCTCCATGACGATCCGCCATTCAGGAGCCTTGGAAAGCAGGGTTACTGCTACAATACATGAAGTGGTTCCGCTGACAGGACATGCTGGGAGTTTTAGCAGGGTACCAGCAGGACAGGTGGGGGCACGGACGCCCCTCCGCGCTTAGTCCGACACATTTAGGGAGATCGCGATTGGCGGATTCGATGCCGGAAGCCAATTATACGGTAAATGGATTTCGGCACCCGGAGGGGGGGGGGACTTAAGGCAATGCACTCTGGGACATGAAGTATGCTAATTAGATCTCCTCCAGTAAGAAGGAAGCTGTAACTCTGCATGTGTTCTTAAAGGCATACACACCTTTTTTCCCCTTTGAATCACAGCCGAGGGTCAGAGCGGCCCGGGTACCGCTGTCAGATGTGGACTGTCACTGCGGGAGCAGAAGCAGCAGCGGCGCGGAAACAGAGGCGTACGGAGCCGCAGTCGCTCGGCCCCCTGGGTAACGGCGACATGTTTTGATCGTAATGAGATGTGAGCTTGGTTTCAGCCGGACAGTCGTAGCCTCGGAGGCCGCACGTTCCCGGCCTCTTAGGGAGGCGTCCGTGATGGCGAATTATGTGAACAGACATTTGGTGACGCACCAGAAAGTCAACACCGATGAGTACTACAACCCCACACAGTGCGGGGAGTCTAAAAAGAACCGTCCATGACAGTCTGACAGCGCTCCCACGCCAGGCCTCATCTGTCACAGCTGAGGGTTTGGCACAGTCGCATCCAGCCTAACACATCTTTCCAGTGTCTGACACTTTTTAAAGGTTTCGATCTGTGGTGGTCCCTGGATGCTGAGATCCCCGCTGGTCCGGTGTTCAGTCTCAGAGGAATTCAGAGCTAAGCCTCTATCCTGATGAAACCATCTAACCCCCACCAGACAGAATCAAATAGTTTTATCATTGAGCCCCGATCCCATAGATTGTCAGCTCCTAAGATCAAAAATTCCTGCAGTAAATCCCACCACAAGGTCTCAGCAGTGGGGTCAAAGTGCACAAGAGGTCACAAGGCCGCAGACAGACTTGGGTAAACAGCCCCTCAGAGGCCGGGGCAGACCCCCCAGCAGAGGGCGCCAGTGACACAGACACACCAATATGGCAGGAGGGGGATTGGGGTCCTGGTGGTCCCATTTTCTAGGCAGGACTCAAGCGGGCTCCCCTATAACCCACGGATCGGATATTAACTCCACGCAGATCAAAAATCTCTAATCACACACACACACACAAAAAAATGCAGGACACAAAATACCAGCGACAGATGGTCCCGACACGAGGGGGGGAAAGTCGCTGCGTTGGTGGAGAGGACGGCACACAATCTCCGCACATGTTCAATGATCTGCAAAGAAAACGACAAAGGGGGGGGATGCGTCTTCTTAAAGGGCCACTCCCTGTCACTCATCTACTTTCACGTCTGATAACAGAGAACAATAGCTTTCATTCAGCAGTCATCAATCATCTCTGTGTTCTGCAGTGGCTGATAACAGGGAGCAATAGATTATGAAGCAGATGACTACACCCAGCTGCTCGCTGTTATCAGCCACCTTTGGCCGGGGAAGCGCAGACTGTGGGGACAGGTCAATCCCAGCTAGACATAGCTGATAACAGCAAGCAATACCATTGTATCCCCCATACTACGAAGGCTGATAACAGAGGACAATAGCTTACATTTCCCTATCTTACAGTCAACCACTCCTCAGCTTCAAAAGGCTGATAGCTTCAAAAGGCCGATAACAGCGAGCCAGCAATTCACACAATCACAACAGCTGATAACAGCGATAACAGAGACTGTAAGATAGGGGAACACAACCGTGTCTCAAGGCGACCAACGTTGCTGATAACAGGGAACAATAGGGACAAACTGGGTTCGGTGGTGGCCAGGCGCAGCAGACGCACCAGTGATGGCAAGGTGGCGCAGCGGCAGGTTTCAGTGGCTCCTTTAAGGTCCCCCAGCCTCTGCTCCTTGCAGCATCTTCATCATCCTGGAGCCGGCGGTCGGATCCTCACACGACCCGGCTCATACATAAGTGATGCATCCCTCTAAATTATGCACTTACTACAGAGTGGAGTGAGGTCACCGCTCCCCTAAGGAAACCCCATTTGCCTCCTCCCCGTATGATGGAAGTATGCAGGAGGCCGCTCATTGGGATTCTTGTCCCCTTAACCGCATGATGGGCAACTGAGGATTTTGACTATGGTGGTCCATAGACCCCAAGGGTAGGGGACGGTCTGCGGACCCCTGAACCTACTAATGTCTGTGGTGTTACTAAAAGAGTCACTTAATGGCAATGACAATACAGAAGTCCTAGCCGAGACAGAGAGAGCGTCCAGGAACAGCCGAGAGTGCCCAGGAAAGACCGAGAGAGCACCGAGGAACGGCAGAGAGAGCACCCAGGAACGGTCAAGAGAGAGGTAGAGAAAGCGCTGAGGAACGGCCAAGTAAAGAGGCCGAGAGAGCCCCAGGAACAGCAGCCAAGTGAGAGAACGCACGCCCAAGAACGGCCAATTGAGAGGGCACACAGGTACAGGCCAAGAGAAAGACAGAGTGCACAGGTATGGCCAAGAGAGACAGACAGAGAGCACACATGATGGAGGGACGTGAAGTATGCAGGATGCCACTCATTGGGATTCCTGTCTCCTGCGCCCTTAACCGCATGATGGGCAACTGAGGGTGTCAACTATGGTGGTCCATAGACCTCAAGGGTAGGCGATGGTCTGTGGACCCCCGAACCTACTAATGTCTGTGGTGTTTCTAAAAGAGCCGCTTAATGGCAATGACAATACAGAAGTCTTGGCCGAGATAGAGACACAGAGAGAGAGAGAGAGAGAGCGCACGCCCAGGGTCGGCCGAGAGAGAGAGACAGAGCATGGCCAAGAGAGAGACAGAGAGAGAGCGCACGCCCAGGAACAGCCGAGAGACAGATCGCGCCCAGGAATTGCCAAGAGAAAGAGAGAGCGCACGCCCAGGAACGGCCAAGAGATATAGAGAGCGCGCACGCCCAGGAACGGTTAAGAGAGAGAGAGAGACACACGCCCAGGAACAGCAGAGAGAGAGAGATAGAGAGAGAGCGCCCAGGAACGGCTGAGAGAAATATAGAGAGCGCGCATGCCCAGGCCAGGAACGGCCAAGAGAGACCCAGAGCGCACACCCAAAAATGGCCAAGAGAGACAGAGAGAGCAGCCAGGAACAGCCAAGAGAGACAGAGAGCACATGCCCAGGAACAGCTAAGAGAGAGAGCGCACGGCCAAGAGAGAGAGCGAGCACACACCCAAGAAAGAGATAGAGCATGCACGCCCAAGAACGGCCAAGTGAGACACAGAGAGACTGCACACAGGTACGCAATGAGAGAAAGACAGAGTGCACAGGTACGGGCCAAAGGGAAAAGAAAGAATGAGAACGCGAGTAAGGCCAAGAAATTGTGTGTAAGTATGAGCAGCGAGAGACCGTTTGCAGGAATAAAAAGAGCGTATGCAGAGGCCGGCCAAGAAATAGAGAGCGTGTGTACAGATACGGGCAGAGACAGAGAAAATATATAGAGGTACAATATAACGAGAAAGAGACAGAGTGTGAGCGGTAAACAGGACAGGAAATATATATATTATGTGCGAGTACAGTATGTGCAGCGTACAAAGTGATGCCACTGTGGCCCCGTACAGTCGCCGGCCCTCACCTGGTTCTCTTCCTGCACCACCCGGTACTGCTCCTTCCACACGGCGATCTTGGACACTTCGTCCTTCCGCAGGGCTCGCTCCTTCTTCAGCTCGGGGCTCCAGAACGTTTTGATGCTGTTCATGGAGGAGCTGAGTTTGCTTTCCTTCACCTCCACATCTTTCCGCAGGAGGTCATTTTCCCGCAGAACCTCCTTCAGCTGGGCCTGGAGGTCCATGATGGTGTTGTCCCTGGCTTGGCGGAGAGAATGTGGCACAGTGGAGGCCATACTGACCGCCGGGAGGTGGTGATCCCCAAAGGCAATACTGTCACCTGCCACCCCACTTGTGGCAATGTTAGGACTGCTCCCCATGGCGGTCATCCTCACCCCGTATGGCAGCCGTCCCCCTGATCGGCCCAGGGTCATGGTGCTCTTCGGGGTCTCTCCACCCACATTTTCATGGTCGCTTAGGTACATGGGGCTGGCGGTGGCGTAGGCGGCATTGAGTGACTGGATATTTTCCATGGACAGAGTCTTGCCGCTGCCACCGCCAGTGACTCCTCCGGAGCTGCCGCCGGTGCTGTTAGTGCGCCGATGACCCAGACGTGGCGAGCGGGGGAGACGTGGAGAGCGTCCGGGGCTCTGACTGCTGGACTCCATCTTCCCGACGGATCGTGAGCTTCCGTACATGACTGCAGGAGGATCTCAGGTCAGAGCTGAGCGAGGCTAATGGTAGGACCGTGACTTTTGCGCACTTTTCGTCGGGGTGAATGATGTAAACTTTCAGCAGTTTGATGACAGAGACGACTTTCCCATGATTGAAAGATGCCCAAATGTGCCGACCTGTGGACAAAAAAAAAAAAAAATTATATATATATGACTAGCGTCAACCTTCACTGCACCACTCGCATTCTATTCATGAACCAGGAATCTCAGGATGAGCAGAAATCAGTGCCGCTGCTATGGATGCTCTTACAGTTCTGCCTCCACTAATCTGCTGTTAGACCCCAACCCATCGCTACATGAGTTCTCTCCACAGCCCCCAGCTCATGGTGTGCACAGAAATCACCCCCAAAAGCCAAAATCTCCCCTAACAAGAACTGACGAAGCAGAGAATCCCACCCCGGGCAACGGAGGCAAACAGAACGAGAGATATACTCCGAGATAAATCCACTCACCCAAGGGCTCACAGCAGCACAGAGTATGTCAGGAGAGACGTGCGCTGATCCTGAGGGGGTCACAGACTTAGTCTGCGCTGCTCTTGTGATTCTGTGTCAGGAGAGGAGCCGGCCAATAAGTCAGCCGCTATGTCAGATTTTGATAACATCTGCAGGGTGGATTACATGGAGTTATCTGCACTCTCGGCCCGACCACCGCTGGGCGGATGGTGGCCATAGGGTGTTGTCGCCCCTTATGAATACCGGACACCTGCAGTCAGCACTCTCACAGGGAAACACAAAAAAACGAATGTCTCCCAAGTCCTCTTCTCCGACGTCTCAGCCAGTTGCAAGTGTCAATTTCCAATAATTTTGTTTTTTTTCATTGCGTGAACCAGGAGTCTCAGGATGAACAGAATGAGTGCTGCCATGCAAGGCCATGTGGGAGTCAGCGGCACTAATCACGGGGATGTCAGACAGATCTCTGACCAAGATCACAGGGGCAATATCTCCCGCAGGGTGCTGGCGCAGTTGGATCGTGACCGGGTCACGTGCCGGTGCTGTGGTACCCGCTCTCCATCAGGCGCGGCTCAGCTAATTCTACAGGAATGTTTCCAGGATGCTGCAGTTACTATAGCAACGCCTGATGAGCAGCGACGGTGCAGCAATAACTCACACGGTGATAACGGCGGTCGGCGTCTGCGACACTTTACTGTAAAATGGAGAAGGGTCGGCCCAAAAATCACACAGAGCGCGGCCCACAGAGCGCAGCCCACGCGACGGCCGCCGTCCCACAGAGCGCAGCCCACGCGACGGCCGCCGGCCCACAGAGCGCAGCCCACGCGACGGCCGCCGTCCCACAGAGCGCAGCCCACGCGACGGCCGCCGTCCCACAGAGCGCAGCCCACGCGACGGCCGCCGTCCCACAGAGCGCAGCCCACGCGACGGCCGCCGTCCCACAGAGCGCAGCCCCCGCGACGGCCGCCGTCCCACAGAGCGCGGCCCCCGCGACGGCCGCCGTCCCACAGAGCGCGGCCTCCGCAACGGTTGCCATTCCACAGAGTGCAGTCGCCGCCGTCACACAGAGCGTAACCCCCATGAAAGCCGCCGTCCCAGAGAGCGCAGGCTCCCGCCATGTTTCTGCAGACCGTCCTCTCTAGAATATTCCATCGCTCAGTGACCGCAGCGTCGGACCCCCATCATTATTTACACAGAATTCTTCTGTAACACGAGAAGATTAAAAATAACCAAAGAGGAGGAGGAGAGCGTTGTCACCGACAGACGAGCCGGGAACCGGCAACATCATCGACCGCCCGGGCAGCTCCAGTCACCACGGAGATGACCAGGAGTCATGCGGTCCGTCCCGTCAAGCCCCATTCTTTGGCCCCCGCTGCAGTCGCCATGCATGGCGGTATCACCGGAGGTCGGACAGCGCCGAACGACCGTCGCCGTAAAGACCAAGATGGCGACTACAGGGACGACGTTCCTTTAAGACAAAGGTGGCGAACCGGCGATCGCACCGACGCACGAGCGTCCTCACAGGATACATTCACCCTCGGCGCTAAGGCCGGCTTGTTATGTAACCTCGGCACTGATGGGGTTAAATTGTATTTTAAAATTCCTTGTGTCATGGGAATTCAGCGCCAGCGGGAAAATAAGCCGACGGCTTCGTGACATGGCAGAGGAGACACAGATTCCATAAAGAAGAGGGCCCGGCCTCCACTGGCTACCGGGGAGGAGGCCGCGGCGTCCTGCAACGCCCTGGGCGTGCACCGCCTGCACCGTGAGCAACTCACCTCATGGGCAGATAATTACCTCACATGGCGACGAAATATCCCGCCGCGCTCTACTAGAAGAGACGCTGCGTTACCCATAGCAACCAATCACAGCGCAGCTTTCATTCTTCCCACAGTAGAATACAAAACGAAAGCAGCGCTCTGATTGGTTACTATACAAGGACCTGTATAGAAGAAAAAAAAAATTATCTATATCAACCAATCAGTGCACAGCTTTCATTTTGAATTCTGCTGAGATAAAATGAAAGCTGTGCAGTGATTGGTTGCTATGGACAGCGGAGGTTTCATTAATCTCCCCCTGTGTGTGCAGGGCAACCAGCAACATGGCCGCCATTAGGTCTTCATCTCGGCTCTCCCGGACGGCTGAATGGCAGCAATATCACTGCGGCTCCTCTAATAGAGCACAACAGACGCACATAAAACAGGAGCTTTTGAAGTTAATCATTACCCTCCCTCGGGACAAGAAAGGACGACGCTCGCAGTAATCGTCGCCGGCATCACGCCTCTAGCTATAGATATGTTCAGTCAGAGCCTCCTGGTTCATGGACTATAATGCCAGGAGAGGCTGCCGCACGCTGGTGGGAGCAGAAAGGGTTAACAGGCTTGGGCAGTGGCGGAGGATTTGGCCGCTGATCACACTGTGTGGGCCGCTGATCGCTCTCCTACCATGCGTCATCGTCACAGTCTGTCCTGGATGAACGGCGGAACAGGCAGGGCCCACCAGAACAAGGGGGGCTCCTGCTGCTCCGCCTGGCAGATAACGAGCCCCGGACATCAGCCGTCGGATCCGTTACACTCCTGTCACTGCAGTGCAGGACGCCGAGCCCCGACACCGGGGAGAAACCATCCATGTATCGGGCAGACAGGTGAACCGCCCCACTAAGACGAAGCTCTGATTATTGGAGATCAAGAAAGAAATTGGAAATCCGTGTAATTTGTCTGCATCAGAATGAGAATCTGAAGAAAGACGCCAGCAAGCTGCTGATGACGGATCCTACAGTCTCACTGGTCTCCCTTTACATCTTCTATCCAGCAGTGCCCGCTACATCAGCGCCACCCACAGCACGCCCTACGCTAGCACAGGTGCCAGCGGCTGCTACCCCAAACCCAACACCTTCCTCCCCAGTGCCCCGTACGCCAGCACCACCCACAGCACGCTCTACGCAAGCCCAGGCGCCAGCGGCTGCTACCTCCAACCTAGCACCTTCCTCCCCAGTGCCCCGTACGCCAGCGCCACCCACAGCACGCTCTATGCTAGCACAGGTGCCAGCGGCTGCTACCCCCCCAACACCTTCCTCCCCAGTGCCCGCTACATCAGCGCCACCCACAGCACGCCCTACGCTAGCACAGGTGCCAGTGGCTGCTACCCCCAACCCAGCACCTTCCTCCCCAGTGCCCGCTACATCAGCGCCACCCACAGCACGCTCTACACTAGCACAGGTGCCAGTGGCTGCTACCCCCAACCCAGCACCTTCCTCCCCAGTGCCCTGTACGCCAGCGCCACCCACAGCACGCTCTATGCCAGCACAGGTGCCAGTGGCTGCTACCCCCAACCCAGCACCTTCCTCCCCAGTGCCCCGTACGCCAGCACCACCCACAGCACGCTCTACACTAGCACAGGCGCCAGCGGCTGCTACCCCCAACCTAGCACCTTCCTCCCCAGTGCCCCGTACGCCAGCGCCACCCACAGCACGCTCTATGCTAGCACAGGTGCCAGCGGCTGCTACCCCCCCAACACCTTCCTCCCCAGTGCCCGCTACATCAGCGCCACCCACAGCACGCTCTACACTAGCACAGGTGCCAGTGGCTGCTACCCCCAGCCCAGCACCTTCCTCCCCAGTGCCCCCTTACGCCAGCGCCACCCACAGCACGCTCTACACTAGCACAGATGCCAGCGGCTGCTACCCCCCAACCCAACACCTTCCTCCCCAGTGCCCCGTATGCCAGTGCCACCCACAGCACGCTCTACGCTAGCACAGATGCCAGCGGCTGCTACCCCCCAACCCAGCACCTTCCTCCCCAGTACCCGCTACACCAGTGCCACCCACAGCACGCTCTATGCTAGCACAGGTGCCAGCGGCTGCTACCCCCCAACCCAGCACCTTCCTCCCCAGTACCCGCTACACCAGATCCACCCACAGCACGCTCTACGCTAGCACAGATGCCAGCGGCTGCTACCCCCCAACCCAGCACCTTCCTCCCCAGTGCCCCCCTATGCCAGCGCCACCCACAGCACACTCTACACTAGCACAGGTGCCAGCGGCTTCCACTCCCCAACCCAGCACCATCCTCCCCAGTGCCCCCCTGTACCAGCGCCACCCACAGCACGCTCTACGCTAGCACAGGTGCCAGTAACTGCTATCCCCCAACCCAGCACCTGCTTCCCCAGTGCCCCCCTACACCAGCGCTGGCACCAGCAGCATCCACACTAGCACAGGTACCAGCGGCTGCCACCCCCCAACCCAGAGCCCCACTATGCCAGCAACGGCACTAGAGCTTTCCACACTCTCAAGTGCCAGCCGCAGTGCCAGCTACCCCGACGCCAGCACCAGTGGCTGCTACCCCAGAGCCCCTAACCTATCCATTATCCCCTACACCAGCGACAGCATCTGCATCTTCCATACTAGTTCAGGTGCCAGCAGCAGCGCCAGCTACCCTTACACCAGTGCACCCATAACAGCACTTGCTTTGCTAGTGCCCCTAGCCTACTCCATCTTCCACTATACCAGTGCCCACTAAACTAACCGCAGCGCCAGCACTCCCTATGTCAGTGCCCTTTACCCTACTCCAACAACCCCCACGCCAGCCGCAGAGACTGTACACTAATGGCACCGCCCACTATCTTAACGCCAGCTGCACAGCAGTAATGGTCCTGCTTGTTGATGGTTTCCACCAGGAACAAGTTATATGATTGAGCGAGAAGGATACGGTTTACAAAATATTAAGAAAGGTGGAAAACAAACCAAAGAGACTGAAAATGGCGCCATTGTATCCAGTCAAGGTGCAAACAAAAGATCCCAGGATCCTCTGGGTTATACGGAGGCAGAGATCTTACAGAGCAAGTCCAGATTGGAGCTGGCGAAAAAAGAAACGCTGCACAGATCGCTCCTCGCAGGGAACAGTGCAGCATCAGAAAAAATGAGAGGTGCCCGTCCCCAATGGACAACTGAAGGGCAAATATGCAGGGGTTCAGAATTTGGGGGCAGTTCCTTGGGGCTCTCCACATTGGTGGGCACCCAGGGGTCCCTGATCAGTGGTAACAGGACTACCAATATTACAGCCAAGTTCCGGGGCACTGGATGGCAAGAAATGGGCAAGAGTAAGCAACCGGTGACGGGCTGAGAAAAATGCAGCACTCAAAGGGTTAAACGCCATTTACTGGCCGCCGCAGAAGGAGGCGACATTAAGGAAAGGTCAGGCAGCGCAAAAGTGGCCCCATCAAAATTCACCCCCCGAGCGGCAGGACAGCGGGAGCGGAGGCAACCCCGCACCGGCACTGAGGGATGGAGGCCTTTGTAGTGCACTTCACAGATGGCACTAGGTGCCCAGGAGCGTCAATTATAAAGTGCTGCCACCTCAGCTGCTGCAGAACCTCATTTAGGGAGAAAGCTTCAAGGAGATTGGACAATACTGAAACCAGATAGACATATTATAAAGGATTGCTGTGCCAACAGAGCACCGTGGGTTAACGATGCCCAAGCAAAACAGTGCCCTCATTGTAAAAAGGGTGAAGCAATGAACTCAATGGCCACAATCTGCCACCCCTGAGCCTGGCAGTGGTCACAATTACCCAGCCAGGAGCTTGGCACTGCCCACAATCCACAACCATTGAGCCTGGCAATAGCAGCGATAATCCACCCTTGAGCTTGACACTGACCAGAATGACCCACCCTTGAGCTTGGCAGCGGCCACAATCACTTAATCACACAGGTATGCCAAATCTAGAGGCTGGCATGGCTCAGAACACACACGGTATGAGATGGCATACGACAGATGCCAACCCAAATAGATCAGTGGTTAATAAAATGATCATTATTAGCTGCCCACGCGGGATCGGTTGGCATCCAGGGATTACACCCGGGTTAATGCCACATTATCAGCAAAATCTTCTCCCCAAAGGAGGGCACTGCCAGAGTGCCAAGGGTTAACAATGCCAGGGCACAAAGGTGTCATTTCACAGCACTGTGTAATGTAGAAAACGTAGCGAGGTGCCATCCAGTATAAGATGTGCTGGCAAAGCCATTTACCCGCACAGTGCCAACACTGCCAGGCAAAACTATAACCAGGGAGAATGGATTCAGGATTAATATCAGTGCCCGGCAGCGGCACATGCCAGCCACAATTAACTGTGCCAGTGCACAAAGATGGCACACCCCGGGATATACAGAGCCGGGCAGAGAACAATGCACGGCGCCCAGATACCACCGCCTAACCCTGTGTGCCCACCGGTGCCAGCGCACACTCTCTATGGAGCCTGCACATGATCACACACCCAGGAACCGGGCAGCACAGTCACCAAGACTAGAGGATGGCAGCGCCCGGGGTCAGACCCCACCACCTGAGCAAAGTCGCCACCAGAATCACCCTCCACCAGCCCGGCACCGTACAGAGGCTACCGCACCGCCCGTACCCACCCCTGCCTCGACCAATAACCGGGATCAGATGGCAGTGCCCGGGATCCAAACCACGGCACAGAATGAGCCACAAACCGCAGGCACCGGTAACCTACCGACACCCAGGACCCCGAGCGCAGGTGAACGGCCACCCTGCAGTGTCAGTGCCAACACCAGAGCCACGGCGCCAAGCGGACACTACCCTAGAAAAACGCCGCCCCAGATCACCATCCATCCCATCAATGCCTGGAGGATTGCCCCCCGAAACCCGCAGTGCCAGGATCACCAACCCCATCAATGCCGGATCGCCCACTGGAACGCCACGGTGCCAGGATCACCAGCCCCATCAATGCCGGATCGCCCACTGGAACGCCACGGTGCCAGGATCACCAGCCCCATCAATGCCGGATCGCCCACTGGAACGCCACGGTGCCAGGATCACCAACCCCATCAATGCCGGATCGCCCACTGGAACGCCACGGTGCCAGGATCACCTGCCCCATCAATGCCGGATCGCCCACTGGAACGCCACGGTGCCAGGAACACCAGCCCCATCAATGCCGGATCGCCCACTGGAACGCCACGGTGCCAGGATCACCAGCCCCATCAATGCCGGATCGCCCACTGGAACGCCACGGTGCCAGGATCACCTGCCCCATCAATGCCGGATCGCCCACTGGAACGCCACGGTGCCAGGAACACCAGCCCCATCAATGCCGGATCGCCCACTGGAACGCCACGGTGCCAGGATCACCTGCCCCATCAATGCCGGATCGCCCACTGGAACGCCACGGTGCCAGGATCACCAGCCCCATCAATGCCGGATCGCCCACTGGAACGCCACGGTGCCAGGATCACCAGCCCCATCAATGCCGGATCGCCCACTGGAACGCCACGGTGCCAGGATCACCTGCCCCATCAATGCCGGATCGCCCACTGGAACGCCACGGTGCCAGGAACACCAGCCCCATCAATGCCGGATCGCCCACTGGAACGCCACGGTGCCAGGATCACCAGCCCCATCAATGCCGGATCGCCCACTGGAACGCCACGGTGCCAGGATCACCAGCCCCATCAATGCCGGATCGCCCACTGGAACGCCACGGTGCCAGGATCACCAGCCCCATCAATGCCGGATCGCCCACTGGAACGCCACGGTGCCAGGATCACCAGCCCCAGCGTTGCCCAGATCGCGACCCCCCCCAACCTGCATTGCCTGGACCACCCACCCCAGGACCACAAATCACCACCCACCCAGACCACGGGATAATCCATCCCAGACCCATCAATGCCTGAAGGGTCGCTCCCCAAACCTGCAGTGACAGGATCACCAGCTCCAAACCCACCGGTCCCCGGATCACCAGCCCCCCCGGGCTCTCAGCTCCGGGCTCTCCTCCCGGCGCCGGGCACTGCCCGGAATCCGCCATGGACGCTCAGATCCTAGGAAGGTCCCTGTAAAGCGTCCGGACAGATCCCCCCACAGTCTCCCGCAGACACTGAGGGTCCCTTCCCCTCCCGGCCCCGTCACCTCCGATCATTCATCACCCCCGTGTACCGGGGACAAGCCGCCATCAGCACGGGCGTGTCCCTTCCCACCACACACCCCATCCCCAAACTCCGCCGCTCATCCTCTCACCTCTCTCCGCGGCCCCGCTCTCCTCACTCCGGTCCAGGGCGGAGAGCAGATCGGGCTGTGACGTGCGCTTTCACTGGCGAAGCGAAATGTCCCAACCGGCACACCATACACTACAGCCTCCGCCCACTCCACAACGCCCCGCCCCCCGACGGCGTGACTGGCATCCCAACAGCAGCCCAGAAAGTGACGTCATGCTCTAGCTGGTTAAAAGACCAGCATGCTTAGCGGCCAGTTCCTGCAGAAATGTACACTGTCCGCACTCCGCAGCCATGTTGAGAAGGTCAAAACCGCAAAATGTTGTGATGTACCTGAAAGAGGTGCTGTATCTAATACTCTCCTGTGTGATACTGACTGCTGAGCCGTGTATCTAATCCTCTCCTGTGTGATACTGACTGCTGAGCCGTGTATCTAATCCTCTCCTGTGTGATACTGACTGCTGAGCCATGTATCTAATCCTATCCTGTGTGATACTGACTGCTGAGCCGTGTATCTAATACTCTCCTGTGTGATACTGACTGCTGAGCCGTGTATCTAATCCTATCCTGTGTGATACTGACTGCTGAGCCGTGTATCTAATCCTATCCTGTGTGATACTGACTGCTGAGCCGTGTATCTAATCCTATCCTGTGTGATACTGACTGCTGAGCCGTGTATCTAATACTCTCTTGTGTGATACTGACTGCTGAGCCGTGTATCTAATCCTCTCCTGTGTGATACTGACTGCTGAGCCGTGTATCTAATCCTATCCTGTGTGATACTGACTGCTGAGCCGTGTATCTAATACTCTCCTGTGTGATACTGACTGCTGAGCCGTGTATCTAATCCTATCCTGTGTGATACTGACTGCTGAGCCGTGTATCTAATCCTATCCTGTGTGATACTGACTGCTGAGCCGTGTATCTAATCCTATCCTGTGTGATACTGACTGCTGAGCCGTGTATCTAATCCTATCCTGTGTGATACTGTCTGCTGAGCCGTGTATCTAATCCTATCCTGTGTGATACTGACTGCTGAGCCGTGTATCTAATACTCTCTTGTGTGATACTGACTGCTGAGCCGTGTATCTAATCCTCTCCTGTGTGATACTGACTGCTGAGCCGTGTATCTAATCCTCTCCTGTGTGATACTGACTGCTGAGCTGTGTATCTAATCCTCTCCCGTGTGATACTGACTGCTGAGCCGTGTATCTAATCCCATCCTGTGTGATACTGACTGCTGAGCTGTGTATCTAATCCTCTCCTGTGTGATACTGACTGCTGAGCGTGTATCTAATCCTCTCCCATGTGATACTGACTGCTGAGCCGTGTATCTAATCCCATCCTGTGTGATACTGACTGCTGAGCGTGTATCTAATCCTCTCCCGTGTGATACTGACTGCTGAGCTGTGTATCTAATCCTCTCCTGTGTGATACTGACTGCTGAGCTGTGTATCTAATCCTCTCCTGTGTGATACTGACTGCTGAGCGTGTATCTAATCCTCTCCCATGTGATACTGACTGCTGAGCCGTGTATCTAATCCCATCCTGTGTGATACTGACTGCTGAGCGTGTATCTAATCCTCTCCCGTGTGATACTGACTGCTGAGCCGTGTATCTAATCCTCTCCTGTGTGATACTGACTGCTGAGCCGTGTATCTAATCCTATCCTGTGTGATACTGTCTGCTGAGCCGTGTATCTAATCCTATCCTGTGTGATACTGACTGCTGAGCTGTGTATCTAATCCTCTCCTGTGTGATACTGACTGCTGAGCTGTGTATCTAATCCTCTCCTGTGTGATACTGACTGCTGAGCCATGTATCTAATCCTCTCCTGTGTGATACTGACTGCTGAGCCGTGTATCTAATCCTCTCCTGTGTGATACTGACTGCTGAGCCGTGTATCTAATCCTCTCCTGTGTGATACTGACTGCTGAGCCGTGTATCTAATCCTCTCCTGTGTGATACTGACTGCTGAGCTGTGTATCTAATCCTCTCCTGTGTGACACTGAGTGCTGAGCCGCGGTATCTAAGATAGTGATTTGATACAGATGCGCTGCCAATTTGAACAAGCAGAGCTGCAGGGTAAGGCCGGGGTCACACTAACCGACGCAAAATACGGTCAGTATTTTACATGCGTAATACGGATGAATGGCCCCTAAACAGTGCTCCGTATGTCATCCGTAATCAAGGTGTGGTCGCGTATTTTGCGCATGTTAACATCCGTATGTAATCCGTATGGCGAGATTTTCTCGCAGGCTTGCAAAATGGACATATAATGGAGCCCTATGACAGGGTTTATAACAGAAACCAAAGAATAGATATAGACACATAGAATGCATGTATATATATATATATATGTGTGTGTGTATTCTATGTGTATATATCTATTCATTCGTTTCTGTATTAAACCTGTCAGTGTGAGTTTACTGTATCGCGCACTGAATTGCCGGCTTTGCTAAAAGACACCGGGTGCGTATTTCTCACAAGTCACATGTGTGGTCCGTGTGTAATCCTTTTTTTTTGCGCACCCATAGACTTGCATTGGCGTATTACGGGTGTAGTACGCTGACAGTTCCAGCATGCTGCGATTGGCACGGAGCGTAGAATACGGATGAGAAATATACGGCTGGTGCGAGGGACCCCATAGAGAATCATTGGTCCGTGTCTAATGCGTGCTTTTAGCGCCTCTCGGCCGTATTCCTCGCCAGGGTGACCCCGGCTTTAAGCATAGGGGAAGGGATCGGTTGCAGCCTAAGCCCCTGAAGAGTCGCAAAATGCAAGGACGACATCTGATCTGCTCACAAGATCCGGATGCAGCAGAGCTGAATTTGTCACTGGATTTGCATGGGACTGAGGAAATGTCGTCATCATCATCAGATCACATCACCTGTCGTGCACTGTTATTGGCGTGCAGCAGAGGGCGCCATCTCCTAAATTTCCCGTTTTCATAACCTTCTATTGCATTTTTTGGGGGGGAGGTTCAGAGTCCAAAAAGTAGTAATTTGGGTGTTTTTGATTTTATTGTTCGGTTGATTAACTCTGATTTCTGGGATCGGACTGTTACAGACGCGGCGACACCAGATGGGCTTTATTTTTTTTATTTTATTTTCATTTCTAACTAGGGCAAAGGGCCGTGATGGGAACTTTTAAGGGTTGTGGGGTTTTTTTTTTTTTCCATTTTAAAATTCCTCATCGCTTGCTTCATTACTGCGATACCCCGGAACATCTGCGGGGGGCGCAAATTAAATGCTGCAATCTTAATCCTAGCTGCATGTACCATAAGTGGACTGTAGGGGGTGATGTTTCCATGCTGATAAAGGCCCCTGTGATATATGTAATGGAGGCCGCGGTGCAGCCCCGGATGATATGACCCATCCCAATGGACCCCACTGACGGATCAGAGCTATCATAGGGACGCAGGTCGGGGCCATCATTTCTCTGCTCTCGACATGCTTAAAGGGGTTGTCCACTACTTTTGTTTTTCTTCTCAAGATAGGTCATGGATATTTGATAGGTGAAGTTGCGATAGTCGTCACTCCCTTTTGATCAGCTGTTGCCAACATGAGACAGAAGGAACACAGGAACTCTGTCTTCTCTATAGTGGCTCCGGCCCTGTAGTGCAGATCCACTCCCTACTCGCATGAAGGATAAAGCAGTGGAGAACCCCTTTAAGTTCATTGAAATGACTAATCCTACTGTTTTCATGAAGTCTGGTCTCCACAGGATTCAAACCCCCAATCTGCATCATTGGAGGCAGGAGCAAAACCCCCAGGCTGCGCTGACGAGTATGGGGGAATGTGTACTGGAATGTGCAGTGTCTTCGTCATTACAGGCACATTGTACTGGGCCATAGAGACACATCTGTATAGTCCGGTGTATTTCTATGTTCCCTGTATCCCAGAAGGAAAATAAGTTAGATTTTTTCTTTCTTTTAAAATTACTAAAAAATAATTACAAAAAGCATCAAAATCGCACCGTTCTTCACCGTCTCTAGACGCCCCGAGGGCGGCGTTCTCGTGAAAGCACATCCTCTTTGCTTAGACATTTAGGTCGTGTTCACACAAAGCGTGAATGCAGCGGTTTTCTGTTTTTATTTGGATACAGAAATTCTACAGTTAGGCCAATTTCACATTTGCGTTTAAGGCCGCAGCGTCGGCCTACGCACGGCCGCCGCTAAGCCCCGCCCCCTGCCACGCTGCATGCGTCCCCTATCTTTATCACTGAGGACGCAGGCCGTGCGTAGTATGTGTTTTGGCGGCGCCTGCGTCCTTTTGACGGTGCGCCGACCAACGCCAAACGCAACCTGTTGCAATTTAGTTGCGCTCGGCGCACCGTCAAAAGGACGCAGGCGCCGCCAAACGCATACTGCACACGGCCTGCGTCCCCAGTATTAAAGATAGATGACACATGCAGCATCATGCGCCCGGAGGCGGAGCTACCGGCGTGGCAAGGGGCGGGGCTTAGCGGCGGCCGTGCGCAGGCCAACGCTGCGGCCTTAAACGCAAATGTGAAACCGGCCTTAATGTCCAAGTAAATCTGATGTGATTTCATGAAACTTCGGCCCCTGTGCATCTAAAGACGCTGCCGAACTGTGCGGGTTTTTTTTCCTCTTGATGCTTCGATGTGGAGCCTGAAAAAACAGATGTAAAAACCAATCTGGGCTGAGAGCGGCGCAGTATATGAGCGTGAGGGAGAGAGCGGCGCAGTATATGAGCGTGAGGGAGAGAGCGGCGCAGTATATGAGCGTGAGGGAGAGAGCGGCGCAGTATATGAGCGTGAGGGAGAGAGCGGCGCAGTATATGAGCGTGAGGGAGAGAGCGGCGCAGTATATGAGCGTGAGGGAGAGAGCGGCGCAGTATATGAGCGTGAGGGAGAGAGCGGCGCAGTATATGAGAGCGGGAAGAGAACGGCGCAGTATGTGAGCGTGAGGGAGAGAGCGGCGCAGTATATGAGCGTGAGGGAGAGAGCGGCGCAGTATATGAGAGCGGGGAAGAGAACGGCGCAGTATGTGCGCGTGAGGGAGTGAGCGGCGCAGTATATGAGCGTGAGGGAGAGAGCGGCGCAGTATGTGAGCGTGAGGGAGAGAGCGGCGCAGTATGTGAGCGTGAGGGAGAGAGCGGCGCAGTATGTGAGCGTGAGGGAGAGAGCGGCGCAGTATGTGAGCGTGAGGGAGAGAGCGGCGCAGTATGTGAGCTCGGAGAAGTGGTCATCGCAGTATGTGAGAGCGGCGCAGAAAGCAGCGCAGTATGTGAGAGCAGTGAAGAGAGCGGTGCAGTATGTTCGAGTGGGGGAAAAAGCGGCGCAGTATGTGAGCTCAGGGAAGAGAATGGCGCAGTATGTGAGCTCGGGGAAGAGAGTGGCGCAGTATGTGAGCACGGGGAAGAGAGCAGCGCAGTACGTGAGAGCAGTGAAGAGAGCGGCGCAGTATGTGAGCAGTGAAGAGAGCAGCGCAGTATGTGAGAGCAGTGAAGAGAGCGGCGCAGTATCAGAGTGGCGCAGTATGTGAGGGCAGGGAAGAGAGTGGCGCAGTATGTGAGGGCAGGGAAGAGAGTGGCGCAGTATGTGAGGGCAGGGAAGAGAGTGGCGCAGTATGTGAGGGCAGGGAAGAGAGTGGCGCAGTATGTGAGGGCAGGGAAGAGAGTGGCGCAGTATGTGAGGGCGGCGCAGTATGTGAGCTCGGAAGAGAGCGGCGCAGTATGTGAGCTCGGAAGAGAGCGGCGCAGTATGTGAGCTCGGAAGAGAGCGGCGCAGTATGTGAGCTCGGAAGAGAGCGGCGCAGTATGTGAGCTCGCAAGAGAGCGGCGCAGTATGTGAGAGCAGTGAAGAGAGCGGCGCAGTATGTGAGCTCAGGGAAGAGAGCGGCGCAGTATGTGAGCTCGGAAGAGAGCGGCGCAGTATGTGAGCTCGGAAGAGAGCGGCGCAGTATGTGAGCTCGGAAGAGAGCGGCGCAGTATGTGAGCTCGCAAGAGAGCGGCGCAGTATGTGAGAGCAGTGAAGAGAGCGGCGCAGTATGTGAGCTCGCAAGAGAGCGGCGCAGTATGTGAGAGCAGTGAAGAGAGCGGCGCAGTATGTGAGCTCAGGGAAGAGAGCGGCGCAGTATGTGAGCTCGGAAGAGAGCGGCGCAGTATGTGAGCTCGGAAGAGAGCGGCGCAGTATGTGAGCTCGGAAGAGAGCGGCGCAGTATGTGAGCTCGCAAGAGAGCGGCGCAGTATGTGAGAGCAGTGAAGAGAGCGGCGCAGTATGTGAGCTCAGGGAAGAGAGCGGCGCAGTATGTGAGAGTGGCGCAGTATGTGAGAGCAGGGAAGAGAGTGGCGCAGTATGTGAGAGCAGGGAAGAGAGTGGCGCAGTATGTGAGAGCAGGGAAGAGTGGCGCAGTATCAGAGAGCAGCGCAGTATGTGAGCTCGGAAGAGAGCGGCGCAGTATGTGAGCTCGGAAGAGAGCGGTGCAGTATGTGAGCTCGGAAGAGAGCGGCGCAGTATGTGAGAGCAGGGAAGAGAGCGGCGCAGTATGTGAGAGCAGGGAAGAGAGTGGCGCAGTATCAGAGAGCGGCGCAGTATGTGAGCTCGGAAGAGAGCGGCGCAGTATGTGAGAGCAGGGAAGAGAGTGGCGCAGTATCAGAGAGTGGCGCAGTATGTGAGCTCGGAAGAGAGTGGCGCAGTATGTGAGCTCGGAAGAGAGTGGCGCAGTATGTGAGAGCAGGGAAGAGAGTGGCGCAGTATCAGAGAGCGGCGCAGTATGTGAGCTCGGAAGAGCGGCGCAGTATGTGAGAGCAGGGAAGAGAGTGGCGCAGTATGTGAGAGCAGGGAAGAGAGCGGTGCAGTATGTGAGAGCAGGGAAGAGAGTGGCGCAGTATCAGAGAGCGGCGCAGTATGTGAGCTCGGAAGAGCGGCGCAGTATGTGAGAGCAGGGAAGAGAGTGGCGCAGTATGTGAGAGCAGGGAAGAGAGTGGCGCAGTATGTGAGAGCAGGGAAGAGAGTGGCGCAGTATCAGAGAGCGGCGCAGTATGTGAGCTCGGAAGAGTGGCGCAGTATGTGAGAGCAGGGAAGAGAGCGGTGCAGTATCAGAGAGAGCAGCACTGTATGTGAGAGCGGGTGATGCCCCCCTCCATCCTGATGTATGCTCCCCCCCCACCCCCGTCCTCGTATATATGCCCCCAATCCTGGTATATATATATATCCCCTGTCCTGGTATATACAGTGGGTACGGAAAGTATTCAGACCCCTTTCAATTTTTCACTCTGTTTCATTGCAGCCATTTGGTAAATTCAAAAATGTTCATTTTTTCTCATTAATGTACACTCTGCACCCCATCTTGTCTTGAAAAACAAAAATGTAGAAATGTTTGCAAATTTATTAAAAGAAATACAGAAATCTCCCGTGGTCATAAGTATTCAGCCCCTTTGCTCAGACACTCATATGTAAGTCACATGCTGTCCATTTCCTTGAGGCTATGTGCACATGCTGTGGATTTTTCCGCGGTTTTAAAACCGCAGCATGTCAATTCTTTCTGCGGATTCCGCAGCGGTTTGACGCCTGTTCCATTGTCCAGGTGTCAATCCGTAGGGGAGAACCACTGGCAAATCTGCAGGAAAACCGCAGGTCACTTTACCTGTGGTTTTACCTCAGATAGGTTGTAATCATAAACATGAGGCACTTTGATACACACGTTGGAAAACCAAAATTTGTAGTGCCGAGTGTAGTTATGGACATTCTAGTCGGTTTCTTACAAGCGGTTTTACCTGCAAATCCGCGTGGAATTCGCAGTGTGTGCGCTCACCCTGAGATGGTTCTGCTCCTCCATTGGAGTCCAGCTGTGTGTAATTACACTGATAGGACTTGGTTGGTAAAGGCGCACACCTGTGTATATAAGACCTCACAGCTCACAGTGCATGTCACACCAAGTGAGAATCATGAGGCCAAAGGACCTGGCCAAGGAGCCCAGAGATAGAATTGTGGCAAGGCACAGATCTGGCCAAGGTTACAAAAGAATTTCTGCAGTACTCAAGGTTCCTAAGAGCACAGTGGCCTCCATAATCCTTAAAAGGAAGAAGTTTGGGACCATCAGAAGTCTTCCTAGACCTGGCCGCCGTCCAGCCGAACTGAGCAATCGTGGGAGAAGAGCCTTGGTGAGAAAGGTAAAGAAGAACCCCAAGATCACTGTGGCTGAGCTCCACAGATGTAGTAGGGAGATGGGAGAAAGTTCCACAAAGTCACCTATCACTGCAGCCCTCCACCAGTCGGGCCTTTATGGCAGAGTGACGCGACGGAAGCCTCTCCTCATCCTCAGTGCCTGACATATGAAAGCCCGCATAGAGTTTGCTAAAAACACATGAAGGACTCCCAGACTATGATGTACAATACAAAATAAAATTGTGGTATCGTGTTACCTCCACAAGAAGGTCTTCAGATCTCTAATAGAACACTTGGACCTCATCTGCATGTGTAACAAAAACCTTAACTTGATTTCCTTGGCCTCTCTGTAGCTAGCATCACCTCATGTCCTGCTAGAATTCCTATATAAGTGTTGCCGTCTCTTCTCAGTAATTCACTTGTAATCTAGCCTGATGAAGGGACCTTCTGAGTCCTGAAAGCTTGCAAATATAATTTCTCTGGTTAGCCAATAAAGGTATCACACCTTGAATACTTTTCTCAATTTTTGGGGGACATAAGTATTCCCAGACTATGGGAAATAAGATTCTCTGGTCTGATGAGATGAAGATAGAACTTTCTGGTGTTAGTTCTAAGCAGTATGTGTGGAGAAAACCAGGCACTGCTCATTACCTGCCCAACACAATCCCCACAGTGAAACATGGTGGTGGCAGCATCATGCTATGGGGGTGTTTTCAGCTGCAGGGACAGGAGGATTGGTTTCCAGTGAAGGAAACATGAATGCGGCCAAGTACAGAGATATTCTGGATGAAAACCTCTTCCAGAGTGCTCTGGATCTCAGACTCGGTTGAAGGTTCACCTTCCAACAAGACAATGACCCTAAGCACACAGCGAAAATAACAAAGGAGTGGCTTCAGAACAACTGTCACTGTTCCTGACTGGCCCAGCCATGGCCCTGACCTGAACCCAATGGAGCATCTCTGGAGAGACCTGAAAATGGCTGTCCACCAACGTTCACCATCCAACCTGACGGAACTGGAGAGGATCTGCAAGGAAGAATGGCCGAGGATCCCCAAATCCAGGGGTGAGAAACTTGCTGCATCATTCCCAAGAAGGCTCATGGCTGTACTAGCTCAAAAGGTGCGTCTACTCAATACTGAGCAAAGGGGCTGAATACTTATGACCATGTGACATTTCAGTTTTTCTTTTTTAATTTGCAAAAATTTCTGCGTTTCTGTTTATTTCAGTCAAGATGGAAGGTGCAGAGTGTACAGTAATAAGAAAAAAAAATGAACTTTATAGAATTTACCAAATGGCTGCAATGAAACAAAGAGTGAGAAATGTAAAGGGGTGTGAAGACTTTCCGAACCCACTGTATGCCCCCCATCCTGGTATATACTGTATGCCCCCCCATCCTGGTATATGCTGTATGCCCCCCCATCCTGGTATATACTGTATGCCCCCCCATCCTGGTATATACTGTGTGCCCCCCCCATCCTGGTATATACTGTCTGCATTGTGATTCCTATAAGTGTGCTAGAAGTGTGAAGATTAATTTAAGAATTAAAACCAGAAGGATGTATACAGACTGTGCCCTGCTACCTGCCACCATTGCACTCTAACAAGCATCTCTATTCTTCCGACAGGTATGTCCAGCCACCCAGCTCTCCTGCTGTCTGTCTATGAAGGACACACAGTGCATCACCCAGCTTTGCACATAGACTTGCCTCTGCACCTAGCATTCACATGGTATGTCCATCCACCCAGCTCTCCTGCTGTCTGTCTATGAAGGACACACAGTGCATCACCCAGCTTTGCACATAGACTTGCCTCTGCACCTAGCATTCACATGGTATGTCCATCCACCCAGCTCTCCTGCTCTCCTGCTGTCTGTCTATGAAGGACACACAGTGCATCACCCAGCTTTGCACATAGACTTGCCTCTGCACCTAGCATTCACATGGTATGTCCATCCACCCAGCTCTCCTGCTGTCTGTCTATGAAGGACACACAGTGCATCACCCAGCTTTGCACATAGACTTGCCTCTGCACCTAGCATTCACATGGTATGTCCATCCACCCAGCTCTCCTGCTGTCTGTCTATGAAGGACACACAGTGCATCACCCAGCTTTGCACATAGACTTGCCTCTGCACCTAGCATTCACATGGTATGTCCATCCACCCAGCTCTCCTGCTCTCCTGCTGTCTGTCTATGAAGGACACACAGTGCATCACCCAGCTTTGCACATAGACTTGCCTCTGCACCTAGCATTCACATGGTATGTCCATCCACCCAGCTCTCCTGCTGTCTGTCTATGAAGGACACACAGTGCATCACCCAGCTTTGCACATAGACTTGCCTCTGCACCTAGCATTCACATGGTATGTCCATCCACCCAGCTCTCCTGCTCTCCTGCTGTCTGTCTATGAAGGACACACAGTGCATCACCCAGCTTTGCACATAGACTTGCCTCTGCACCTAGCATTCACATGGTATGTCCATCCACCCAGCTCTCCTGCTCTCCTGCTGTCTGTCTATGAAGGACACACAGTGCGTCACCCAGCTTTGCACATAGACTTGCCTCTGCACCTAGCATTCACATGGTATGTCCATCCACCCAGCTCTCCTGCTCTCCTGCTGTCTGTCTATGAAGGACACACAGTGCGTCACCCAGCTTTGCACATAGACTTGCCTCTGCACCTAGCATTCACATGGTATGTCCATCCACCCAGCTCTCCTGCTCTCCTGCTGTCTGTCTATGAAGGACACACAGTGCGTCACCCAGCTTTGCACATAGACTTGCCTCTGCACCTAGCATTCACATGGTATGCCTTTCAGCTAACCCCAGCTTACCCCAGTGTTATTTATGACCTTGTTTACTCTGGCTTGATCATATACATCCGGTCCACTCTTAATTGTCTGACCAAGAAGAGCAGAGACCACTCCTCTCTGCTTCACACCTGACTGCACTTAGTTGTACATATATTGCAGAGCACAAGTCTGCATAGACTTCAGTCTGCATTGTGATTGCTATAAGTGTGTGCTAGAAGTGTGAAGATTAATTTAAGAATTAAAACCAGAAATGAACCAGAAGGGAACTGAAGGTAACTGGACACAGTCACTGTAAACAATGTTTCTGTTTGTTTTCACTTTCACCCCAATAATCCTTCACTTTCTGCTAATTCCCCTAATCCCTACTCCTAGTAAGGAACTGTTCATCTCTTCTTCAATCCTCCCCACCCACCTCACCTCCGCCTCAAAACTGTTCCTTAACATACAGTCCTCTGTCTCCAAACACAGACAGCCCCCTCATGCCCTCTCCTGTTCCCACCTGCTAACACTTTCTCTGCTCCTTCTCACTGCTGGTGATATCTCTCCAAATCCTGGTCCTCCTCACCACATTCCCACAGTCATTTCTACCTCCCATCCACGCTCTATCACAACCTTCCGTAACCTCTCCAACCTTATACCCATTCACCCAGCCCCCGCTTCCCCAGTCCCACTAACAGGAGCTCTGTGGAACGCTCGCTCTGTCTGCAACAAGCTTTCCTACATCCACGATCTTTTTGTTACTACCAAACTCTCCTTCCTCGCCATCACCGAAACCCGGCTCACCCCTTCTGACACAGCCTCTCCTGCTGCACTTTCGTATGGCGGCTTCCACCTTTCTCACACCCCCCGCCCCAGCAGCAAACATGGTGGAGGAGTTGGTTTTCTCCTGTCAGATACCTGCTCCTTCACCCCAATCCCACTGCCACCCTCTGTTACCCTCCCTTCCTTTGAGGTGCACTCTGTGCGCATCTACTCCCCCTCCAACTGGCTGTCATCTACCGCCCCCCAGGGCCAGCCACCACCTTCTTTGACCACTTCACCACCTGGTTACTTCATTTCCTTTCCGCGGACATCCCTACTATCATCATGGGCGACTTCAACATCCCCCATCGACACTTCCCTCTCAGCTGCCACTAAACTTCTATCTCTCACTTCCTCCTTCGGCCTCACTCAATGGTCTTCTACAGCCACCCACAAAGATGGCCACACACTGGACCTCATCTTCACCCGCCTCTGCTCCCTATCTAACCTCTCTAACTCACCTCTTCCTCTCTCTGACCACAACCTGCTCACATTCTCTTCCCTCTTCACTCCATGTCTACAATCCCCACCCCACAAACTTTCACACCCTCGCAGGAATCTTAAACACCTTGACCTACACTCATTCTCCGAATCCCTCCTCCCTCTTACAGATATAAGTTCCTTACACAATGCGGATGACGCTGCCGCTCTATATAACACCACAATAGCTGTAGCTTTGGAATCCGCTGCCCCACTTACACATACCAAAACTCGCAAAATCAACAGACAGCCCTGGCACACCAGCCTGACCAAAGAGCTGAGGCGAGCTTCCAGGGCTGCTGAGCGCAGATGGAAAAGATCCCACTCCAACGAGCATTTAATCGCATTCAAACAGTCCCTCACTACTTTCAAGACCACACTCGCCACAGCTAAACAAACCTACTTCTCATCTCTCATATCCTCCCTGTCTCACAACCCTAAACAGTTATTCAACACCTTCAATTCTCTCCTCCGCCCCCCAGCACCTCCTCCCTCCCCACTCATCTCAGCTGAAGACTTTGCCTCATTTTTCAAGCAGAAAATTGATAACATCAGGGACAGTTTTGGTCAACAACCCCCAGAGCCCTTCCTCCCGACTTCCCAGCCCTCCACCTTCAAAACCAACTTCTCCACCATTACAGAAGATCGACTCTCCACATCACATCTCACCACCTGTGCACTCGACCCGATCCCATCCCACTTCATCCCAAACCTCACCACAGTCTTCATCCCAACCCTAACCCATCTCTTCAACCTGTCACTAACAACTGGTGTTTTCCCCTCAAGCTTTAAACATGCCTCCATCACACCTATCCTCAAAAAGCCCTCTCTTGACCCATCCTCTGTATCTAGCTATCGCCCTATATCACTTCTCCCATACGCCTCCAAGCTACTGGAACAACACGTCTACCTTGAACTGTCCTCCCATCTCTCTTCTTGCTCCCTCTTCGACCGCTTACAATCTGGCTTCCGGTCACACCACTCCACTGAAACTGCCCTTACTAAGGTCACCAATGACCTCTTAACTGCCAAGAGCAAGCAACACTACTCTGTCCTCCTCCTCCTGGACCTGTCGGCTGCCTTTGACACAGTGGACCATTCCCTATTACTACAGACCCTCTCATCCCTCGGCATCACAGACTTGGCCCTATCCTGGATCTCATCATACCTAACAGACCGGACATTCAGCGTCTCCCACTCACACACCACCTCCTCACCTCGCCCCCTATCTGTCGGAGTCCCACAAGGTTCAGTCCTAGGGCCCCTGCTGTTCTCTATTTACACCTTTGGCCTGGGACAGCTCATAGAATCTCATGGCTTTCAGTATCATCTCTACGCTGATGACACACAGATCTACATCTCTGGACCAGATATCACCTCCCTACTAACCAGAATCCCTCAATGTCTGTCCACTATTTCATCCTTCTTCTCCACTAGATATCTGAAACTCAACATGGACAAAACAGAATTCATCATCTTTCCCCCATCTCACGTGACCCCCCCTACGAACCTATCAATTACAGTAAATGACTGCCCACTCTCCCCAGTCCCACAAGCTCGCTGCCTCGGAGTAATCCTTGATGCTGATCTCTCCTTCAAACCACATATCCAAACCCTTTCCACTTCCTGCCGACTTCAACTCAAAAATATTTCACGCATCCGTTCATTCCTCACCCAAGAATCTGCAAAAACCCTAGTCCATGCCCTCATCATCTCTCGCCTTGACTACTGCAACCTCATGCTCTGCGGCCTCCCCTCAAACACTCTCGCACCCCTCCAATCTATTCTAAACTCTGCTGCCCGACTAATCCACCTGTCCCCCCGCTATTCCCCAGCTTCTCCCCTCTGTCAATCCCTTCACTGGCTCCCAATTGCCCAGAGACTCCATTACAAAACCCTAACCATGACATACAAAGCCATCCACAACCTGTCTCCTCCATACATGTGACCTCGTCTCCCGGTACTTACCTGCACGAAACCTCCGATCCTCACAAGATCTCCTTCTTTACTCCCCTCTTATCTCCTCTTCCCACAATCGCATACAAGATTTCTCTCGCGCATCTCCCCTACTCTGGAACTCTCTACCACAACATATCAGACTCTCACCTACCATCGAAACCTTCAAAAAGAGCCTGAAGACCCACCTCTTCCGACAAGCCTATAACCTGCAGTAACCACCGATCGACCAAACCGCTGCACGACCAGCTCTACCCTCGCCTACTGTATTATCACCCATCCCTTGAAGATTGTGAGCCCTCGCGGGCAGGGTCCTCTCTCCTCCTGTACCAGTTATGACTTGTATTGTTTAACATTATTGTACTTGTTTTTATGTATATCCCCCTCACATGTAAAGCGCCATGGAATAAATGGCGCTATAACAATAAAAAATAATAATAATAATAATACTGTATACCCCCCCCATCCTGGTATATACTGTATACCCCCCCATCCTGGTATATACTGTACACCCCCCCATCCTGGTATATACTGTACACCCCCCCATCCTGGTATATACTGTATACCCCCCCATCCTGGTATATACTGTACACCCCCCCATCCTGGTATATACTGTACACCCCCCCATCCTGGTATATACTGTACACCCCCCCATCCTGGTATATACTGTACACCCCCCCATCCTGGTATATACTGTACCCCCCCATCCTGGTATATACTGTACACCCCCCCATCCTGGTATATACTGTATACCCCCCCATCCTGGTATATACTGTACACCCCCCCATCCTGGTATATACTGTATACCCCCCCATCCTGGTATATACTGTATACCCCCCCATCCTGGTATATACTGTACACCCCCCCATCCTGGTATATACTGTACACCCCCCCATCCTGGTATATACTGTATACCCCCCCATCCTGGTATATACTGTACACCCCCCCATCCTGGTATATACTGTATACCCCCCCATCCTGGTATATACTGTACACCCCCCCATCCTGGTATATACTGTACACCCCCCCATCCTGGTATATACTGTATACCCCCCCATCCTGGTATATACTGTACCCCCCCATCCTGGTATATACTGTACACCCCCCCATCCTGGTATATACTGTATACCCCCATCCTGGTATATACTGTATACCCCCCCATCCTGGTATATACTGTACACCCCCCCATCCTGGTATATACTGTACCCCCCCATCCTGGTATATACTGTACACCCCCCCATCCTGGTATATACTGTACACCCCCCCATCCTGGTATATACTGTATACCCCCCCATCCTGGTATATACTGTACACCCCCCCATCCTGGTATATACTGTACACCCCCCCATCCTGGTATATACTGTACCCCCCCATCCTGGTATATACTGTACCCCCCCATCCTGGTATATACTGTATATCCCCCCATCCTGGTATATACTGTATATCCCCCCATCCTGGTGTATACTGTACACCCCCCCATCCTGGTATATACTGTATACCCCCCCATCCTGGTATATACTGTACACCCCCCCATCCTGGTATATACTGTACACCCCCCCATCCTGGTATATACTGTACCCCCCCATCCTGGTATATACTGTACCCCCCCATCCTGGTATATACTGTATACCCCCCCATCCTGGTATATACTGTATACCCCCCCATCCTGGTATATACTGTACACCCCCCCATCCTGGTATATACTGTATATCCCCCCATCCTGGTATATACTGTATATCCCCCCATCCTGGTATATACTGTACACCCCCCCATCCTGGTATATACTGTATACCCCCCCATCCTGGTATATACTGTACACCCCCCCATCCTGGTATATACTGTACACCCCCCCATCCTGGTATATACTGTACCCCCCCATCCTGGTATATACTGTACCCCCCCATCCTGGTATATACTGTACACCCCCCCATCCTGGTATATACTGTATACCCCCCCATCCTGGTATATACTGTACACCCCCCCATCCTGGTATATACTGTACACCCCCCCATCCTGGTATATACTGTATACCCCCCCATCCTGGTATATACTGTACACCCCCCCATCCTGGTATATACTGTATACCCCCCCATCCTGGTATATACTGTATACCCCCCCATCCTGGTATATACTGTACACCCCCCCATCCTGGTATATACTGTATACCCCCCCATCCTGGTATATACTGTACCCCCCCATCCTGGTATATACTGTACACCCCCCCATCCTGGTATATACTGTATACCCCCATCCTGGTATATACTGTATACCCCCCCATCCTGGTATATACTGTATACCCCCCCATCCTGGTATATACTGTACACCCCCCCATCCTGGTATATACTGTATACCCCCCCATCCTGGTATATACTGTACCCCCCCATCCTGGTATATACTGTATACCCCCCCATCCTGGTATATACTGTACCCCCCCATCCTGGTATATACTGTACACCCCCCCATCCTGGTATATACTGTATATCCCCCCATCCTGGTATATACTGTATACCCCCCCATCCTGGTATATACTGTACACCCCCCCATCCTGGTATATACTGTACACCCCCCCATCCTGGTATATACTGTATATCCCCCCATCCTGGTATATACTGTACACCCCCCCATCCTGGTATATACTGTACACCCCCCCATCCTGGTATATACTGTACACCCCCCCATCCTGGTATATACTGTACACCCCCCCATCCTGGTATATACTGTACACCCCCATCCTGGTATATACTGTATATCCCCCCATCCTGGTATATACTGTACACCCCCCCATCCTGGTATATACTGTACACCCCCCCATCCTGGTATATACTGTACACCCCCATCCTGGTATATACTGTATATCCCCCCATCCTGGTATATACTGTATACCCCCCCATCCTGGTATATACTGTACACCCCCCCATCCTGGTATATACTGTACCCCCCCATCCTGGTATATACTGTACCCCCCCATCCTGGTATATACTGTACACCCCCCCATCCTGGTATATACTGTACACCCCCATCCTGGGCCCCTTTCTGTTGGCGTGGGCCGGGCCGCGGCCTCTTCTGCTGCGGATGTTGGGGGCCGCCGACCCCAGCTAGGGTGACACATCGCGGCAGCACTCTGAGACGTCAGATGGCGGCCTCAGGAGCCGGCGTGTCCCTGCAGCGGGGGCCGGGGTCGCTCTGTCACCGCCATTGTTCGGCCCCTGATAAACACATTAAAAACGCATCAGATGCCGGAGAGGAGGCAAAAGAACGCGGGAAAGACGCAGATTCTTCAGGGGTCGCGTGGTGCCAACAGGTGCAGGAAACTAAACGCACAGGATGCAACGTGTGAACGCTACAGCCACCAAGGACTGACGTTACATCACGTGCTCTACGTCCCTCTGACAACTCCTCCGGTCCGGGCAGAAATGATAAATGGGTTGTGAATGGGGATCGTTGGGAGGTGTGTATGTATATCTATAGTTATAGCTTTTAATTTTTTTAATAACTTTATTGATATCACAGCCTGGCGCTAAGCGAACATCCGGAGTCTCTGCTGATCACTATAGGCGTCCATGGAGCCATCATTGCAGAAGAGTCCTTGTTGTCATAGAAACAGGTCACGTGACCAGGAAGTGAAGTATTCAGCCGCTGATAGGTCAGCACGGAGCACGTGTCAGCTGCGACCTTGGTTTGCTCATAACAAATAAAGAGGCGTGGCTAAGGTCGGACTACATTTCCCGGCGTGCATCGCTTTGAGGGCGGGATAACACTGCGCAACGTATTGGTGAATGCCTACACACGGCGCTGTGATTGGTCGCTGCTCCCTCGTGCGATGGCCGTCATGGTGACGCTGCCAGGCAACCCGGGGAGGCGACAATAAGAGACGGCGGCGGCCGGACGGGCAGAAGAGCGGAGAGGCTGGAGACAGGGAGCAGGTGAGGCGGGCGGGGAAGAAGCGGCGGCCGGCGTCACTGACGTCCTGCTGTAATTATGGATGCCGTCTGGTGACCCGACGGTCAGCTGCCTGTATACCGCCCCGCAGCCCTGTATACCGCCCCGCAGCCGTGTATACCGCCCCGCACCCCTGTATACCGCCCCGCAGCCGTGTATACCGCCCCGCACCCCTGTATACCGCCCCGCAGCCGTGTATACCGCCCCGCAGCCCCCCATATCCATGTATACTGCCCCGCACCCCTGTATACTGCCCCGCACCCCCCATATCCATGTATACTGCCCCGCACCCCTGTATACTGCCCCGCACCCCCCATATCCATGTATACTGCCCCGCACCCCTGTATACCGCCCCGCAGCCGTGTATACTGCCCCGCAGCCCCCCATATCCATGTATACTGCCCCGCACCCCTGTATACTGCCCCGCACCCCTGTATACTGCCCCGCAGCCCCCCATATCCATGTATACTGCCCCGCACCCCTGTATACTGCCCCGCACCCCTGTATACCGCCCCGCAGCCCCCCATATCCATGTATACTGCCCCGCACCCCTGTATACTGCCCCGCACCCCTGTATACCGCCCCGCAGCCCCCCATATCCATGTATACTGCCCCGCACCCCTGTATACTGCCCCGCACCCCTGTATACTGCCCCGCACCCCCCATATCCATGTATACTGCCCCGCACCCCTGTATACTGCCCCGCACCCCTGTATACTGCCCCGCACCCCCCATATCCATGTATACTGCCCCGCACCTCTGTATACTGCCCCGCACCCCTGTATACCGCCCCGCAGCCCCCCATATCCATGTATACTGCCCCGCACCCCTGTATACTGCCCCGCACCCCTGTATACTGCCCCGCACCCCTGTATACTGCCCCGCACCCCCCATATCCATGTATACTGCCCCGCACCCCTGTATACTGCCCCGCACCCCTGTATACTGCCCCGCACCCCCCATATCCATGTATACTGCCCCGCACCCCTGCATACTGCCCCGCACCCCTGCATACTGCCCCGCACCCCTGTATACTGCCCCGCACCCCCCATATCCATGTATACTGCCCCGCACCCCTGTATACCGCCCCGCAGCCGTGTATACTGCCCCGCACCCCTGTATACCACCCCGCAGCCCCCCGTATCCATGTACACTACCCTGTACCCGTGTATACTGCCCCGCAGCCCCCCGTATCCATGTATACTGCCCCGTAACAGTGTATACTGCCCCGCAGCCCCCCGTATCCATGTATACTGCCCCGTAACAGTGTATACTGCCCCGCGGCCCCCCGTATCTGTGTATACTACCCCGTAACAGTGTATATTGCCGTGTATACTGCCCCGCGGCCCCCCCCGTATCCGTGTATACTGCCCCGTAACAGTGTATATTGCCCTGTATCCGTGTATACTGCCCTGCAGCCCCCCGTACCCGTGTATACTGCCCCGTACCCCTGTATACTACCACGTAAGTGTATACTGCCCTGCATCCCCCCGTATCCGTGTATACTGCCCTGTAACAGTGTATACTGCCCTGTATCCGTGTATAATGCCCCGCAGCCCCCTGTACCCCTGTATACTGCCCCGTACCCCTGTATACTGCCCCGTACCCCTGTATACTGCCCCGTACCCCTGTATACTGCCCCGTAACAGTGTATACTGCCCTGCAGCCCCCCGTAACAGTGTATACTGCCCCGCGGCCCCCCGTATCCGTGTATACTACCCCGTAACAGTGTATATTGCCGTGTATACTGCCCCGCGGCCCCCCGTATCTGTGTATACTGCCCCGTAACAGTGTATATTGCCCTGTATCCGTGTATACTGCCCTGCAGCCCGCCGTACCCGTGTATACTGCCCCGTAACAGTGTATACTGCCCCGCGGCCCCCCGTATCCGTGTATACTGCCCCGTATCCGTGTATACTGCCCCGTATCCGTGTATACTGCCCCGTATCCGTGTATACTGCCCCGTATCCGTGTATACTGCCCCGTAACATTGTATACTGCCCTGCAGCCCCCCGTATCCATGTATACTGCCCCGTAACAGTGTATACTGCCCTGTATCCGTGTATAATGCCCCGCAGCCCCCCGTATCCATGTATACTGCCCCGTAACAGTGTATACTGCCCCGCAGCCCCCCGTATCCATGTATACTGCCCCGTAACAGTGTATACTGCCCCGCGGCCCCCCGTATCCGTGTATAATGCCCCACAGCCCCCTGTATCGCGTATACTGCCCCGCAGGCCCCCCGTATCCATGTATACTGCCCCGTAACAGTGTATACTGCCCCGCGGCCCCCCATATCCGTGTATACTACCCCGTAACAGTGTATATTGCCCTGTATCCGTGTATACTGCCCTGCAGCCCCCCGTACCCATGTATACTGCCCCGTACCCCTGTATACTACCACGTAAGTGTATACTGCCCTGCATCCCCCCGTATCCGTGTATACTGCCCTGTAACAGTGTATACTGCCCTGTATCCATGTATACTGCCCCGCAGCCCCCCGTATCCATGTATACTGCCCCGTAACAGTGTATACTGCCCCACGGCCCCCCGTATCCGTGTATACTGCCCCGTAACAGTGTATATTTCCCTGTATCCGTGTATACTGCCCTGCAGCCCCCCGTACCCGTGTATACTGCCCCGTACCCCTGTATACTACCACGTAAGTGTATACTGCCCTGCATCCCCCCGTATCCGTGTATACTGCCCTGTAACAGTGTATACTGCCCTGTATCCGTGTATACCGCCCCGCAGCCCCCCATATCCATGTATACTGCCCCGCACCCCTGTATACTGCCCCGCACCCCCCCATATCCATGTATACTGGCCCGCACCCCTGTATACCGCCCCGCAGCCGTGTATACCGCCCCGCAGCCCCCCATATCCATGTATACTGCCCCGAACCCCTGTATACTGCCCCGCACCCCCCCATATCCATGTATACTGCCCCGCACCCCTGTATACTGCCCCGCACCCCCCATATCCATGTATACTGCCCCGCACCCCTGTATACTGCCCCGCACCCCCCCATATCCATGTATACCGCCCCACAGCCGTGTATACCGCCCCGCAGCCCCCCATACCCCTGTATACTGCCCCGCACCCCTGTATACTGCCCCGCACCCCTGTATACTGCCCCGCACCCCTGTATACTGCCCCGCACCCCTGTATACTGCCCCGCACCCCTGTATACCGCCCCGCAGCCCCCCATATCCATGTATACTGCCCCGCACCCCTGTATACTGCCCCGCACCCCCCCCATATCCATGTATACTGCCCCGCACCCCTGTATACTGGCCCGCACCCCTGTATACTGCCCCGCACCCCCCATATCCATGTATACTGCCCCGCACCCCTGTATACTGCCCCGCACCCCCCATATCCATGTATACTGCCCCGCACCCCTGTATACTGCCCCGCACCCCCCCATATCCATGTATACCGCCCCGCAGCCCCCCATATCCATGTATACTGCCCCGCACCCCTGTATACTGCCCCGCACCCCTGTATACTGCCCCGCACCCCTGTATACTGCCCCGCACCCCTGTATACTGCCCCGCACCCCTGTATACTGCCCCGCACCCCTGTATACCGCCCCGCAGCCCCCCATATCCATGTATACTGCCCCGCACCCCCCATATCCATGTATACTGCCCCGCACCCCTGTATACTGCCCCGCACCCCTGTATACTGCCCCGCACCCCTGTATACCACCCCGCAGCCCCCCATATCCATGTACACTACCCTGTACCCGTGTATACTGCCCCGCAGCCCCCCGTATCCATGTATACTGCCCCGTAACAGTGTATACTGCCCCGCAGCCCCCCGTATCCATGTATACTGCCCCGTAACAGTGTATACTGCCCCGCGGCCCCCCGTATCTGTGTATACTACCCCGTAACAGTGTATATTGCCGTGTATACTGCCCCGCGGCCCCCCCGTATCCGTGTATACTGCCCCGTAACAATGTATATTGCCCTGTATCCGTGTATACTGCCCTGCAGCCCCCCGTACCCGTGTATACTGCCCCGTACCCCTGTATACTACCACGTAAGTGTATACTGCCCTGCATCCCCCCGTATCCGTGTATAATGCCCTGTAACAGTGTATACTGCCCTGTATCCGTGTATAATGCCCCGCAGCCCCCTGTATCGCGTATACTGCCCCGTACCCCTGTATACTGCCCCGTACCCCTGTATACTGCCCCGTACCCCTGTATACTGCCCCGTACCCCTGTATACTGCCCCGTACCCCTGTATACTGCCCCGTACCCCTGTATACTGCCCCGTAACAGTGTATACTGCCCTGCAGCCCCCCGTAACAGTGTATACTGCCCCGCGGCCCCCCGTATCCGTGTATACTACCCCGTAACAGTGTATATTGCCGTGTATACTGCCCCGCGGCCCCCCGTATCTGTGTATACTGCCCCGTAACAGTGTATATTGCCCTGTATCCGTGTATACTGCCCTGCAGCCCGCCGTACCCGTGTATACTGCCCCGTATCCGTGTATACTGCCCCGCGGCCCCCCGTATCCGTGTATACTGCCCCGTATCCGTGTATACTGCCCCGTATCCGTGTATACTGCCCCGTATCCGTGTATACTGCCCCGTAACATTGTATACTGCCCTGCAGCCCCCCGTATCCATGTATACTGCCCCGTAACAGTGTATACTGCCCTGTATCCGTGTATAATGCCCCGCAGCCCCCCGTATCCATGTATACTGCCCCGTAACAGTGTATACTGCCCCGCAGCCCCCCGTATCCATGTATACTGCCCCGTAACAGTGTATACTGCCCCGCGGCCCCCCGTATCCGTGTATAATGCCCCACAGCCCCCTGTATCGCGTATACTGCCCCGCAGCCCCCCCGTATCCATGTATACTGCCCCGTAACAGTGTATACTGCCCCGCGGTCCCCCATATCCGTGTATACTACCCCGTAACAGTGTATATTGCCCTGTATCCGTGTATACTGCCCTGCAGCCCCCCGTACCCATGTATACTGCCCCGTACCCCTGTATACTACCACGTAAGTGTATACTGCCCTGCATCCCCCCGTATCCGTGTATACTGCCCTGTAACAGTGTATACTGCCCTGTATCCATGTATACTGCCCCGCAGCCCCCCGTATCCATGTATACTGCCCCGTAACAGTGTATACTGCCCCACGGCCCCCCGTATCCGTGTATACTGCCCCGTAACAGTGTATATTGCCCTGTATCCGTGTATACTGCCCTGCAGCCCCCCGTACCCGTGTATACTGCCCCGTACCCCTGTATACTACCACGTAAGTGTATACTGCCCTGCATCCCCCCGTATCCGTGTATACTGCCCTGTAACAGTGTATACTGCCCTGTATCCGTGTATAATGCCCCGCAGCCCCCTGTATCGCGTATACTGCCCCGCATCCCCCGTACCCCTGTATACTGCCCCGTAACAGTGTATACTGCCCTGCAGCCCCCCCGTATCCATGTATACTGCCCCGTACCCATGTATACTGCCCCACAGCCGCCCATGTATACTGCCATGCAGCCCCCCCATACCAGCGTATGGTGCCCCATGTATGCGGCCCCCCGTAACCTGTGTATGCTGCCCCGCAGCCCACGTGTGCTGCCCCCCGTACAGATGTACATAGCACGCTGCCCCCTTTACCCATCTGTACCCCCTACCCTAGTTGCACTGCCCACATGCCACTTGTACACCTCTAACCTGCCTATGTGCCCGCGGCTCCTTCTCCCTGCGGCAGTGTCGGCTGCCGTTCCTCCCTCTGCTCCGTCCTAAGGACATGTTCTCACGCCGTCCTCCGGCTCCAGCCGTGGGTGCAGATGTGGCGGGCGCCCTCCGCTGTGTGTCTGTATGCTGCGCGCCGTGCATCATCTTCTGAGTGGGGGTCTTCAGTAAGAAATGAGGGGTCATGTTACTGAGCAGTGGCGACCCTGACTTCTCACATGTCGGGGTGCAGCTAGCGAGGCGGCGTACCCTCCATGTTGCGTCTGTTAGTGAATGTTGGGAGTAGTAGTTGCTAACAGGTTTTAGCCCTCCCGTGTTCAGTCATGGCAGCCCCCCGCCTGGGATGTATCGGGGGCTCAGGTGGCATTTTGCAGCCATTTTTCTCATGTAATTAAATCTGATTTCCTCAGTGAACTCTTCCTGTCGCCGCTATGTAATCGATCACTGGTGCGAGTCCTCCCCGATTGTTCCACATTAGACCCTTCCATGACCGCTGACCTCGCCTCACCTATAGTTAAAGGGCCAGTAACCGCATCACTGGCGCATTATAAGAGGGGCAACTTGAGATTAGGTACGACGGAGAAATTCTGCATTTCCTGTCTATCAGCCCGGCCTGGAATCGTAGAGTTGGAAGGGACCTCCTGGGCCATCTGGTCCAACCCCCTGCTCAAAGCAGGATTCGCTAAATCATCCCAGTCAGATGTGTGTCCAGCCTCTGTGTGAAGACTTCCGTTGAAGGAGAACTCACCACTTCTCGTGGCAGCCTGTTCCACTCATTGATCACCCTCACTGTCAAAAAGTTTTTTCTAATATCTAATCTGTGTCTCCTCCCATTCAGTTTCATCCCATTGCTTCTAGTCTTTCCTTGTGCAAATGAGAATAAAGATGATCCTTCTACAATGTGACAGCCCTTTAGATATTTGTAGACAGCTATTAAGTCTCCTCTCAGTCTTCTCTTTTGCAAACTAAACATTCCCAAATCCTGCAACCTTTCCTCATAAGACAGGGTTTGCAGACCGGTCACCATTCTGGTCGCTCTTTTCTGAACTTGCTCCAGTTTGTTGATGTCTTTTTTAAAATGTGGCGCCCAAAACTGGACACAATATTCCAGATGAGGTCTGACCAAAGAGGAGTAGAGGGAAATAATGACTTCACGTGATCTAGACTGTATGCTTCTGTTAATACATCCTAGAATTGTATTTGCCTTTTTTACTGCTGCATCACACTGTTGACTCATATTCAGTCTGTGATCTATTAGTATACCCAAGTCTTTTTCACATGTGCTGTTGCTTAGCCCTATTCCTCCCATTCTGTATATGCTTTTTTCATTTTTATTGCCCAGATGTAGTACTTTGCATTTTTCCCTGTTAAAAACCATTCTGTTAGTTGCTGCCCACTTCTCCAGTTTATTTATATCTTTTTGAATCCTCTCTCTCTCTTCTCTAGTATTAGCTATCCCTCCTAGCTTTGTGTCATCAGCAAATTTAATCAGTTTACCCTCAATTCCTTCATCTAAATCGTTGATAAAGATGTTGAACAATACAGGGCCCAGGACAGAGCCCTGTGGTACCCCACTTGAGACATTCTTCCAACTGGATGTGCAGCCATTTACGACCACTCTTTGGGTCCGATCACTAAGCCAGTTATGAATCCACCTAACAGTTGCCTTGTCCATTCCATACTTAGTCATTTTTTCAATAAGGATTGTATGAGAGACTTTGTCAAATGCTTTCCTGAAGTCAAGATATACTATATCTACAGCATTTCCTTGATCCACCCAATTTTGTGCTCCCCCCGGACCCTTGCCGTACCGTGCTCCCCTCCTTGGTGCAGAGCGAGCCCTTGACATTAGTATCAGCAGCCGGTGATCGGGGTCCCGCTCTTCAGTGAGGTTTGCTGTTCTCTCATCGGGGGTCTTTGTTTTGTCTGTGATTTCAGGCCAGGATCTCTAAGGCCCGTGTAATACCGGGGCCCCAGCGCTGCCCATCAGGCCTGTTGTACATGAAGGCTGCCAGTGGCAGCTGCAATTTAAAGGAGCAGCCCCTCTCTAGAAGTGCATGTATAGGCTGCATTATTCATGGTTATGTGCATTGACTTGTCACTGCCCCCCCCCATTGCTTTTTTGGGGCTAATCGTTTCTGCAGTGTCCGATCCGACGATCTTGCCGTGACGGATCGCTCTCTCCTCGGGTTTGTTCCTCCGCGCTGGGGGTTATGTTCCTGGAGCTGCATAGTTTGGCGCACGCTCCGGTATGTGCCTTTATTTTGGGAGCTGCGGCTCAGATGACCTTCCTCTGTACTTTTCACCGTGTTCAGGGACCTCCAAGACTTTTGGACGGGGGAATATTGGACCAGGGTGAGAACTACAAGAGCCAGAGTAATGGTCAGTTGCTTTCTGTACAGCACCTTCTGAGTCCTGCAGCTTTTGGTGTGACTGGAGTAGAAGTCCTGACGTAGCAGCAGTCTTTCCTTGCCTTATACATTGTAGGATGTGTTGGGGGGATTAGTCTGGGATCTTGCTGGAATATGCGCCACCTCTGGGGGCGATCTGAGCATGCTGGGTGTTGTAGTTCCATGGCAGCTGAAGTGGTGCAGGTTGCTTATTTTGACGTCCTGTTCATCGGTCACCTGACCGCTACGACCAATCACTGGCCTCAACAGTCAGATGCTGTAGATCCTCGCTGAGGCTAGTGACTAGCTGCAGCAGTCAGGACACTGATGGACTTGACCACCAGGTCTGAGCTGCTGGGTGATCACTGATACATTGCAACAGACGCATGCGAGTACAGACCTGTATAGGTGCCCGCACCCGGGCGGTGACCCTCCTGATCATGAGAAGTCACCCAGGCGGCTTTTCCAGTTCTGCAGAGTTCCCGGCCCCGCCGGTTTCAGGGTGTCGGTGTATTGGGATGGAGCAGGGGCTGCACACTGTAACGCTCCTCCTCCCATTGTACAGAGGTCACCGAGGAAATTGTCTTTATAAACTGAATTATCATTTGCTTCAAGGAGCGCTTCCCGCCAGGCAAGAGGTTCTGCAGCAGCCAGGTGTGTCTTTCTAAAGTTTTATCCCCCATATATAAAAGATATTTTACATGGACAGAGAGGATCAGGAGGCCTCTGATTTGGAAGATGCTTTTACCATAAAACACATGCAGCAGCCAATCTGAACAAGCAAAGCTGTAGTGTAAAGCATGGGGGTGATGGAGAAGCGGCCTGTGCATCTGGTAAGACAGGAGGCAGATTTCAGACTATGTAAGCTCCAATAGACCATGCAGCTCTGCTAGTGTCACTGGTCACCGCTGTGTCCTAAGGGAGCAGAGATGCAATGTAAAGCATGGAGTCTTTCCTGAGACTTGAAGTGGACAATGCATTGTAGCTGAATAATGGATAAGTGGCGCCCCCAGTGTCGGCTTGGCGTTCTGCGCTCGCTGCGTTTTCCCTCTGACGCAGCGTCGGAGACGACGCAGTGTGACGTCCTGGCAATAGGCGCAGCGGCCGCCCGGTGCTGACTGTCAGCAGTTCCCACGTGATCAGTATCACAGGGGAGCGGCCGTAAAGCGCGGGGGGCTCAGCTGATATTTAAGGGGATTTGTGCTCCGTTGCTGCAGCGCAGAAGATCACGAGCGTTAAATTGTGAGTCACCGGGGAAAGTTCTGGTAAAATACATTAACTATCGAGTAACTTCACAGCACTCTTCATATTATATGTATGCTCCAGTCACAGCCAAAGCTGCATTCAGAGATGGAATGAAAAGCACTACAGTTCCCATAGTGCCCAGCACACAGATGTCTAGCATCGCGGTCCGGATAGCGATTACTCCCTCGCGTGACTTTGGGGGTGCACAGCTCGGGGTCGCCATGCTTCTGGTTGCCCCTCGAATTCCAGTCTGACTGACCAGGACCTGAAGTGGTGGCTCCGTGTGTAGTCATGACCCCTCTGCGTGTCCTCTGACGTTCTGCCGGAGAATTCCTGGGCCGTGCGTGGAAGTTTCCAGGGGTCTTGAGTCTCACAGACGTAGGGTCTTATTTGTGCGCTGCGTTCCTGCGGAGTTACGTCACCCTGATTGCCACAGAGCTGATGACTCGTTTCGCCCCCTCTGCCGCTGGTCAGTCATGGTGGAATTTCTGAAAAAGGTTCCCTACTCTGTGCCCCCAAAAGTCTCGCCCCAGGGCTGCGTCATCCCCTGGCCGCTTCTGCACACACTGGATCAGATCCACTTCCGTTCCTTGTTTTATTACCTCGGTAAACAAGCGGATTCAGGCTCTGTACACATTCACCCCACAAAACATTGTGTACACGTAAGGAAGCCGACACCTGTGGCACCCGGGCAAGAATATAACTACTATAATACTGCCCCTATGTACAAGAATATAACTACTATAATACTGCCCCTATGTACAAGAATATAACTACTATAATACTGCCCCTATATACAAGAATATAACTACTATAATACTGCCCCTATATACAAGAATATAACTACTATAATACTGCCCCTATGTACAAGAATATAACTACTATAATACTGCTCCTATGTACAAGAATATAACTACTATAATACTGCTCCTATGTACAAGAATATAACTACTATAATACTGCTCCTATGTACAAGAATATAACTACTATAATACTGCTCCTATGTACAAGAATATAACTACTATAATACTGCTCCCTATGTACAAGAATATAACTACTATAATACTGCCCCTATGTACAAGAATATAACTACTATAATACTGCCCCTATATACAAGAATATAACTACTATAATACTGCCCCTATATACAAGAATATAACTACTATAATACTGCTCCTATATACAAGAATATAACTACTATAATACTGCCCCTATGTACAAGAATATAACTACTATAATACTGCTCCTATGTACAAGAATATAACTACTATAATACTGCTCCTATGTACAAGAATATAACTACTATAATACTGCTCCTATGTACAAGAATATAACTACTATAATACTGCTCCTATGTACAAGAATATAACTACTATAATACTGCTCCCTATGTACAAGAATATAACTACTATAATACTGCTCCCTATATACAAGAATATAACTACTATAATACTGCCCCTATATACAAGAATATAACTACTATAATACTGCTCCCTATGTACAAGAATATAACTACTATAATACTGCTCCCTATATACAAGAATATAACTACTATAATACTGCCCCTATGTACAAGAATATAACTACTATAATACTGCCCCTATGTACAAGAATATAACTACTATAATACTGCCCCCTATGTACAAGAATATAACTACTATAATACTGCTCCTATGTACTAGAATATAACTACTATAATACTGCTCCTATGTACAAGAATATAACTACTATAATACTGCCCCCTATGTACAAGAATATAACTACTATAATACTGCCCCTATGTACAAGAATATAACTACTATAATACTGCCCCTATGTACAAGAATATAACTACTATAATACTGTCCCTATGTACAAGAATATAACTACTATAATACTGCCCCTGTGTACAGGTATATTGCTACTATCATACTGCCCCCCTGTGTATACAGGTATATAGCTGCTATCATACTGCCCCCCGTGTGTACAGGTATATAGCTGCTATCATACTGCCCCCCCCTCCGTGTACAGGTATATAGCTGCTATCACAATGCCCCCCTGTGTGTACAGGTATATAGCTGCTATCACAATGCCCCCCCTGTGTGTACAGGTATATAGCTGCTGTCATACTGCCCCCCTGTGTGTACAGGTATATAGCTGCTGTCATACGGCCGCCCCCCCTGTGTATACAGGTGTATAGCTGCTATCATACTGCCCCCCTGTGTATACAGGTGTATAGCTGCTATCATACTGCCCCCCTGTGTGTACAGGTATATAGCTGCTATCATACTGCCCCCCCCCCCCTCCGTGTACAGGGATATAGCTGCTATCACACTGCCCCCCTGTGTGTACAGGTATATAGCTGCTATCACACTGCCACCCTGTGTATACAGGTATATAGCTGCTATCACACTGCCCCCCTGTATGTACAGGTATATAGCTGCTATCACACTGCCACCCTGTGTATACAGGTATATAGCTGCTATCACACTGCCACCCTGTGTGTACAGGGATATAGCTGCTATCACACTGCCCCCCTGTGTGTACAGGTATATAGCTGCTATCACACTGCCCCCCTGTATGTACAGGTATATAGCTGCTATCACACTGCCCCCCTGTTTGTACAGGTATATAGCTGCTATCACAATGCCCCCCTGTGTGTACAGGTATAGAGCTGCTATCATACTGCCCCCTGTGTGTACAGGTATATAGCTGCTATCACACTGCCACCCTGTGTGTACAGGGATATAGCTGCTATCACACTGCCCCCCTGTGTGTACAGGTATATAGCTGCTATCACAATGCCCCCCTGTGTGTACAGGTATAGAGCTGCTATCACACTGCCCCCCATGTGTACAGGTATAGAGCTGCTATCACAATGCCCCCTGTGTGTACAGGTATATAGCTGCTATCACACTGCCCCCCTGTGTGTACAGGTATATAGCTGCTATCACACTGCCCCCCTGTTTGTACAGGTATATAGCTGCTATCACAATGCCCCCCTGTGTGTACAGGTATAGAGCTGCTATCATACTGCCCCCTGTGTGTACAGGTATATAGCTGCTATCACAATGCCCCCCTGTGTGTACAGGTATATAGCTGCTATCACACTGCCCCCCTGTTTGTACAGGTATATAGCTGCTATCACACTGCCCCCCTGTGTGTACAGGTATATAGCTGCTATCACACTGCCCCCCTGTTTGTACAGGTATATAGCTGCTATCACAATGCCCCCCTGTGTGTACAGGTATAGAGCTGCTATCATACTGCCCCCTGTGTGTACAGGTATATAGCTGCTATCACAATGCCCCCCTGTGTGTACAGGTATATAGCTGCTATCACACTGCCCCCCTGTTTGTACAGGTATATAGCTGCTATCACACTGCCCCCTGTGTGTACAGGTATAGAGCTGCTATCATACTGCCCCCTGTGTGTACAGGTATATAGCTGCTATCACACTGCCCCCTGTGTGTACAGGTATAGAGCTGCTATCACACTGCCCCCCTGTTTGTACAGGTGTATAGCTGCTATCATACTGCCCCCCTGTGTGTACAGGTATATAACTGCTATCATACTGCCCCCGTGTGTACAGGTATATAGCTGCTATCATACTGCCCCCCCCCCCTGTGTGTACAGGTATATAGCTGCTATCATACTGCCCCCCCCCTCCGTGTACAGGTATATAGCTGCTATCACAATGCCCCCGTGTGTACAGGTATATAGCTGCTATCATACTGCCCCCCCCCCCTGTGTGTACAGGTATATAGCTGCTATCATACTGCCCCCGTGTGTACAGGTATATAGCTGCTATCATACTGCCCCCCCCCCCTGTGTGTACAGGTATATAGCTGCTAACATACTGCCCCCCCCTCCGTGTACAGGTATATAACTGCTATCATACTGCCCCCGTGTGTACAGGTATATAGCTGCTATCATACTGCCCCCCCCCCCTGTGTGTACAGGTATATAGCTGCTATCATACTGCCCCCCCCCTCCGTGTACAGGTATATAGCTGCTATCACAATGCCCCCCCTGTGTGTACAGGTATATAGCTGCTAACATACTGCCCCCCCCCCCCCTCCGTGTACAGGTATATAACTGCTATCTTACTGCCCCCCTGTGTGTACAGGTATATAGCTGCTGTCATACTGCCCCCCCCCCCCCTCCGTGTACAGGTGTATAGCTGCTATCACAATGCCCCCCTGTGTGTACAGGTATATAGCTGCTATCACAATGCCCCCCCTGTGTGTACAGGTATATGGCTGCTGTCATACTGCCCCCCTGTGTGTACAGGTATATAGCTGCTGTCATACGGCCCCCCCCCCCCGTGTATACAGGTATATAGCTGCTATCATACTGCCCCCCCCCCCCCCCCGTGTATACAGGTATATAGCTGCTATCATACTGCCCCCCCCCCCCCCCTGTGTGTACAGGTATATAGCTGCTATCACACTGCCCCCTGTGTGTACAGGTATATAGCTGCTATCAAACTGCCCCCTGTGTGTACAGGGATATAGCTGCTATCATACTGCCCCCCCGTGTGTACAGGGATATAGCTGCTATCATACTGCCCCCCCGTGTGTACAGGGATATAGCTGCTATCATACTGCCCCCCCGTGTGTACAGGTATATAGCTGCTATCACACTGCCCCCTGTGTGTACAGGGATATAGCTGCTATCACACTGCCCCCCATGTGTACAGGTATATAGCTGCTATCACACTGCCCCCTGTGTGTACAGGGATATAGCTGCTATCACACTGCCCCCCGTGTGTACAGGGATATAGCTGCTATCATACTGCCCCCCCTGTGTGTACAGGGATATAGCTGCTATCACACTGCCCCCTGTGTGTACAGGGATATAGCTGCTATCACACTGCCCCCCGTGTGTACAGGTATATAGCTGCTATCACACTGCCGGGGTCGGGCTGTGATTTGCTTCGGTTGCCTCCTGGCTCTGGTGACTGCTGCGGCATGTGTCGGCTGGCACCGTGGTGTCTCCCTCGCCGGCAGGTTGGCGTTTCCTCGGATGTCGGCGCCCCCTATAATTATGTTGCGCGGTGATTATAACATTGGCCTCTCTGGGGTTTCGCCTTCTTCTCAGATTGTACTTTAGAGATGTAAAGGGCCAGCGCAGCTCTCTTCTACCAGTACGTTGTGCCGCCGGCTGCGCCGGGGGAGGTCTCTGTGAAGCTTTGCTGTTTTGTTATGGGAGGTGGGAGAGCAGAACATAGTGGAGGCCGTCTAGTCTGTAAGTGGCCGTCTCCCGCGTCCATCCTGCGCTGCCAGTTGGCTAATCCAGCCCTGAGCTCCTTTCCTCGTTAATGCTGAGCCCCTGTTTTGCATATTAAGCTGTTGATGAGCACGCTCCCCCGCCCCGTGGTGCCCACTGTCTCGCCCTTCTGCCAGCTCCGCAGATCCTCCTTGCGGCCCTGGCACTGCTGCACACAGCCCTCTGCCCACCGCCATTTGTATTTTTGGCTCTGACACCCCTTTATGACCCGGTCATCATGTGCCCCACAGGTGGTGGTGGTCCGGCGGAGGACAGGAAGCTCCCACCCCCTGTGTGTAGTCGAGGGGCGCTCTTACCGGATTTCACAGCTCTTCTTTGATGTTGCCGGTGATGGTACCGTCTCGCCTCTGATAAGGGGCAATGGCGCCCACCGGGGTAAGGGCCGCAGCCTCCTCCTAGAGGCCCCTCTAGTCCAGACAACCTCCCTAATAATTCCTTCTAGGTGCTGTCCCCTTTAAGGGACCTTGCCGCGCGTGGCGTGTTGTGCGGGTTTATTGGGGGAGGGGGTAATCTTATCAGATTCTGATGAATTAATAACTTTTATGACCCGCGTGTTGGATATTTCCTCCGCCGCTCCGGAGTGCGGTTCTCTTTGCTGCGCAGGTTGGCGGTCGGCCGCCATGCTCCCCCGCTGCGGGCACAGAAGTAATCGCTCAGCCGTCGTCCTGGGCTTTGGGGTCCGCGGCCGAGACGGGTGAATATTAATGGCTTTAATCTCCCCGCAGGTCTCTGGAGCGACGCTGGCCATCGGTCCAGCATAAAGGACCCTGACGTGGGACCCCCACATCCCATGAACACACAAGACGAGGAGGGGAGCAGCGTCCGTCCTGAGTCTGTCCTGAGGCTGCGCAGAGGACACATGCCAGTCACCTCCGAGGGCACCAACTCCCAGCATGACCAGTACGACGATGTGTGCGCCCTTTTGGCTGAGCCCCCGCCATGCCCTGCCCAGGAGAATGTAAGTCGCTGTGCCACGCCAATGCCACATGTGTGCTGTGCCGGGCACACTCCAATGAGGGTCACACAGCAGCACAGAGCATTTCAGGAGAGGAGTGTGCTGTGCTAGTGAGGGTGGAGCAGGGTGTACCAGCAGGGCAGAGTATTTCAGGAGAGGAGTGTGCTGTGCTAGTGAGGGTGGAGCAGGGTGTACCAGCAGGGCAGAGTATTTCAGGAGAGGAGTGTGCTGTGCTAGTGAGGGTGGAGCAGGGTGTACCAGCAGGGCAGAGTATTTCAGGAAAGGAGTGTGCTGTGCTAGTGAGGGTGGAGCAGGGTGTACCAGCAGGGCAGAGTATTTCAGGAGAGGAGTGTGCTGTGCTAGTGAGGGTGGAGCAGGGTGTACCAGCAGGGCAGAGTATTTCAGGAGAGGAGTGTGCTGTGCTAGTGAGGGTGGAGCAGGGTGTACCAGCAGGGCAGAGTATTTCAGGAGAGGAGTGTGCTGTGCTAGTGAGGGTGGAGCAGGGTGTACCAGCAGGGCAGAGTATTTCAGGAGAGGAGTGTGCTGTGCTAGTGAGGGTGGAGCAGGGTGTACCAGCAGGGCAGAGTATTTCAGGAGAGGAGTGTGCTGCGCTAGTGAGGGTGGAGCAGGGTGTACCAGCAGGGCAGAGTATTTCAGGAGAGGAGTGTGCTGTGCTAGTGAGGGTGGAGCAGGGTGTACCAGCAGGGCAGAGTATTTCAGGAGAGGAGTGTGCTGTGCTAGTGAGGGTGGAGCAGGGTGTACCAGCAGGGCAGCGTATTTCAGGAGAGGAGTGTGCTGCGCTAGTGAGGGTGGAGCAGGGTGTACCAGCAGGGCAGAGTATTTCAGGCGAGGAGTGTGCTGTGCTAGTGAGGGTGGAGCAGGGTGTACCAGCAGGGCAGAGTATTTCAGGCGAGGAGTGTGCTGTGCTAGTGAGGGTGGAGCAGGGTGTACCAGCAGGGCAGAGTATTTCAGGAGAGGAGTGTGCTGTGCTAGTGAGGGTGGAGCAGGGTGTACCAGCAGGGCAGAGTATTTCAGGAGAGGAGTGTGCTGTGCTAGTGAGGGTGGAGCAGGGTGTACCAGCAGGGCAGAGTATTTCAGGAGAGGAGTGTGCTGTGCTAGTGAGGGTGGAGCAGGGTGTACCAGCAGGGCAGAGTATTTCAGGAGAGGAGTGTGCTGTGCTAGTGAGGGTGGAGCAGGGTGCACCAGCAGTGCAGAGTATTTCAGGAGAGGAGTGTGCTGTGCTAGTGAGGGTGGAGCAGGGTGTACCAGCAGGGCAGAGTATTTCAGGAGAGGAGTGTGCTGTGCTAGTGAGGGTGGAGCAGGGTGTACCAGCAGGGCAGAGTATTTCAGGAGAGGAGTGTGCTGTGCTAGTGAGGGTGGAGCAGGGTGTACCAGCAGGGCAGAGTATTTCAGGAGAGGAGTGTGCTGTGCTAGTGAGGGTGGAGCAGGGAGTACCAGCAGGGCAGAGTATTTCAGGAGAGGAGTGTGCTGTGCTAGTGAGGGTGGAGCAGGGTGTACCAGCAGGGCAGAGTATTTCAGGAGAGGAGTGTGCTGTGCTAGTGAGGGTGGAGCAGGGTGCACCAGCAGGGCAGAGTATTTCAGGAGAGGAGTGTGCTGTGCTAGTGAGGGTGGAGCAGGGTGTACCAGCAGGGCAGAGTATTTCAGGAGAGGAGTGTGCTGTGCTAGTGAGGGTGGAGCAGGGTGTACCAGCAGGGCAGAGTATTTCAGGAGAGGAGTGTGCTGTGCTAGTGAGGGTGGAGCAGGGTGCACCAGCAGTGCAGAGTATTTCAGGAGAGGAGTGTGCTGCGCTAGTGAGGGTGGAGCAGGGTGTACCAGCAGGGCAGAGTATTTCAGGAGAGGAGTGTGCTGTGCTAGTGAGGGTGGAGCAGGGTGTACCAGCAGGGCAGAGTATTTCAGGCGAGGAGTGTGCTGTGCTAGTGAGGGTGGAGCAGGGTGTACCAGCAGGGCAGAGTATTTCAGGCGAGGAGTGTGCTGTGCTAGTGAGGGTGGAGCAGGGTGTACCAGCAGGGCAGAGTATTTCAGGCGAGGAGTGTGCTGTGCTAGTGAGGGTGGAGCAGGGTGCACCAGCAGGGCAGAGTATTTCAGCATCCCTTCCAATGGCTTCCAGGGGATATGGTAATGTAATGCAGGGTTGCAGGGATGGAGGATTAATTAGCCCTGTATAGATGGTCCTGCTGCGGACCCTCGCGCCTGTCCCCCAGGCGAGAGCTGAGCTTGTGCCTTGTATTAGATCTTACAAAGGCGGCCGTGTGTGCAGGGCGGTCCGCATCCCCCCCGAACAGCGGCCAGAGCCAGTGTGTGATCTGCAGCACACAATGACCGCTGTGTGCACCCCGGGCGAGCCACGAGGGCTGCGTGCATGAAAGGGTTACTCCCCCCAGATACCCCATCCCCCGCCACTGAGCGATCCAGCGCTCCTCTAGTTCTGATGGGGCTGACAACTGCTGGTCTCTACACATGAGAGGTTGTCAGAGCGTCTTGCGGTCTAACTGCAGTGGGGATGCATGGCAGCTGTGACTGGCGTCCACCGGGCTCCGGACCCCAGCACCAGCTGTGGAAGGGCGGCTTATGGTAGCCCCCATTATATTACCGGCTGCTGCCCCCAGTTATAGGTGGAGTTACCCTTTATTTTAGACACAGTATGATATAAATGTCTCATATGGGGTCGGCTCCCCTGTCTCTGTAGATCCTGCACTGACTGCGGGGATATGTTTATATATGGGGGTCCGCTCCCCTGTCTCTGTAGATCCTGCACTGACTGCGGGGATATGTTTATATATGGGGTCCGCTCCCCTGTCTCTGTAGACCCTGCACTGACTGCGGGGATATGTTTATATATGGGGGTCCGCTCCCCTGTCTCTGTAGATCCTGCACTGACTGCAGGGATATGTTTATATATGGGGTCCGCTCCCCTGTCTCTGTAGACCCTGCACTGACTGCGGGGATATGTTTATATATGGGGGTCCGCTCCCCTGTCTCTGTAGATCCTGCACTGACTGCAGGGATATGTTTATATATGGGGGGTCCGCTCCCCTGTCTCTGTAGACCCTGCACTGACTGCGGGGATATGTTTATATATGGGGGGTCCGCTCCGCTGTCTCTGTAGACCCTGCACTGACTGCAGGGATATGTTTATATATGGGGGTCCGCTCCCCTGTCTCTGTAGATCCTGCACTGACTGCGGGGATATGTTTATATATGGGGGTCCGCTCCCCTGTCTCTGTAGACCCTGCACTGACTGCGGGGATATGTTTATATATGGGGGTCCGCTCCCATGTCTCTGTAGATCCTGCACTGACTGCGGGGATATGTTTATATATGGGGGTCCGCTCCCCTGTCTCTGTAGATCTTGCACTGACTGAGGGGATATGTTTATATATGGGGGGTCCGCTCCGCTGTCTCTGTAGACCCTGCACTGACTGCAGGGATATGTTTATATATGGGGGTCCGCTCCCCTGTCTCTGTAGATCCTGCACTGACTGCGGGGATATGTTTATATATGGGGGGGTCCGCTCCCCTGTCTCTGTAAACCCTGCACTGACTGCAGGGATATGTTTATATATGGGGGGTCCGCTCCCCTGTCTCTGTAGACCCTGCACTGACTGCGGGGATATGTTTATATATGGGGGTCCGCTCCCCTGTCTCTGTAGACCCTGCACTGACTGCGGGGATATGTTTATATATGGGGGTCCGCTCCCCTGTCTCTGTAGACCCTGCACTGACTGCGGGGATATGTTTATATATGGGGGTCCGCTCCCCTGTCTCTGTAGATCCTGCACTGACTGCAGGGATATGTTTATATATGGGGGTCCGCTCCCCTGTCTCTGTAGATCCTGCACTGACTGCAGGGATATGTTTATATATGGGGGGTCCGCTCCCCTGTCTCTGTAGACCCTGCACTGACTGCGGGGATATGTTTATATATGGGGGGTCCGCTCCGCTGTCTCTGTAGACCCTGCACTGACTGCAGGGATATGTTTATATATGGGGGTCCGCTCCCCTGTCTCTGTAGATCCTGCACTGACTGCGGGGATATGTTTATATATGGGGGTCCGCTCCCCTGTCTCTGTAGACCCTGCACTGACTGCAGGGATATGTTTATATATGGGGGTCCGCTCCCATGTCTCTGTAGATCCTGCACTGACTGCGGGGATATGTTTATATATGGGGGTCCGCTCCCCTGTCTCTGTAGACCCTGCACTGACTGCGGGGATATGTTTATATATGGGGGTCCGCTCCCCTGTCTCTGTAGACCCTGCACTGACTGCGGGGATATGTTTATATATGGGGGTCCGCTCCCCTGTCTCTGTAGATCCTGCACTGACTGCAGGGATATGTTTATATATGGGGGTCCGCTCCCCTGTCTCTGTAGACCTTGCACTGACTGAGGGGATATGTTTATATATGGGGGGTCCGCTCCCCTGTCTCTGTAGACCCTGCACTGACTGCGGGGATATGTTTATATATGGGGTCCGCTCCCCTGTCTCTGTAGACCCTGCACTGACTGCAGGGATATGTTTATATATGGGGGGTCCGCTCCCCTGTCTCTGTAGATCTTGCACTGACTGCAGGGATATGTTTATATATGGGGGGTCCGCTCCCCTGTCTCTGTAGATCTTGCACTGACTGCAGGGATATGTTTATATATGGGGGTCCGCTCCCCTGTCTCTGTAGATCCTGCACTGACTGCAGGGATATGTTTATATATGGGGGTCCGCTCCCCTGTCTCTGTAGACCTTGCACTGACTGAGGGGATATGTTTATATATGGGGGGTCCGCTCCCCTGTCTCTGTAGACCCTGCACTGACTGCGGGGATATGTTTATATATGGGGTCCGCTCCCCTGTCTCTGTAGACCCTGCACTGACTGCAGGGATATGTTTATATATGGGGGGTCCGCTCCCCTGTCTCTGTAGATCTTGCACTGACTGCAGGGATATGTTTATATATGGGGGTCCACTCCCCTGTCTCTGTAGATCTTGCACTGACTGCAGGGATATGTTTATATATGGGGGGTCCGCTCCCCTGTCTCTGTAGACCCTGCACTGACTGCGGGGATATGTTTATATATGGGGTCCGCTCCCCTGTCTCTGTAGACCTTGCACTGACTGCGGGGATATGTTTATATATGGGGTCCGCTCCCCTGTCTCTGTAGACCTTGCACTGACTGCAGGGATATGTTTATATATGGGGGTCCGCTCCCCTGTCTCTGTAGATCCTGCACTGACTGCAGGGATATGTTTATATATGGGGGTCCGCTCCCCTGTCTCTGTAGACCCTGGACTGACTGCGGGGATATGTTTATATATGGGGGGTCCGCTCCCCTGTCTTTGTAGACCCTGGACTGACTGCGGGGATATGTTTATATATGGGGGGTCCGCTCCCCTGTCTCTGTAGATCTTGCACTGACTGCGGGGATATGTTTATATATGGGGTCCGCTCCCCTGTCTCTGTAGATCCTGCACTGACTGCGGGGATATCTCACATATGGGGGTCCGCTCCCCTGTCTCTGTAGATCCTGCACTGACTGCGGGGATATCTCACATATGGGGGTCCGCTCCCCTGTCGCTGTAGATCCTGCACTGACTGCGGGGATATCTCACATATGGGGGTCCGCTCCCCTGTCTCTGTAGATCCTGCACTGACTGCGGGGATATCTCACATATGGGGGTCCGCTCCCCTGTCGCTGTAGACCCTGCTCTGACTGCGGGGATATCTCACATATGGGGGTCCGCTCCCCTGTCGCTGTAGATCCTGCACTGACTGCGGGGATATCTCACATATGGGGGTCCGCTCCCCTGTCGCTGTAGACCCTGCTCTGACTGCGGGGATATCTCACATATGGGGGTCCGCTCCCCTGTCGCTGTAGATCCTGCACTGACTGCGGGGATATCTCACATATGGGGGTCCGCTCCCCTGTCGCTGTAGATCCTGCACTGACTGCGGGGATATCTCACATATGGGGGTCCGCTCCCCTGTCGCTGTAGACCCTGCTCTGACTGCGGGGATATCTCACATATGGGGGTCCGCTCCCCTGTCGCTGTAGATCCTGCACTGACTGCGGGGATGCGCTGCCTCCCATCCCCGGGGCTTCCAGGGGAGGTGAAGGTGACCTTTCCCGCTGCTCGGGGTGATGAGTTTTCCTCCAGTCTGCAGGAGGTGACTGATTTCTGCTCCGTCGCCCGGGGCCGGAGTCAGCGCTGCGCTCAGCACTTGTGTTCGCACCGGCCGCATCAATGCTTAATAAGCGCCTGTCTGTATACGAGGAGTCGTCCGTCATCCGCCGGCCTGATGGTTCACATCTCCGCCGGCCCTTCAGCCTCCAAACAATTTTTAGAGCGTCCTGTGGTCGAATCCCTCAACATCAGGAGAGCTGGGTGACCAATAAGACCAGTAACCCCGGCGGGTGACCGCGCACGTTTCTGCCCCTTCGCCTCTTGTTTATCTGTCCGGATATTAATGTGACGGGATCGCACTTGCGCCCCCATGATGCCCGCCACACACTGGCGTCTATTGTCACACGCTGATCTCACCGGGCACCGTGCCCACCGGACTGCGGGTCGGGGGAGAAAAGGGCTATGGTGGATTTTTCTATTTTCAGGCAAAATACAATGACCGCGCTCCTCCCTCTTATCTGCTGATCGTTGTCTAACACACAGACCCTCCTCCTCCTCGCGGGCGGCGTTGGTCTCAGCTTGTCACCCGCCTGCCAAAACCTTTCCTTGCCAAATTCTCCAGACTCTGCGTGTGAGGAGGAGATAATCCATAACTTGTGATTAGGGCTGAAGTCCACGGGAGACCCGTACTGCCTGGCACCGCGCTGCTGTGTGGGTAGGACGGGTGTGTACGGTGTGCAGGGCTTGTGGGACATGGGTGGGAGATCCCTCTGTTCTCTCGGACCTCGACTGTCGGTCGTGGAGCGGGGGGGTCTGGAAATGTCTGGAGTCTGCTGGGAGTTGTGGTTGGTTATGGGGGAACAAGCGTGACCTTATACTGGACTTTACAAGTTCCTTGGGGGCTGGACTTAAAGGAAGTCATGTGACCTCTGGCTGTCATTGGCTGGGAGCTCACATAGGGCGGAGCAAGAGACACCGAGAATGTGACCTGTGCTGCTCCAGATACAATTGTAATGAGAATCGGCTGTGCGGGATGTTACACAGACACTGTGCTATAGCGGGGTCTCCCTTTCCCCCGGAGATCTTACCACCTCACTACTGAATACCTGAGCAACGCCACATAATACCACGGCGGAGGCTTCGGTTGCCAAGGATAAGATTCCGGCCGTTCTGCGGTGTCCGGTGTCGTCCTGCGACTGCCGCCACTTGTGTGGACTCTGCCGAGGGCGACGGATCCCCTTACCTCAAATGTAACACTTAGCGAAACGCAGACAATTCCCAGGTTGGGTTTCATGTAAAGAGTCACCCAGGGACCGAAATGTGGGAGGCAGCAAAGCCGAATGTGCACCCGGCGACTGTTCACTAACCGCCTGCTGCGACCTTGACGGATATCTGTAGAAAACATGTCTGTAATGTAAATAAGGGCAAAGGGGAAACCCAACCCCCTCCCCAGACCTAAGCAAGGTGGACGCACCCAAAAATGTAACATGCTTCCATCCAAATATATAACTACTATAATACTGCCCCTATGTACAAGAATATAACTACTATAATACTGCCCCTATGTACAAGAATATAACTGCTATAATACTGCCCCTATATACAAGAATATAACTACTATAATACTGCCCCCTATGTACAAGAATATAACTACTATAATACTGCCCCTATGTACAAGAATATAACTACTATAATACTGCCTCTATGTACAAGAATATAACTACTATAATACTGCTCCTATGTACAAGAATATAACTACTATAATACTGCTCCTATGTACAAGAATATAACTACTATAATACTGCCCCTATGTACAAGAATATAACTACTATACTACCGCCCTGTATACAAGAATATAACTACTATAATACTGCCCCTATGTACAATATAACTACTATAATACTGCCCCTATATAAAAGAATATAACTACTATAATACTTCTCCTATGTACAAGAATATAACTACTATAATACTGCTCCTATGTACAAGAATATAACTACTATAATACTGCCCCCTATGTACAAGAATATAACTACTATACTACTGCTCCTATGTACAAGAATATAACTACTATAATACTGCCCCTATATACAAGAATATAACTACTATAATACTGCCCCCTATGTACAAGAATATAACTACTATAATACTGCTCCTATGTACAAGAATATAACTACTATAATACTGCCCCTTTGTACAAGAATATAACTACTATAATACTGCCCCTTTGTACAAGAATATAACTACTATAATACTGCCCCCTATGTACAAGAATATAACTACTATAATACTGCCCCCTATGTACAAGAATATAACTACTATAATACTGCCCCCTATGTACAAGAATATAACTACTATAATACTGCCCCCTATGTACAAGAATATATCTGCTATAATACTGCTCCTGTGTACAGTGATGGCGCTAGGTGACTGTTGGGGTCTGATATTTGGGGTCGGTGAGACTCTTCTCTCTGCTCTTATTGCAGGCCGGGTGTTAATGATTTCGGCTCCGGGTGTGGCGGTGGTGTCGCCTGGTAGCGGTGCTATTACACGCGGTGTGATGACGGCATGGCTCTGGGGATTTGTTTTCCAGGAAGATGGCGCTTCGCTCTCGATAATTGGGCGCTGGGGGAAGCCGCTGGACGATCTCGGAGCCTCGTGCTGAGTCGCGTCATGAGACTTCTTTTAATAACCGCCATTCATCATGTATTGTGCAGGATGCTGGGGCATGATGGGAGTTGTAGTTCTATGAGGCATGTGCGTGGGGGGGTGTACTTATTTCCTGCTGTGCCGCTGATTGTCGGTCACATTCCTGTACAGTGGGGGCGACCTCTGCACACAGTAACCTCTGTACTGTGATCATCACTCCCATCCTCCGCCGCTGGCTTCCCTTTCATTACCTCATTGCTGCTCCTCTCTGCCATCAGCCGGTCATTGGTCAGGGAGGGTTGTGGGGTAAAGGCGTTTACAGCTCGGCCCTTATGTGTATCTCCTGGCAGCAGCGCTGGGACTTGTGGTTCACCTGACTGGCAGCTGTCCTAGACTATGCAGGGGCGCCTCTATTGGACAGGTGATGGATCTGCACTCATCTCGTCTCCTTTTACTATTGATCAGGGGACTCCTGCTTTTAGCTTTTCAGTTGGTGTAAAACTACAGCTCCCAACATGCCCTGCTGAGGATAGAAGGGTGCAGCGCTGCAGACGTGTTGTCAGTAAATACCGCCGTGCTCTCATCTACCGTAAGAACCGCAGACGCCAGTCCTGTAATACCCCCATCTTATTATCGAGGGGGAGGGGAGCGCACCTGACACCGGCGAAACATTACACACGTCGCAGAGCGTGACACACACTGCTCTGCACCTGACACCGCCACGGGTTATATACCGACACCAGATCTCATGGGGGCGATCAGATGTACACAGGTCACACGCCAAAGCCTCAGGTGTTACCGACGGCAGATCCTGAATACCTCATATTACACAGTATAGTATATGGGGGAGCAGTATTATAGTAGTTATATTCTTGTACATAGGAGCAGTATTATAGTAGTTATATTCTTGTACATAGGGGAAGTATTATAGTAGTTATATTCTTGTATATAGAGGCAGTATTATAGTAGTTATATTCTTGTACATAGGAGCAGTATTATAGTAGTTATATTCTTGTACATAGGAGCAGTATTATAGTAGTTATATTCTTGTACATAGGAGCAGTATTATAGTAGTTATATTCTTGTACATAGGAGCAGTATTATAGTAGTTATATTCTTGTACATAGGGGCAGTATTATAGTAGTTATATTCTTGTACATAGGAGCAGTATTATAGTAGTTATATTCTTGTACATAGGGGCAGTATTATAGTAGTTATATTCTTGTATATAGGAGCAGTATTATAGTAGTTGTATTCTTGTACATAGGGGCAGTATTATAGTAGTTATATTCTTGTATATAGGAGCAGTATTATAGTAGTTATATTCTTGTACGTAGGGGCAGTATTATAGTAGTTATATTCTTATACATAGGGGCAGTATTATAGTAGTTATATTCTTGTATATAGGAGCAGTATTATAGTAGTTATATTCTTATACATAGGGGCAGTATTATAGTAGTTATATTCTTATACATAGGGGCAGTATTATAGTAGTTATATTCTTGTATATAGGAGCAGTATTATAGTAGTTATATTCTTGTACATAGGGGCAGTATTATAGTAGTTATATTCTTGTATATAGGAGCAGTATTATAGTAGTTATATTCTTGTACGTAGGGGCAGTATTATAGTAGTTATATTCTTATACATAGGGGCAGTATTATAGTAGTTATATTCTTGTATATAGGAGCAGTATTATAGTAGTTATATTCTTATACATAGGGGCAGTATTATAGTAGTTATATTCTTATACATAGGGGCAGTATTATAGTAGTTATATTCTTATACATAGGGGCAGTATTATAGTAGTTATATTCTTGTACATAGGAGCAGTATTATAGTAGTTATATTCTTGTACATAGGGGCAGTATTATAGTAGTTATATTCTTGTATATAGGAGCAGTATTATAGTAGTTATATTATTGCACATAGGAGCAGTATTATAGTAGTTGTATTCTTGTACATAGGAGCAGTATTATAGTAGTTATATTCTTGTACATAGGAGCAGTATTATAGTAGTTATATTCTTGTACATAGGAGCAGTATTATCTTAGCCGAGATAAGTCAGTGTGTATGTATGTATGTATATATATATATATATATATATATACACACACAGTCATGGCCAAAAGTATTGACACCCCTGCAATTCTGTCAGTTTCTTCCTGAAAATGATTGCAAACACAAATTCTTTGCTATTATTATCTTCATTTAATTTGTCTTAAATGAAAAAACACAAAAGAGAATTAAGCAAAAAGCAAAACATTGATCATTTCACACAAAACTCCCAAAATGGGCCGGACAAAAGTATTGGCACCCTCAGCCTAATACTTGGTTGCACAACCTTTAGCCAAATAACTGCGACCAACCGCTTCCGGTAACCATCAGTGAGTTTCTTACAATGCTCTGCTGGAATTTTAGACCATTCTTCTTTGGCAAACTGCTCCGGGTCCCTGATATTAGAAGGGCGCCTTCTCCAAACTGCCATTTTTAGATCTCTCCACAGGTGTTCTATGGGATTCAGGTCTGGACTCATTGCTGGCCACCTTAGAAGTCTCCAGTGCTTTCTCTCAAACCATTTTCTGGTGCTTTTTGAAGTGTGTTTTGGGTTATTGTCCTGCTGGAAGACCCATGACCTCTGAGGGAGACCCAGCTTTCTCACACTGGGCCCTACATTAAGCTGCAAAATTTGTTGGTAGTCTTCAGACTTCATAAGGCCATGCACACGGTCAAGCAGTCCAGTGTCAGAGGCAGCAAAGCAACCCCAAAACATCAGGGAACCTCCGCCATGTTTGACTGTAGGGACCGTGTTCTTTTCTTTGAATGCCTCTTTTTTTTTTTTTTTTTCTCCTGTAAACTCTATGTTGATGCCTTTGCCCAAAAAGCTCTACTTTTGTCTCATCTGACCAGAGAACATTCTTCCAAAATGTTTTAGGCTTTTTCAGGTAAGTTTTGGCAACTCCAGCCTGGCTTTTTTATGTCTTGGGGTAAGAAGTGGGGTCTTCCTGGGTCTCCTACCATACAGTCCCTTTTCATTCAGACGCCGACGGATAGTACGGGTTGACACTGTTGTACCCTCGGACTGCAGGGCAGCTTGAACTTGTTTGGATGTTAGTCGAGGTTCTTTATCCAACATCCACACAATCTTGCATTGAAATCTCTTGTCAATTTTTCTTTTCCGTCCACATCTAGGGAGGTTAGCCACAGTGCCATGGGCTTTACACTTCTTGATGACACTGTGCACGGTAGACACAGGAACATTCAGGTCTTTGGAGATGGACTTGTAGCCTTGAGATTGCTCATGCTTCCTCACAATTTGGTTTCTCAAGTCCTCAGACAGTTCTTTGGTCTTCTTTCTGTTCTCCATGCTCAATGTGGTGCACACAAGGACACAGGACAGAGGTTGAGTCAACTTTAATCCATGTCACCTGGCTGCAAGTGTGATTTAGTTATTGCCAACACCTGTTAGGTGCCACAGGTAAGTTACAGGTGCTGTTAATTACACAAATTAGAGACAGGAAAGATGTATATCTTTGTACCGTGTTAGCCAGTAGATAGAAAAATATTCAGGATTGAGAGTCCTCAGTAGTTGATACCTTTTAATGGCTAACTGAAAAGATGGTAATACATTGCAAGCTTTCGAGACTACTCAGGTCTCTTCATCAGGCTAGACTAATACAAAATCTGAAGTCACATATTTATGCACAATACAGCCTAGAAAAAATGTAGGCTGTATTGTGCATAAATATGTGACTTCAGATTTTGTATTAGTCTAGCCTGATGAAGAGACCTGAGTAGTCTCGAAAGCTTGCAATGTATTACCATCTTTTCAGTTAGCCATTAAAAGGTATCAACTACTGAGGACTCTCAATCCTGAATATTTTTACAAATTAGAGAAGCATCACATGATTTTTCGAACAGTGCCAATACTTTTGTCCACCCTCTTTTTTTATGTTTGGTGTGGAATTATATCCAATTTGGCTTTAGGACAATTCTTTTTGTGTTTTTTCATTTAAGACAAATTAAATGAAGATAATAATAACAAAGAATTTGTGTTTGCAATCATTTTCAGGAAGAAACTGAGTATTATCTGACAGAATTGCAGGGGTGTCAATACTTTTGGCCATGACTGTGTGTGTGTGTGTGTGTATATATATATATATATATATATATATATATATATATATATATATATATATATATATATACACACACTACAGAGCAAAAGTTTTGACACACCTTCTCAATCAAAAGAGTTTTCTTTATTTTCAGGACCATGTAATTGTAGATTCTCTCTGAAGGCATCAAAACTATGAATTACCACATGTGGAATTATATAATTAACAAAAAAGTGTGGAACAACTGAAAATATGTCTTATATTCTAGGTTCTTCAAAGTAGCCACCTTTTGCTTTGATTACTGCTTTGCACACTCTTGGCATTCTCTTGATGAGCTTCAAGAGGTAGTCACCGGAAATGGTTTTCACTTCACAGGTGTGCCCTGTCAAGTGTAATAGGTGGGATTTCTCGACTTATAAATGGGGTTGGGACCATCAGTTGTGTTGTGCAGAAGTCTGGTGGATACACAGCTGATAGTCCTACTGAATAGATTGTTAGCTGCTTTTTTCTTGCCATAATACAAATTCTAAGTAAAGAAAAACGAGTGGCCATCATTACTTTAAGAAATGAAGGTAAGTTAGTCTGAAAAATTGGGAAAACTTTGAAAGTGTCCCCAAGTGCAGTGGCAAAAACCATCAAGGGCTACAAAGAAACTGGCTCACATGAGGACCGCCTGAGGAAAGGAAGACCAAGAGTCACCTCTGCTGCGGAGGATAAGTTCATCCGAGTCACCAGCCTCAGAAATCGCAGGTTAGCAGCAGCTCAGATTAGAGACCAGGCCAATGCCACACAGAGTTCTAGCAGCAGACACATCTCTACAACAACTGTTAAGAGGAGACTTTGTGCAGAAGGCCTTCATGGTAAAATAGCTGCTAGGAAACCACTGCTAAGGACAGGCAGCAAGAAGAAGAGACTTGTTTGGGCTAAAGAACACAAGGAATGGACATTAGACCAGTGGAAATCTGTGCTTTGGTCTGATGAGTCCACATGTGAGATCTTTGGTTCCAACCACCGTGTCTTTGTGCGACACAGAAAAGGTGAACGGATGGACTCTACATGCCTGGTCCCACCGTGAAGCATGGAGGAGGAGGTGTGATGGTGTGGGGGGGCTTTGCTGGTGACACTGTTGGGGATTTATTCAAAATTGAAGGCATACTGAACCATCATGGCTACCACAGCATCTTGCAGCGGCATGCTATTCCATCCGGTTTGTGTTTAGTTGGACCATCATTTATTTTTCAACAGGACAATGGCCTCAAACACACCTCCAGGCTGTGTAAGGGCTATCTGACCAAGAAGGAGAGTGATGGGGTGCTACGCCAGATGACCTGGCCTCCACAGTCACCAGACCTGAACCCAATCGAGATGGTTTGGGGTGAGCTGGACCGCAGAGCGAAGGCAAAAGGGCCAACAAGTGCTAAGCATCTCTGGGAACTCCTTCAAGACTGTTGGAAGACCATTTCCGGTGACTACCTCTTGAAGCTCATCAAGAGAATGCCAAGAGTGTGCAAAGCAGTAATCAAAGCAAAAGGTGACTACTTTGAAGAACCTAAAATATAAGACATATTTTCAGTTGTTTCACACTTTTTTGTTAATTATATAATTCCACATGTGGTAATTCATAGTTTTGATGCCTTCAGAGTGAATCTACAGTTTTCATAGTCATGAAAATAAAGAAAACTCTATGAATGAGAAGGTGTGTCCAAACTTTGGTCTGTACCGTATACATGTACACAGTGTATTACATATTTACAATTTATTAGTTTTTTGTTCTAAAGTCGTATTCCAATAGATATTATGTTCTATCTAAATATCTTGATTATTGGATCATAGAAATGATGAAATGTCGGATGTTCACATTGTACAATATATTTTTCACTTAAATATAAGCAATATATGTGGGAGTCGGAGTCGGTGGAAGGGAAATTGAGGAGTCGGAGTCGCAGGTTTGGCTTACCGACCCCTCAGCCCTGGTTATATTCCTGTACATAGGGGGCAGTATTATAGCAGTTCCCCTCCCCTGTGTCTCCCCCCCGTACTCGGTATATGACTACTTTTGCCCCGTTTTCTCGCCGGTCCGTTATAACCTTATAATCTACAGTCGGGCGTCGCTCACTTTCTCGTCTGGATGTTGACTCCTCGGTGATTTTCTGTCTCTTCCAGATGGAGCAGAATTGATTACGGCGCTTTATTCTGTCCAGGTCGATATCTGGCGGTTTGTAGACATTCGGCCTCAGATCTTGCAGGTTGCGGTGACGTCGGCCCCTCGTCATGATCGGCCCACCGTATTCGGGTGCAGTTCCTGGATGTGATGAGATACCTGTAGATTGGGTACCGGGTGTTGCAGGCCCTTCAGCACCAGCCAGTAACTGATCTCCTTGTCTGCTCCAGTCCTGCAGCACCCCCCCCGTACGTTCCCAGTGCGGGGGATCGGGACAGAGGAGTGATAAGTTCTGTAGCCCCCTCGCTGCTGCCGTCTCACACACCCCCCCCCCCCCCCGGACCCCCTCGCTGCTGCCGTCTCTCTCACCCCCCCCGGACCCCCTCGCTGCTGCCGTCTCTCTCACCCCCCCCCCCGGACCCCCTCGCTGCTGCCGTCGCTCACCCCTTTGCTGCCGTTTGTGACTTTTCTATATGTGAGCTTTTGCTCCCTGTTATCAGCCACTTGCTTGCTGCTCTGTTATATGGTGAGATGGTCGGCCTGCAGCTTCGGAGGAGGATGACCAGGTATAATTAGACCCTTTAGCCCCCGCGTCCCGTCACATGGCCGATCATTGATCTCTGCTCTTTCCTGGAAGCCCCCCGTGTTATTTTTAGGTGCATTACTTGTGCGCGTCCTGGGAATACCCACGTTTCCAGTAATGGAGCAGGCGGCAGGAACTGAAGGGTTAAACAGTCAGCGGTGGTTGTTTCTATAGTTACATCATCTTCCTCTGTACTTCCCCTTTAAATTGGTCCCAGTTGTCGATCGTCTGATCATGCTGCCCCTTTAAATAGAAGTGAGTTGTGATTTATTTTTGCTTTTCTTCCTTTTGCAGACCCCGGAGGACGGTGACGTAGTAGAGGAGCCCCCCCAAGAGGATGAAGGCTTCATGGGCATGGCTCCGCTCCTTCAGGCCCACCACGCCATGGAGAGGGTGGAAGAGTTCGTCTGCAAGGTGAGACACCGGGCAGAACTGTCATAGGTGCTTCTCAATGGGGGTCACTCCCCTGATGTTGGGGGTCCTGATCTCTTCCCTCCTTGTTCCAGGTGTGGGAGGGTCGGTGGCGCGTCATTCCTCACGACGTGCTTCCCGATTGGCTGAAGGACAACGACTACCTGCTGCACGGGCATCGGCCGCCGATGCCCTCCTTCCGGGCCTGCTTCAAAAGCATCTTCCGAATACACACGGAGACGGGCAACATCTGGACCCACCTACTAGGTAATGCGGACCCCCCGACTGGCGAGGGCGGGGCGAGCATGGCAGCGGTGCGGCTGTCACTTCACTTACAGGAACAGTTCACCACGTCACCGCTCGCCCGGCTGACGTCGCCCGCTCTCTCCTTGCAGGCTGCGTCTTCTTCCTCTGCCTGGGCATCTTCTACATGTTCCGGCCCAACATGGCATTCATCGCCCCTGTGCAGGAGAAGGTGGTGTTCGGCCTCTTCTTCCTCGGCGCCATCCTCTGCCTGTCCTTCTCCTGGCTCTTTCACACGGTGTACTGCCACTCGGAGGGAGTGTCCCGCGTCTTCTCCAAGTAAGTGACTGCTCTCTGGTGTCAGGCGGCGAGGCCGATCCGTGCCCCTCACCTCCGCTTCTCTCTTCTGAAGGTTGGACTATTCGGGCATCGCCCTCCTCATCATGGGCAGCTTCGTTCCCTGGCTCTACTACTCCTTCTACTGTAACCCGCAGCCGTGCTTCATCTACCTGATCATCATCTGCGTCCTGGGCATCGCCGCCATCATCGTCTCCCAGTGGGACCTGTTTGCCACCCCGCAGTACCGCGGCGTCAGAGCGGGTAAGTGCCTCCGCATCTCCATCGCTTGCCGTCACTTATTGATCACACTTGGAGAGGCTTAGAACACGTCGTCACCTGCTTCTAGTCGCAGCTGAGGGGTCGTTACAGTTGTATCCAGCTGATAAATCCTGTGGTTTTCAGACCATGTGACAATTTTTTTTTTTTCTCTCTTGCGCCCCCTACCTTCTCATAGGTGTATTTGTAGGATTGGGCCTCAGCGGGATCATCCCCACCCTGCACTTTGTCATCTCTGAGGGGTTCCTGAAGGCGGCCACCATGGGGCAGATCGGCTGGCTTCTCCTCATGGCCTCCCTGTACATCACCGGCGCTGCCCTGTATGCCGCCCGCATCCCCGAGCGGTTCTTCCCTGGAAAGTGCGACATCTGGGTAAGTGGCGGGGAGCCGGTGACACCCCCCCCCCCCCCTAGATCTGTGACTCTGTGCTGGGGCTGCTCTGATTGGAGGATGGTGTCGCAGACTATGACATCATCATCCTCCTCCCCCAATCACAGCCCAGCCAGCTGGCCGGACTATGACCTCATCGCCGACGCTGATTGGCTGCGGCCGCTCGCTGACGCGTCTTCCCCCGTCTCTCCGCAGTTCCACTCTCACCAGCTTTTCCATATCTTCGTTGTGGCCGGAGCTTTCGTCCATTTCCACGGCGTCTCTAACCTGCAGGAATTCCGCTTCACCGTGGGTGGCGGCTGCGCGGCGCAGGAGGTGCTGTGAGGATGTCGCCGCCACGGCGGGAGCGCGGCACAAGATCAGCCACCGCACAAGATGGCCGGGAGGACCAGGGCCTTCCAACACCACCGTGTGACGGGCGGAGGAAAGGCGGCGGACCACAAGTCCCAGACAGACTGGAACCTAACAATCTTACCTCAGATACCAAGTGTATGACTGTCTAATTTATTCCTTTGGGGGGGGGGGGGCTCGCATATCTTTAACCCTTTCCATTTTGGGGGAGGGGGGATTGACGCGCTCTCCTGCTCTGACGCTGCTTGAGCTTCCCGGGAGACTCCACCCCCTGTGGGCGGGGCTAATCCTGCGGTATGACGCCTATCGCTTCTGGGGGGGGGGGCGCTTTTTTTTTTAATATATATTTATGGGGGTCTTACACAAAATATTTGTGTAACGAAGATTTCCCCCACCCTCCCCTATGGCGACATTTGTTTGAGGAGCGGTCGGCGAAGATCTGATGTAAATACGGCAAAAAAAATTACTTTTCTGTTAAAAAAAAAAAAAAAAAAATATATATATATATATATAAAAAAAAAAAAATTCTAGAAATATTAAAAAATTGGGGGAAAAAACAAAGTTCTAAACTCAATGTGAGAAGCGTCTGTACCATTCACTGTTCTGGACGGGTTTGCACAAAGGTGGAGCTGGGAGGGAACGTGGGCACCATGACGGAGAGGCGCCCCCTACTGCTGGTTACAAAGCTGTCATCCGACCGGCCGGCCACGGGGGGTCCGCTGCATGAATGGGACCACTACAGAAAAGCTTCCCGCTGGGTGGATACAGGCCGCCCTCCGCCGTGACCCCGGCCCTCCCCGGCCCTCGAAGGATCAGCCACCGGGTTTATTTTTTGCTTTTAGTGATGAGGGAAAAGCGTAAACTTCACTTTTTTTTTTTCTCCAGCAGTCGGGGGGTCCGGATTTAGAAATATCAGTAAAATGATCTCAGGACTCGGGTGGGAGTCGTCCATCCATGGTAACTCTGTATCGGGGGGCCGGAGGACACAGAGCCAGGTGCACATGTGACAGCCGGACCACGCAGACCCAGATCCGAGCCCCCAAACATCAGCGGTCCAGTTTGGATTCTTGTCCTAGAACTTTTTCTCTGGTTTGCAGGAACGTCCATTGTGCTCTTCAGGGGCCCATGAGAAGGGGGGGGGGTTAATATGGAAATGGTGGAGCGTGCGTCACATTACAGAGGGGCCCAAGGGGCTTCGCCTTATACTTTCCTTGGGAGCCACCAGTGGACCTGTAATGTGCTGCTGCCCCCGCAGGCCAGGAGAGGTACGTGCTCTAGTTGCACTAGGCCCAGCCTGGTGACTCCTCGTGGGCGGGGCCTAATTTTATCCTCTTTCTCATGTGAGGGCGCAGCAGACGTCGCCCGCCTGTCATCAGCCCCCGCGGTCGGGTCACTCTCCGCTTCTATTCTCAGTAATTAGTGGCCTTGTTAATATTCGTTTACTGTGAGAAGCAGCAAAGCACATTCAGGGGGGCAGAGACTTCGGGGTTCATTCTGAATTCTCACTGTATTATTCACTTTCTGTTCAATAAAAAGAGAAATTTAAAGTCACGGCTGCCTCCTTGTCCTCCATCTGCCCATTCACAAGCCCAGGTCGGGGGTATATGGCGGGGCGCAGGTCACGTGACCTCGTCCCCTCCTGTTACGGTTATGCGGCCGCCATGTTGACACACTGCAGGATGTGACCCGAACTACAGCGCCTATTATTGACATCATCATCCCCTCTAATTTATAGCATGGAGACCCCATCACTAGATGGCGCTCCTGGATCCGGCAGCCTGTGCTTTGTATGATGGGAGTTGTTCCCACATCCCATGATATGATTGCATCAGATTCATTACGCTGCTGCCACCTGCTGGATAGATCAGGAAGCGCCTTAGTGATAAAAGTGGAGCCATCTTCTGGGGAAAACTGGTACTGCATCCAGTAATATCCCGTTTAAGGTTGCTTTATAGAGAAACCATTTAAATCACTTTCAAGATTTTCTAAATAAAAAAAAATGTTTATTTTAAAATACAAATCTTTCAGTATATTGGAAAGTAAAGCCCCTGTGCACCCTACTGTGACAACAAATTATGAGTATAGGAGCTTCGATATCCACTTCTTTACACAGAAATAAAGGCTCCTCTGTGCAGGTGGAAGAGCGAAACTTCACCTGAAGCTCTGCCCCTTAATTGTGCTGATGAAGGGAACATTGCTGGATTATTCCAAGATGGGAGCGCAGTGCACGGACCCGCCGGCGGTTCTGCCGACCCCAGTGAGAAAGATTCATGTATTTCTATGCACCAGTTCGTGCACTGCGCTCACATCTCAGACCGTCTGACTGCACCTTAAAGAGGAGATATATAGAATAATTCTGGGAGAACCCCATTACTCTGTGACTTCCTGTATTATACCCCAGAGCTGCACTCACTATTCTGCTGGTGCAGTCACTGTGTACATACATTACATTACTGATCCTGGTTACATCCTGTATTATACTCCAGAGCTGCACTCACTATTCTGCTGGTGCAGTCACTGTGTACATACATTACTGATCCTGAGTTACATCCTGTATTATACCTCAGAGCTGCACTCACTATTCTGCTGGTGCAGTCACTGTGTACATACATTACTGATCCTGAGTTACATCCTGTATTATACTCCAGAGCTGCACTCACTATTCTGCTGGTGCAGTCACTGTGTACATACATTACTGATCCTGAGTTACATCCTGTATTATACTCCAGAGCTGCACTCACTATTCTGCTGGTGCAGTCACTGTGTACATACATTACATTACTGATCCTGAGTTACATCCTGTATTATACCCCAGAGCTGCACTCACTATTCTGCTGGTGCAGTCACTGTGTACATACATTACATTACTGATCCTGAGTTACATCCTGTATTATACCCCAGAGCTGCACTCACTATTCTGCTGGTGCAGTCACTGTGTACCTACATTACATTACTGATCCTGAGTTACATCCTGTATTATACCCCAGAGCTGCACTCACTATTCTGCTGGTGCAGTCACTGTGTACATACATTACATTACATATCCTGAGTTACATCCTGTATTATACTCCAGAGCTGCACTCACTATTCTGCTGCTGCAGTCACTGTGTACCTACATTACATTACTGATCCTGAGTTACATCCTGTATTATACCCCAGAGCTGCACTCACTATTCTGCTGGTGCAGTCACTGTGTACATACATTATATTACTGATCCTGAGTTACATCCTGTATTATACTCCAGAGCTGCACTCACTATTCTGCTGCTGCAGTCACTGTGTACCTACATTACATTACTTATCCTGAGTTACATCCTGTATTATACCCCAGAGCTGCACTCACTATTCTGCTGGTGCAGTCACTGTGTACATACATTACTGATCCTGAGTTACATCCTGTATTATACTCCAGAGCTGCACTCACTATTCTGCTGGTGCAGTCACTGTGTACATACATTACTGATCCTGAGTGACATCCTGTATTATACTCCAGAGCTGCACTCACTATTCTGCTGGTGCAGTCACTGTGTACATACATTACTGATCCTGAGTGACATCCTGTATTATACTCCAGAGCTGCACTCACTATTCTGCTGGTGCAGTCACTGTGTACATACATTACTGATCCTGAATTACATCCTGTATTATACTCCAGAGCTGCACTCACTATTCTGCTGGTGTAGTCACTGTGTACATACATTACATTACTGATCCTGAGTTACATCCTGTATTATACCTCAGAGCTGCACTCACTATTCTGCTGGTGCAGTCACTGTGTACATACATTACTGATCCTGAATTACATCCTGTATTATACTGCAGAGCTGCACTCACTATTCTGCTGGTGCAGTCACTGTGTACATACATTACATTACTGATCCTGAGTTACATCCTGTATTATACCTCAGAGCTGCACTCACTATTCTGCTGGTGCAGTCACTGTGTACATACATTACTGATCCTGAGTGACATCCTGTATTATACTCCAGAGCTGCACTCACTATACTGCTGGTGCAGTCACTGTGTACATACATTACTGATCCTGAGTGACATCCTGTATTATACTCCAGAGCTGCACTCACTATTCTGCTGGTGCAGTCACTGTGTACATACATTACTGATCCTGAATTACATCCTGTATTATACTCCAGAGCTGCACTCACTATTCTGCTGGTGTAGTCACTGTGTACATACATTACATTACTGATCCTGAGTTACATCCTGTATTATACCTCAGAGCTGCACTCACTATTCTGCTGGTGCAGTCACTGTGTACATACATTACTGATCCTGAATTACATCCTGTATTATACTCCAGAGCTGCACTCACTATTCTGCTGGTGCAGTCACTGTGTACATACATTACTGATCCTGAGTTACCTCCTGTATTATACTCCAGAGCTGCACTCACTATTCTGCTGGTGCAGTCACTGTGTACATACATTACATTACTGATCCTGAGTTACATCCTGTATTATACTCCAGAGCTGCACTCACTATTCTGCTGGTGCGGTCACTGTGTACATACATTACTGATCCTGAGTTACATCCTGTATTATACCTCAGAGCTGCACTCACTATTCTGTAGTTTCAGTGCTGATATATCCTTTTTCTATCTTATCCATATATAGAAGGCTTGATAATAAAACCGTTATGGTCACATGCAACTGAATTTAGCAGAGGGCGTCTGTCGGCTTGCTGACTGTTTCCAGTAACAAGCAGGATTGATTCTGTGAGTCTGCATATTACCAGGCTGGTCTTAGTAGATAGATATCTCTAAGCTGCAGACTTTTCCTTGTTATTACTCCCCTTTATGAGGCCCTGGACCCCCTTACCTTACAGGCTGTGCTCTGGGGACATGACAGAGTTTTGTCTGATGCTGCAGGTGAATCTCTGTATTATGTCAATGTTGTGCTGCCACCTGGTGGAGAAAACCTGTCAATACATGGTCAGTATATTTCTGGAGAGTATATAGCTTGTCGCGCTGCCTGTATACATGTCGTGTGCGGTACAATAATATCAATAATTGTCAGGAAATTTAAAGAAGCTGGAAAAAAAACCTTTTATTTGTTGCAAATATCAGAGATTATAGAAATGAGAAAATCTGCTGCGGGCGGGGTCCGCTGATGGTTGGTGGTGGGCGCCGCTGATCGTGAGAAGAGGGCGCCACCGGTCATTAGAGGCTGCCCCCCTCCGGCCTGGAGCGCCCCCCTCAGGGGCCAGGCTGCCATCTAATGAGGGTCTTCTGTGGATCCAGATTGTCCTGTGACAGACGCTTCTGTGGTGAAGACGTGTGACTGTAGCGGCCCCCAGGGGCCCAATGGATCTTGCATAGATAATCGTTCTTTCCCTTGTCCGCGAGTCTGTGGCCGGATCCTGATGTCTCCCACACTTTCCGCAGCCGCTGCTGATGGATCCGGTCACCGCAGGGAAACCAACACGGATGCAATGAATACGGAGATGGACAGCGACAGTCCCGTCCCGCGGCCGCAGTCCTGCGCGTTCTCCTGCGACACAGGAACACAAATGTGACGGCCTCTGTGTTCATGCCTGAAAGGGTTAATGCTGCATATTTCTGGGGTCCAGAGGGCTACTCGTCCCGCCAGGCTCCACCATAGTCCAGGACTCTGCACTGATCATGGAGGGGATGCCGCAGAGACAACTGCACAGCTGTAACCGAAGGATGCACAGTTCTCTCCAGCTTACCTTGGGGTGGAAGGCATGGCAGGAGTGTGGCCATGGCGCGCTTATCTCGGGGTGGCGGGAGTGTGGACACGGCGCGCTTACCTCGGGGTGGCAGGAGTGTGGACACGGCGCGCTTACCTGGGGGGGGGGAGGTGTAACTAGGCAGGACTGAGGCCACGGCGCGCTTACTTCGGGGTGGAAGGTGTAACATGGCAGGACTGAGGCCACGCCGCGCTTACTTCGGGGTGGAAGGTGTAACGTGGCAGGACTGAGGCCATGGCGCCCTTACCTCGGGGTGGAAGGTGTAACTAGGCAGGACTGAGGCCACGGCGTGCTTACCTTGGGGTGGAAGGTGTAACTAGGCAGGAGTGTGGCCACGCCGCGCTTACGTCGGGGTGGAAGGTGTAACTAGGCAGGAGTGTGGCCACGCCGCATTTACCTCGGAGTGGAAGGTGTAACTAGGCACGACTGAGGCCACGGCGCTCTTACCTCAGGGTGGAAGGCGTCACTAGGCAGGAGTGTGGCCACGCCGCGCTTACCTCGGGGTGGAAGGTGTAACTAGGCAGAAGTGTGCCCACGCTGCGCTTACCTCGGGGTGGAAGGCGTCACTAGGGAGGACTGTGGCCACGGCGCGCTTACCTCGGGGTGGAAGGTGTAACTAGGCAGGACTGAGGCCACGGCGCGCTTACCTCGCGGTGGAAGGCGTCTCTAGGGAGAACTGTGGCCACGGCGTGCTTACCTCGGGGGGGGGGAAGGTGTAACTAGGCAGGACTGTGGCCACGGCGCGCTTACCTCGGGGTGGAAGGTGTAACTAGGCAGGACTGAGGCCACGCCGCGCTTACCTCGGGGTGGAAGGTGTAACTAGGCAGGACTGAGGCCACGGCGCGCTTACCTCGGGGTGGAAGGCGTCACTAGGCAGGAGTGTGGCCACGCCGCGCTTTCCTCGGGGTGGAAGGTGTAACTAGGCAGAAGTGTGCCCACGCTGCGCTTACCTCGGGGTGGAAGGCGTCACTAGGGAGAACTGTGACCACTTCGTGCTTACCTCGGGGTGGAAGGCGTCACTAGGGAGGACTGTGGCCACGGCGCGCTTACCTCGGGGTGGAAGGTGTAACTAGGCAGGACTGGCCACGGCGTGCTTACCTCGGGGGGGGGGGGAAGGTGTAACTAGGCAGGACTGTGGCCACGGCGCGCTTTCCTCGGGGTGGAAGGTGTAACTAGGCAGGACTGAGGCCACGCCGCTCTTACCTCGGGGTGGAAGGTGTAACTAGGCAGGAGTGTGGCCACGGCATGCTTACCGCTGGGGGAAGGTGTAACTAGGCAGGACTGTGGCCACGGCGCGCTTACCTCGGGGTGGAAGGTGTAACTAGGCAGGACTGAGGCCACGGCGCGCTTACCTCGGGGTGGAAGGCGTCACTAGGCAGGAGTGTGGCCACGCCGCGCTTACCTAGGGGTGGAAGGCGTCACTAGGGAGGACTGTGGCCACGGCGCACTTACCTCTGGGTAGAAGGTGTAACTAGGCAGGACTGAGGACACGGCGTGGGGGGAAGACGTCACTAGGGAGGACTGTGGCCACGGCGTGCTTACCTCGGGGTGGCAGGAGTGTGGACACGGCGTGCTTACCTCGGGGTGGAAGGCGTCACTAGGCAGGAGTGTGGCCACGGCGTGCTTACCTCTGGGGGGAAGACGTCACTAGGGAGGACTGTGGCCACGGCGTGCTTACCTCGGGGTGGCAGGACTGAGGACACGGCGAGCTTACCTCGGGGTGGAAGGCGTCACTAGGCAGGAGTGTGGCCACGGCGTGCTTACCTCTGGGGGGAAGACGTCACTAGGGAGGACTGTGGCCACGGCGTGCTTACCTCGGGGTGGCAGGAGTGTGGACACTGCGTGCTTACCTCGGGGTGGAAGGCGTCACTAGGCAGGAGTGTGGCCACGGCATGCTTACCTCGGGGTGGCAGGACTGAGGACACGGCGCGCTTACCTCGGGGTGGAAGGCGTCACTAGGCAGGCGTGTGGCCACGGCGTGCTTACCTCGGGGTGGCAGGAGTGTGGACACGGCGTGCTTACCTCGGTGAGGAAGGTGCCACTAGGCAGGACTGAGGCCACGGCGCGCTTACCTCGGGGTGGAAGGCGTGGCAGGAGTGTGGCCGCCGGCGCAGTTTCTGGGACCTCATGCGCTCACACTTCACAGAAGCGTTATGTGCGCTGCGGTTAACGTCAATGACTCGGATTTATATATCACCTGCTGGGAGTTGTAGTTCCACATCTCTTGGTTAAAGAATAATGCAGAATGAATGCAGCCCTAGATAACCTGTGGCACTACACGTCCCAGCAAGCTGCGGCTATAAGATTGTCTATTTCTAATACCGTCAGGATATATTTGACTTCTTTGGCTTGTAGGGAAACGGGGGGAAACCAGGCCACGCTTACGTCGGGGTGGAAGGTGTAACTAGGCAGGAGTGTTGCCACGCCGCGTTTACCTCGGGGTGGAAGGTGTCACTAGGGAGGACTGTGGCCACGGCGCGCTTAGCGCTTACCTCGGGGTGGCAGGAGTGTGGACACGGCACGCTTACCTCGGGGGGGAAGGCGTCACTAGGGAGGACTGTGGCCACGGCGCGCTTACCTCGGGGTGGCAGGAGTGTGGACAGGGCGCGCTTACCTCGGGGTGGAAGGCGTCACTAGGGAGGACTGTGGCCACGGCGCGCTTACCTCGGGGTGGAAGGCGTCACTAGGGAGGACTGTGGCCACGGCGCGCTTACCTCGGGGTGGAAGGCGTCACTAGGGAGGACTGTGGCCACGGCGCGCTTACCTCGGGGGGGAAGGCGTCACTAGGGAGGACTGTGGCCACGGCGCGCTTACCTCGGGGGGGAAGGCGTCACTAGGGAGGACTGTGGCCACGGCGCGCTTACCTCGGGGTGGCAGGAGTGTGGACAGGGCGCGCTTACCTCGGGGTGGAAGGCGTCACTAGGGAGGACTGTGGCCACGGCGCGCTTACCTCGGGGTGGAAGGCGTCACTAGGGAGGACTGTGGCCACGGCGCGCTTACCTCGGGGTGGAAGGCGTCACTAGGGAGGACTGTGGCCACGGCGTGCTTACCTCGGGGGGAAAGGCGTCACTAGGGAGGACTGTGGCCACGGCGCGCTTACCTCGGGGGGGAAGGCGTCACTAGGGAGGACTGTGGCCACGGCGCGCTTACCTCGGGGTGGCAGGAGTGTGGACAGGGCGCGCTTACCTCGGGGGGGGAAGGCGTCACTAGGCAGGACTGAGGCCACGGCGCGCTTACCTCGGGGGGGAAGGCGTCACTAGGGAGGACTGTGGCCACGGCGCGCTTACCTCGGGGTGGAAGGCGTCACTAGGGAGGACTGTGGCCACGGCGCGCTTACCTCGGGGTGGAAGGCGTCACTAGGGAGGACTGTGGCCACGGCGCGCTTACCTCGGGGGGGAAGGCGTCACTAGGGAGGACTGTGGCCACGGCGCGCTTACCTCGGGGGGGAAGGCGTCACTAGGGAGGACTGTGGCCACGGCGCGCTTACCTCGGGGTGGCAGGAGTGTGGACAGGGCGCGCTTACCTCGGGGGGGAAGGCGTCACTAGGCAGGACTGAGGCCACGGCGCGCTTACCTCGGGGTGGAAGGCGTCACTAGGGAGGACTGTGGCCACGGCGCGCTTACCTCGGGGTGGAAGGCGTCACTAGGGAGGACTGTGGCCACGGCGCGCTTACCTCGGGGTGGAAGGCGTCACTAGGGAGGACTGTGGCCACGGCGCGCTTACCTCGGGGGGGAAGGCGTCACTAGGGAGGACTGTGGCCACGGCGCGCTTACCTCGGGGGGGAAGGCGTCACTAGGGAGGACTGTGGCCACGGCGCGCTTACCTCGGGGTGGCAGGAGTGTGGACAGGGCGCGCTTACCTCGGGGTGGAAGGCGTCACTAGGGAGGACTGTGGCCACGGCGCGCTTACCTCGGGGTGGAAGGCGTCACTAGGGAGGACTGTGGCCACGGCGCGCTTACCTCGGGGTGGAAGGCGTCACTAGGGAGGACTGTGGCCACGGCGTGCTTACCTCGGGGGGAAAGGCGTCACTAGGGAGGACTGTGGCCACGGCGCGCTTACCTCGGGGGGGAAGGCGTCACTAGGGAGGACTGTGGCCACGGCGCGCTTACCTCGGGGTGGCAGGAGTGTGGACAGGGCGCGCTTACCTGGGGGGGGGGGAGGTGTAACTAGGCAGGACTGAGGCCACGGCGCGCTTACCTCGGGGTGGAAGGCGTGGCAGGAGTGTGGCCGCCGACGCAGTTTCTGGGACCTCATGCGCTCACACTTCACAGAAGCGTTATGTGCGCTGCGGTTAAGGTCAATGACTCGGATTTATATATCACCTGCTGGGAGTTGTAGTTCCACATCTCTTGGCTAAAGAATAATGCAGAACGAATGCAGCCCTAGATAACCTGTGGCATTACACGTCCCAGCAAGCTGCGGCTATAACATTACGTCTATTTGCAGTACGGTCAGGATATATTTGACTTCTTTGGCTTGTAGGGAAACTGGGGGGAAGACGCTGCAGTCGCAGAGCGCGTCGCTGACCAGGAGGACGAGGTTGCTCTGCGCCACGTGCTGCATGACGAACATCCTGAGGGGAGAAAACAAATAAGGGGGAGGCGAGTGTGAAATCCACCTGCAGTACCACAAATCACCGCCAGATGGCGGTGCAATCAAGCGAAACTCGGTCGCGGCTGCATCAATCAGCTACATGGACGGTTCTACAGATCTACACTCATTCCCAGGATCTCCGCTTGCTGTCAGTGAACGGGAACATTCTTGTTTACATAGATAAAGAGATTTATAGCTTTTCTATTTATTTATTTATTTATTTTAAAGCTGAGGGTTTGTTACAACGTATCAGGCACAAACCCTTCCCAAGACTTCATATCATCCTATTTGGGGGGGGTTCTCACCTTTGGCAATGGCCGCACTCTATGAGCCCGTTGGCCTCTCGGATGGAGGTGTCGTGTATGAAGGCCGGGTACTCGGTGTCGCACGGCTGAAGCATGTCCTGCTTCTTGTGCTTGTGAGCTGGAGACAAAGAGAAAAGAATGTAAACGGACCTGCGACAGAGCTTAGCCCCCAGAAGATGGGGGTGAGGGTGTCTGTAACTGTGAGGACATAAGGGGGCAGGATCCGCAGTCTGATCCGCGGGGGCGGAGGATGTTCCTGCACTGCAGGGGAGGGGCTTTAGAATAAAGGGTGTGGCTATGTTAGGCATGGGCGGCTCTTAATAGGCTGTGATCTATTCCCGTGTAGCAAGTGATTGGCGGACAGGGTGTGATTGACAGGCAAGAGAGGAGGATGGTGGTCCCGTCTTCTCTTACTTACAGGAGTGGAAAAAGGACTTTGCTGGAAGTCACATGATGGATGAGACATCAATGAATGAAAGAGATGAAAGACAATGAGTGAGTCACATAATATGTCACATGATGCACGGTGACCCCGCAGTAACACAGAAAGGTATAAAACCCCTATAGATAAATGACTGCACGTAATATTACAACACTAGGGTGGCGCTATTGCATTAAAGCTTATGGAAAAAGATGGCTGCTCACCAGGTGGCCGACAGTGGTACTGCACCTGATGAGACGGGCGCTCCATGGCCACCTACCTTCTGCTGTGGGATCAGACGACCAGAGAGGACACAGGCTGAACTCCAGGACGAACCTGGAGGAAGAGATGAGGCGCGGGGTCAGGGGAATAAGAGACGAGGCGCGGGGTCAGGGGAGGAAGAGACGAGGCGCGGGGTCAGGGGAGGAAGAGACGAGGCGCGGGGTCAGGGGAGGAAGAGACGAGGCGCGGGGTCAGGGGAGGAAGAGACGAGGCGCGGGTCAGAGGAGGAACAGACGAGGCGCGGGGTCAGGGGAGGAACAGACGAGGCGCGGGATCAGGGGAGGAACAGACGAGGCGCGGGATCAGGGGAGGAAAAGACGAGGCGCGGGGTCAGGGGAATAAGAGACGAGGAACGGGGTCAGAGGAATAAGAGACGAGGCGCGGGGTCAAGGGAGGAACAGACGAGGCGCGGGGTCAGGGGAGGAAGAGACGAGGCGTGGAGTCGGGAATAAGAGACGAGGCGCGGGGTCAGGGAAATTAGATGAGGCGCGGGGTCGGGAAGAAGAGACGAGGCGAGGGTCAGGGGAATAAGAGACGAGGCGCGGGGTCAGGGGAATAAGAGACGAGGCGCGGGGTCAGGGGAATAAGAGATGAGGCGCGGGGTCAGGGGAATAAGAGATGAGGCGCGGGGTCAGGGGAATAAGAGACGAGGCGCGGGGTCAGGGGAATAAGAGATGAGGCGAGGGTCAGAGCAATAAAAGACGAGGCGCGGGGTCAGGGGAGGAAGAGACGAGGCGCGGGATCAGGGGAGGAAGAGACGAGGAGCAGGATCAGCATGAGTAATCTACTGCTCCCTGGTATCAGCCAGCGGCTGAGTCATCGCTGCGTTATATCGCACGTACAGCACACAACCTATATCCAGGGACGGGCCGAGAACAGGACCAGATCACCGACGCACACAGAGTATACAGCCATGGCCGAAAGTGTCGGCACCCTAGAAATTGTGCCAGAAAATGACGTATTTCCCCAGAACATTATCACATCCCTGTGTTTTGTTACACATGATGTTCATTTCCTTTGTGTTTATTGGAATAACACGAAAAAAAAGAGAAATTGGACGTAATTTCCCGCAAAACCCCAGAAATGGTCCGGACAGAATTGTTGGCGCCCTCAGGTTACTATTTGGTCGCCCCCTTTGGAATAAATCGCTGCGATCAGTCGCTCCCTATAACCATCCACAAGCTTCTTCCTCCTCGCAGCCGGGATCTTGGACTCTTCTTACAATCCGCTCCCGGTCTCATATTTCACCTTCTCCCAACAGCGATTGTAAGATCTCTCCACAGGGGATCAGTGGGATTCATGTCCGGACTCATTGCTGCCACTTCAGGACTCTTCATCACTTTGTCTCCATCCATTTCTTGGGGCTTCTTAAAGTATGTTTTGGGGTCTTCATTCTGCTGGAAGACCCATAACCTAGGATGCGAAACCAGCTTTTTGACACTGGACACTACATCGCCACCCAAAATCCTGTGGTAATCATTAGATTTCATGATGCCTTGCACACAGTCGAAGTCCCCAATGCCAGAGGCAGGGAAGCAACCCCAAAAGATCTGTAACCCTCCACCATATCTGCCTGTAGGTATTGTGTTCTTTCCTTTGTAGGCCTCATTCTGTTTTCGGTAATCAGTAGAATTATCTGCTTTATCCAAAAGCTCTATCTTGATCTCATCTGTCCACAAGATGCTGTTCCAGAAGAATTTTGGCTTACGTACATTTTGGCAAACTGCAGTCTAGGTTTTTTCTGCCTCTGTGTCAGCAGCAGGGGTCTCTTACCATAGCGTTTCATTCACATGTGGACGGATAGATCGTGCTGACACTGATGCCCCCTGAGCCGGCAGCACAGCTGGAATTTCTTTAGAACTTGATTGGGGCTTATCCACCATCCGGACTATACTGCGTTACAATCCTTCATCAATTTTTCTCTGCCGTCCATGTCCAGGGGGATTAGCTTCAGGGCCATGGGTTGTAAACTTCTGGATTATGTTGAGCACTGTGGACAAAGGAGCATCAAGATCTCTGGAGATGGACTTGTAACCTCGAGATTAGTGACATTGCTCAGACAGTTCTCTTCTCCTCTTTCTGTTCTCCATGCTTAGTGTGACACACAGACACACAATGCAAAGATTGAGGCAATTTCTCCCATTTTTATCTGGTTTCATGTGAAAATGTCATATTGCCCACACCTGTTACTTGCCACAGGTGAGTGTGAACGAGCATCACATGCTGGAAACAAAGTTGTTTACCCACAATTTTGGAAAGGGTGCCAACACTTTTGGCCATGACACACACAGAGTAATTATATATATATATATATATATATATATATATATATATATATATATATATATATATAATGATGAATACTTACAGGACCAGATTACTGAGCAGCCACTGGGAAGCTGAGATCAGAGCAAACAGCGGCTGAAAGAGAAGATACAGAAGATTGGCTTTATTGTTACACGTGGCATGTGACCACCCTGTGTTACACGTGACCGCCCCGTGTTACATGTGACGTGTAACCACCCCGTGTGTTACATGTGACCGACCCTCCGTGGACCCGGCGTCTTACGCTGAGCAGGCTGCGGCCCCCGCTGTGGTGATGATACGGCATTTTGCACATGGCCTGGTAGTCATACAGCGTCACCCTGAAACAGAGGAGGAACGCAGAGTCAGAAGAGACATGCGGGCTCAGGACGACAGGGAGATGCTGAGAGTGGTAGTGGCGCTTACTCTCTAAAGATGCTCATTTGCAGAAGCTGCGTCATCAACGAACCATCAATCTCCCCGAGGAACTCGCCCGTCTGTGGGGGGAGATACAAGGTGAGCGGAGGCATCGGGGCCAGTAATGGGGGAGATACAGAGTGAGCGGCATCGGGGCCAGTAATGGGGAGGTACAGGGTGAGCGGAGGCATCGTGGCCAGTAATGGAGGAGATACAGGGTGAGCAGCATCAGGGCCAGTAATGGGGGAGATACAGGGTGAGCGGTGGCATTGTGGCCAGTAATGGGGGAGATACAGGGTGAGCGGCATCGGAGCCAGTAATGGGGAGATACAGGGTGAGCGGAGGCATCGGGGCCAGTAATGGAGGAGATACAGGGTGAGCAGAGGTATCGGGGCCAGTAATGGAGGAGATACAGGGTGAGCGGTGGCATTGTGGTCAGTAATGGGGGATACAGGGTGAGCGGGATCGGAGCCAGTAATGGGGAGATACAGGGTGAGCGGAGGCATCGGGGCCAGTAATGGAGGAGATACAGGGTGAGCGGAGGTATCGGGGCCAGTAATGGAGGAGATACAGGGTGAGCAGCATCGGGGCCAGTAATGGGGGAGATACAGGGTGAGCGGCATCGGAGCCAGTAATGGGGAGATACAGGGTGAGCGGTGGCACTGTGGTCAGTAATGGGGGAGATACAGGGTGAGCGGTGGCATTGTGGTCAGTAATGGGGGAGATACAGGGTGAGGGCAGCATAGTGGTCAGTAATGGGAAGAGATACAGGGTGAGCGGAGGCATCATAGCCAGTAATGGAGGAGATACAGGGTGAGCGGAGGCATCGGGGCCAGTAATGGAGGAGATACAGGGTGAGCAGCATCGGGGCCAGTAACGGGGGAGATACAGGGTGAGCGGCATCGGAGCCAGTAATGGGGAGATACAGGGTGAGCGGTGGCACTGTGGTCAGTAATGGGGGAGATACAGGGTGAGCGGTGGCATCATGGCCAGTAATGGGGAAGATACAGGGTGAGGGCAGCATAGTGGTCAGTAATGGGAAGAGATACAGGGTGAGCGGAGGCATCATAGCCAGTAATGGAGGAGATACAGGGTGAGCGGAGGCATCGTGGCCAGTAATGGGGGAGATACAGGGTGAGCGGTGGCATTGTGGCAGTAATGGGGGGATACAGGGTGAGCGGAGGCATCATGGCTAGTAATGGGGGGATACAGGGTGAGCGGCAGCATCGGGTCCAGTAATGGGGGGATACAGGGTCAGCAACATCGGGGCCAGTAATGAGGGAGATACAGGGTGAGCGGCGGCATCGTGGCAAGTAATAGGGGAGATACATGTTGAGGCGCCAGCATCGTGGCTATGAATGGGGGAGATACAGGGTGAGCGGAGGCATCGTGGCCAGTAATGAGGGATACAGGGTGAGCGGAGGGATCGGGGCCAGTAATGGGGGGATACAGGGTGAGGGCAGCATCTTGGCTATGAATGGGGGAGATACAGGGTGAGCAGCATCGTGGCTAGTAATGGGGGAGATACAGGGTGAGCGGAGGCATCGTGGCCAGTAATGGGGGATACAGGGTGAGCGGAGGGATCGGGGCCAGTAATGGGGGGGATACAGGGTGAGCGGCAGCATCGGGACCAGTAATGGGGGAGATACAGGGTGAGCGGCATCGTGGCAAGTAATGGGGGGATACAGGGTGAGCAACCTCGGGGCCAGTAATGGGGGGGATACAGGGTGAGCAACCTCGGGGCCAGTAATGGGGGGGATACAGGGTGAGCAACATCGGGGCCAGTAATGGGGGGATACAGGGTGAGCAACCTCGGGGCCAGTAATGGGGGGGATACAGGGTGAGCAACATCGGGGCCAGTAATGGGGGAGATACAGGGTGAGCGGCATCGTGGCCAGTAATGGGGGGATACAGGGTGAGCGGCAGCTTCGGGGCCAGTAATGGGGGGATACAGGGTGAGCAACATCGGGGCCAGTAATGGGGGAGATACAGGGTGAGCAACATCGGGGCCAGTAATGGGGGACATACAGGGTGAGCAGCATCGTGGCCAGTAATGGGGGAGATACAGGGTGAGCGGCAGCTTCGGGGCCAGTAATGGGGGGATACAGGGTGAGCAACATCGGGGCCAGTAATGGGGGAGATACAGGGTGAGCAACATCGGGGCCAGTAATGGGGGAGATACAGGGTGAGCAGCATCGTGGCCAGTAATGGGGGAGATACAGGGTGAGCAGCATCGTGGCCAGTAATGGGGGAGATACGCCAGTAATGGGGGAGATACAGGGTGAGCAGCATCGTGGCCAGTAATGGGGGAGATACGCCAGTAATGGGGGGATACAGGGTGAGCAACCTCGGGGCCAGTAATGGGGGGGATACAGGGTGAGCAACCTCGGGGCCAGTAATGGGGGGGATACAGGGTGAGCAACATCGGGACCAGTAATGGGGGGATACAGGGTGAGCAACCTCGGGGCCAGTAATGGGGGGGATACAGGGTGAGCAACATCGGGGCCAGTAATGGGGGAGATACAGGGTGAGCGGCATCGTGGCCAGTAATGGGGGGATACAGGGTGAGCGGCAGCTTCGGGGCCAGTAATGGGGGGATACAGGGTGAGCAACATCGGGGCCAGTAATGGGGGAGATACAGGGTGAGCAACATCGGGGCCAGTAATGGGGGAGATACAGGGTGAGCAACATCGGGGCCAGTAATGGGGGAGATACAGGGTGAGCAGCATCGTGGCCAGTAATGGGGGAGATACAGGGTGAGCAGCATCGTGGCCAGTAATGGGGGAGATACGCCAGTAATGGGGGAGATACAGGGTGAGCAGCATCGTGGCCAGTAATGGGGGAGATACGCCAGTAATGGGGGAGATACAGGGTGAGGGCAGCATCGTGGCCAGTAATGGGGGAGATACAGGGTGAGCAGCATCGTGGCCAGTAATGGGGGAGATACAGGGTGAGCGGCAGCATCGTGGCCAGTAATGGGGGAGATACGCCAGTAATGGGGGAGATACAGGGTGAGGGCAGCATCGTGGCCAGTAATGGGGGAGATACAGGGTGAGGGCAGCATCGGGGCCAGAAATGGGGGAGATACAGGGTGAGCGGAGGCATCATGGCCAGTAATGGGGGAGATACAGGGTGAACAACATCGGGGCCAGTAATGGGGGAGATACAGGGTGAGGGCAGCATCGGGGCCAGTAATGGGGGAGATACAGGGTGAGCGGCATCGGAGCCAGTAATGGGGAGATACAGGGTGAGCGGTGGCACTGTGGTCAGTAATGGGGGAGATACAGGGTGAGCGGTGGCACTGTGGTCAGTAATGGGGGAGATACAGGGTGAGCGGTGGCATTGTGGTCAGTAATGGGGGAGATACAGGGTGAGCAGCATCGGGGCCAGTAACGGGGGAGATACAGGGTGAGCGGCATCGGAGCCAGTAATGGGGAGATACAGGGTGAGCGGTGGCACTGTGGTCAGTAATGGGGGAGATACAGGGTGAGCGGCATCGGAGCCAGTAATGGGGAGATACAGGGTGAGCGGTGGCACTGTGGTCAGTAATGGGGGAGATACAGGGTGAGCGGCATCGGAGCCAGTAATGGGGAGATACAGGGTGAGCGGTGGCACTGTGGTCAGTAATGGGGGAGATACAGGGTGAGCGGTGGCATCATGGCCAGTAATGGGGAAGATACAGGGTGAGGGCAGCATAGTGGTCAGTAATGGGAAGAGATACAGGGTGAGCGGAGGCATCATAGCCAGTAATGGAGGAGATACAGGGTGAGCGGAGGCATCGTGGCCAGTAATGGGGGAGATACAGGGTGAGCGGTGGCATTGTGGCAGTAATGGGGGGATACAGGGTGAGCGGAGGCATCATGGCTAGTAATGGGGGGATACAGGGTGAGCGGCAGCATCGGGTCCAGTAATGGGGGGATACAGGGTCAGCAACATCGGGGCCAGTAATGGGGAGATACAGGGTGAGCGGCATCGGAGCCAGTAATGGGGAGATACAGGGTGAGCGGTGGCACTGTGGTCAGTAATGGGGGAGATACAGGGTGAGCGGCATCGGAGCCAGTAATGGGGAGATACAGGGTGAGCGGTGGCACTGTGGTCAGTAATGGGGGAGATACAGGGTGAGCGGCATCGGAGCCAGTAATGGGGAGATACAGGGTGAGCGGTGGCACTGTGGTCAGTAATGGGGGAGATACAGGGTGAGCGGTGGCATCATGGCCAGTAATGGGGAAGATACAGGGTGAGGGCAGCATAGTGGTCAGTAATGGGAAGAGATACAGGGTGAGCGGAGGCATCATAGCCAGTAATGGAGGAGATACAGGGTGAGCGGAGGCATCGTGGCCAGTAATGGGGGAGATACAGGGTGAGCGGTGGCATTGTGGCAGTAATGGGGGGATACAGGGTGAGCGGAGGCATCATGGCTAGTAATGGGGGGATACAGGGTGAGCGGCAGCATCGGGTCCAGTAATGGGGGGATACAGGGTCAGCAACATCGGGGCCAGTAATGAGGGAGATACAGGGTGAGCGGCGGCATCGTGGCAAGTAATAGGGGAGATACATGTTGAGGCGCCAGCATCGTGGCTATGAATGGGGGAGATACAGGGTGAGCGGAGGCATCGTGGCCAGTAATGAGGGATACAGGGTGAGCGGAGGGATCGGGGCCAGTAATGGGGGGATACAGGGTGAGGGCAGCATCTTGGCTATGAATGGGGGAGATACAGGGTGAGCAGCATCGTGGCTAGTAATGGGGGAGATACAGGGTGAGCGGAGGCATCGTGGCCAGTAATGAGGGATACAGGGTGAGCGGAGGGATCGGGGCCAGTAATGGGGGGATACAGGGTGAGGGCAGCATCTTGGCTATGAATGGGGGAGATACAGGGTGAGCAGCATCGTGGCTAGTAATGGGGGAGATACAGGGTGAGCGGAGGCATCGTGGCCAGTAATGAGGGATACAGGGTGAGCGGAGGGATCGGGGCCATTAATGGGGGGGATACAGGGTGAGGGCAGCATCTTGGCTATGAATGGGGGAGATACAGGGTGAGCAGCATCGTGGCTAGTAATGGGGGAGATACAGGGTGAGCGGAGGCATCGTGGCCAGTAATGGGGGATACAGGGTGAGCGGAGGGATCGGGGCCAGTAATGGGGGGGATACAGGGTGAGCGGCAGCATCGGGACCAGTAATGGGGGAGATACAGGGTGAGCGGCATCGTGGCCAGTAATGGGGGGATACAGGGTGAGCAACCTCGGGGCCAGTAATGGGGGAGATACAGGGTGAGCGGAGGCATCGTGGCCAGTAATGGGGGATACAGGGTGAGCAACCTCGGGGCCAGTAATGGGGGGGATACAGGGTGAGCAACATCGGGGCCAGTAATGGGGGAGATACAGGGTGAGCGGCATCGTGGCCAGTAATGGGGGGATACAGGGTGAGCAACCTCGGGGCCAGTAATGGGGGAGATACAGGGTGAGCGGCAGCTTCGGGGCCAGTAATGGGGGGATACAGGGTGAGCAACATCGGGGCCAGTAATGGGGGAGATACAGGGTGAGCAACATCGGGGCCAGTAATGGGGGACATACAGGGTGAGCAGCATCGTGGCCAGTAATGGGGGAGATACAGGGTGAGCAGCATCGTGGCCAGTAATGGGGGAGATACAGGGTGACGGCAGCATCGTGGCCAGTAATGGGGGAGATACAGGGTGAGCGGCAGCATCGTGGCCAGTAATGGGGGAGATACGCCAGTAATGGGGGAGATACAGGGTGAGGGCAGCATCGTGGCCAGTAATGGGGGAGATACAGGGTGAGGGCAGCATCGTGGCCAGTAATGGGGGAGATACAGGGTGAGGGCAGCATCGGGGCCAGAAATGGGGGAGATACAGGGTGAGCGGAGGCATCATGGCCAGTAATGGGGGAGATACAGGGTGAACAACATCGGGGCCAGTAATGGGGGAGATACAGGGTGAGCAGCATCGGGGCCAGTAATGGGGGAGACACAGGGTGAGCGGCAGCATCGTGGCCAGTAATGGGGGAGATACAGGGTGAGGGCAGCATCGTGGCCAGTAATGGGGGAGATACAGGGTGAGCGACAGCATCGTGGCCAGTAATGGGGGAGATACAGGGTGAGGGCAGCATCGTGGCCAGTAAGGGGGGAGATAAAGGGTGAGGGCAGCATCATGGCCAGTAATGGAGGAGATACAGGGTGAGGGCAGCATCGTGGCCAGTAATGGGGGAGATACAGGGTGAGGGCAGCATCGTGGCCAGTAATGGAGGAGATACAGGGTGAGGGCAGCATCGTGGCAAGTAATGGAGGAGATAAAGGGTGAGGGCAGCATCGTGGCCAGTAATGGGGGAGTTACAGGGTGAGGGCAGCATCGTGGCCAGTAATGGGGGAGTTACAGGGTGAGGGCAGCATTGTGGCCAGTAATGGGGGAGATACAGGGTGAGGGCAGCATCGTGGCCAGTAATGGAGGAGATACAGGGTGAGGGCAGCATCGTGGCCAGTAATGGAGGAGATACAGGGTGAGGGCAGCATCGTGGCCAGTAATGGGGGAGATACAGGGTGAGGGCAGCATCGTGGCCAGTAATGGGGGAGTTACAGGGTGAGGGCAGCATCGTGGCCAGTAATGGGGGAGTTACAGGGTGAGGGCAGCATCGTGGCCAGTAATGGAGGAGTTACAGGGTGAGGGCAGCATCGTGGCCAGTAATGGGGGAGATACAGGGTGAGGGCAGCATCGTGGCCAGTAATGGGGGAGTTACAGGGTGAGGGCAGCATCGTGGCCAGCCCGTGTATCCACCGCTCCCATCATTCACCAGGTAAACACCCTTGTACTGCTGTGACTACTGCCCCCATCATCCTCTCACCTGCTCCAGCTCCCTGGACAGGATGATGAAGCCGTTGTTGTCTATCAGGTAGCAGCTCAGTTTCTGCAAGACAAAAAGCCGAATCTGCTTAGAGGGCGGCGATGCTGAGGGTGGGAGGATTGTGAATGCAGCTTTGGATGTGACTGGAGTACAGGACCCGGCGTAATCAGTGCCGTCCAGCTTCCCACCTGGCCCGTACGTACCTCGTCCTCGCAGCTCAATGGGCACATCCCGTCCACCTCGCGGCACTGCAGGAGATACCGATGGCATTACAGGTGTATACAGCAGAGAGGACCCCAAAACCCAGAATCCTGCTCCAATATGCGGCCCCGGACCCCCCAACAACCAGTATCTCACTTACATCAGTGTCGTTGGGCTACAGCCGATGAGAGCACCGGGAAAAGAAGACACAGACGGAAAGGAAACGAGACACACGTCAGTCAGGGCATGCTGAGAGTTGTAGTTCCACACTAACTGGGGCGGCAACTTACCTGCTGAGCCGCGTTCCAGAAGATTTCCCGCAACAGAGAAAGTTTCATTTGGACCCCGACAGCTGTAGAGACATGAGAGGATGATGACGACACCCGGACGACAACCCCGAGGGGCGCTGCACCTGTCCGTCCCCACGGCCTCGTCAGCATCAATTATACATCAATAATGAGGAGCGAGCGCCAGCAGCCGCCCCATTACCTGCACGCTCCGCACACGAGTGCCACCAGCCGTCCTATCACCTGCACACTCCGCACACGAGCGCCAGCAGCCGTCCCATCACCTGCACACTCCGCACACTCGCGCCAGCAGCCGTCCCATCACCTGCACACGAGCGCCAGCAGCCATCCCATCACCTGCACGCTACGCACACGAGCGCCAGGAGCCGTCCCATCACCTGCACACTCCGCACACGAGCGCCAGCAGCCGCCCCATCACCTGCACGCTCCACACATGAGCGCCAACAGCCATCCCATCACCTACATGCTCCGCACACGAGCGCCAGCAGCCGTCCCATCACCTGCAAGCTCCACACACGAGCGCCAGCAGCCCTCCCATCACCTGCACGCTCCGCACACGAGTGCCAGCAGCCGTCCCATCACCTGCAAGCTCCACACACGAGCGCCAGCAGCCGCCCCATTACCTGCACGCTCCGCACACGAGTGCCAGCAGCCGTCCTATCACCTGCACACTCCACACACGAGCGCCAGCAGCCGTCCCATCACCGGCACACTCCGCACACGAGCTCCAGCAGCCGTCCCATCACCTGCACACTCCGCACACTCGCGCCAGCAGCCGTCCCATCACCTGCACACGAGCGCCAGCAGCCATCCCATCACCTGCACGCTCCGCACATGAGCGCCAGCAGCCGTCCCATCACCTGCACGCTCCGCACACGAGCGCCAGCAGCCGTCCCATCACCTGCAAGCTCCACACACGAGCGCCAGCAGCCGCCCCATTACCTGCACGCTCCGCACACGAGTGCCAGCAGCCGTCCTATCACCTGCACACTCCGCACACGAGCGCCAGCAGCCGTCCCATCACCTGCACACTCCGCACACGAGCGCCAGCAGCCGTCCCATCACCTGCACACGAGCGCCAGCAGCCATCCCATCACCTGCACGCTCCGCACATGAGCGCCAGCAGCCGTCCCATCACCTGCACACTCCGCACACGAGCTCCAGCAGCCGTCCCATCACCTGCACACGAGCGCCAGCAGCCATCCCATCACCTGCACGCTCCGCACACGAGCGCCAGGAGCCGTCCCATCACCTGCACCCTCCGCACACGAGCGCCAGCAGCCATCCCATCACCTGCACGCTCCACACATGAGCGCCAGCAGCCATCCCATCACCTGCATGCTCCGCACACGAGCGCCAGCAGCCGTCCCATCACCTGCAAGCTCCACACACAAGCGCCAGCAGCCATCCCATCACCTGCACACTCCGCACACGAGCGCCAGCAGCCGTCCCATCACTTGCACACTCCGCACACGAGCTCCAGCAGCCGTCCCATCATCTGCACACGAGCGCCAGCAGCCGTCCCATCACCTGCACACTCTGCACACGAGCACCAGCAGCCATCCCATCACCTGCACGCTCCGCACACGAACGCCAGGAGCCGTCCCATCACCTGCACACTCCGCACACGAGCGCCAGCAGCCGTCCCATCACCTGCACGCTCCACACGAGCGCCAGCAGCCATCCCATCACCTGCATGCTCCGCACACGAGCGCCAGCAGGCGTCCCATCACCTGCAAGCTCCACACACGAGCGCCAGCAGCCATCCCATCACCTGCACACTCCACACACGAGCGCCAGCAGCCGTCCCATCACCTGCACACTCCACACACGAGCGCCAGCAGCCGTCCCATCACCTGCATGCTCCACACACGAGCGCCAGCAGCCTCGCATCTCCCTGCTGCCTGATGCTGTCTTCCTGTTAGATCTCAGGATACAGGACCTCACATCTCTCTGCTGCCTGATGCTGTCTTCCTGTTAGTTCTCAGGATACAGGACCTCACATCTCCCTGCTGCCTGATGCTGTCTTCCTGTTGCTCTCAGGATACAGGACCTCACATCTCCCTGCTGCCTGATGCTGTCTTCCTGTTGCTCTCAGGATACAGGACCTCACATCTCCCTGCTGCCTGATGCTGTCTTCCTGTTAGTTCTCAGGATACAGGACCTCACATCTCCCTGCTGCCTGATGCTGTCTTCCTGTTAGCTCTCAGGATACAGGACCTCACATCTCCCTGCTGCCTGATGCTGTCTTCCTGTTGCTCTCAGGATACAGGACCTCACATCTCCCTGCTGCCTGATGCTGTCTTCCTGTTAGTTCTCAGGATACAGGACCTCACATCTCCCTGCTGCCTGATGCTGTCTTCCTGTTAGCTCTCAGGATACAGCACCTCACATCTCTCTGCTGCCTGATGCTGTCTTCCTGTTAGCTCTCAGGATACAGGACCTCACATGTCCCTGCTGCCTGATGCTGTCTTCCTGTTAGTTCTCAGGATACAGGACCTCACATCTCTCTGCTGCCTGATGCTGTCTTCCTGCTAGCTCTCAGGATACAGAACCTCACATCTCTCTGCTGCCTGATGCTGTCTTCCTGTTAGCTCTCAGGATACAGCACCTCACATCTCTCTGCTGCCTGATGCTGTCTTCCTGTTAGCTCTCAGGATACAGAACCTCACATCTCTCTGCTGCCTGATGCTGTCTTCCTGTTGCTCTCAGGATACAGGACCTCACATCTCTCTGCTGCCTGATGCTGTCTTCCTGTTAGCTCTCAGGATACAGAACCTCACATCTCCCTGCTGCCTGATGCTGTCTGCCTGTTAGCTCTCAGGATACAGCACCTCACATCTCTCTGCTGCCTGATGCTGTCTTCCTGTTAGCTCTCAGGATACAGGACCTCACATCTCTCTGCTGCCTGATGCTGTCTTCCTGTTAGCTCTCAGGATACAGCACCTCACATCTCTCTGCTGCCTGATGCTGTCTTCCTGTTAGCTCTCAGGAAACAGGACCTCACATCTCCCTGCTGCCTGATGCTGTCTTCCTGTTAGCTCTCAGGATAAAGGACCTCACATCTCCCTGCTGCCTGATGCTGTCTTCCTGTTAGCTCTCAGGAAACAGGACCTCACATCTCCCTGCTGCCTGATGCTGTCTTCCTGTTAGCTCTCAGGATACAGGACCTCACATCTCTCTGCTGCCTGATGCTGCCTTCCTGTTAGTTCTCAGGATACAGGACCTCACATCTCTCTGCTGCCTGATGCTGCCTTCCTGTTAGTTCTCAGGATACAGGACCACACATTTCTCTGATGCCTGATGTTGTCTTCCTGTTAGCTCTCAGGATATAGGACCTCACATCTCTCTGCTGCCTGATGCTGTCTTCCTGTTAGCTCTCAGGATACAGGACCTCACATCTCCCTGCTGCCTGATGCTGTCTTCCTGTTGCTCTCAGGATACAGGACCTCACATCTCGCTGCTGCCTGACGCTGTCTTCCTGTTAGCTCTCAGTATACAGGACCTCACATCTCCCTGCTGCTGTCTTCCTGTTAGCTCTCAGGATACAGGACCTCACATCTCCCTGCTGCCTGATGCTGTCTTCCTGTTGCTCTCAGGATACAGGACCTCACATCTCTCTGCTGCCTGATGCTGTCTTCCTGTTAGCTCTCAGGATACAGGACCTCACATCTCCCTGCTGCCTGATGCTGTCTTCCTGTTAGCTCTCAGTATACAGGACCTCACATCTCTCTGCTGCCTGATGCTGCCTTCCTGTTAGTTCTCAGGATACAGGACCTCACATCTCTGTGCTGCCTGATGCTGCCTTCCTGTTAACTCTCAGGATACAAGACCTCACATCTCCCTGCTGCCTGATGCTGTCTTCCTGTTAGCTCTCAGGATATAGGACCTCAAATCTCTCTGCTGCCTGATGCTGTCTTCCAGTTAGCTCTCAGGATACAGGATCTCACATCTCTCTGCTGCCTGATGCTGCCTTCCTGTTAGTTCTCAGGATACAGGACCTCACATCTCTGCTGCCTGATGCTGTCTTCCTGTTAGCTCTCAGGATACAGGACCTCACATCTCCCTGCTGCCTGATGCTGTCTTCCTCTTAGATCTCAGGATATAGGACCTCACATCGCTCTGCTGCCTGATGCTGTCTTCCTGTTGCTCTCAGGATACAGGACCTCACATCTCTCTGCTGCCTGATGCTGTCTTCCTGTTAGCTCTCAGGATACAGGACCTCACATCTCCCTGCTGCCTGATGCTGTCTTCCTGTTAGCTCTCAGGATACAGGACCTCAAATCTCCCTGCTGCCTTATGCTGTCTTCCTGTTAGATCTCAGGATACAAGACCTCACATCTCTCTGCTGCCTGATGCTGTCTTCCTGTTAGTTCTCAGGATACAGGACCTCACATCTCCCTGCTGCCTGATGCTGTCTTCCTGTTGCTCTCAGGATACAGGACCTCACATCTCCCTGCTGCCTGATGCTGTCTTCCTGTTAGTTCTCAGGATACAGGACCTCACATCTCCCTGCTGCCTGATGCTGTCTTCCTGTTAGCTCTCAGGATACAGGACCTCACATCTCCCTGCTGCCTGATGCTGTCTTCCTGTTAGCTCTCAGGATACAGCACCTCACATCTCTCTGCTGCCTGATGCTGTCTTCCTGTTAGCTCTCAGGATACAGGACCTCACATCTCCCTGCTGCCTGATGCTGTCTTCCTGTTAGCTCTCAGGATACAGGACCTCACATCTCCCTGCTGCCTGATGCTGTCTTCCTGTTGCTCTCAGGATACAGGACCTCACATCTCTCTGCTGCCTGATGCTGTCTTCCTGTTAGTTCTCAGGATACAGGACCTCACATCTCTCTGCTGCCTGATGCTGTCTTCCTGCTAGCTCTCAGGATACAGAACCTCACATCTCTCTGCTGCCTGATGCTGTCTTCCTGTTAGCTCTCAGGATACAGCACCTCACATCTCTCTGCTGCCTGATGCTGTCTTCCTTTTGCTCTCAGGATACAGGACCTCACATCTCTCTGCTGCCTGATGCTGTCTTCCTGTTAGCTCTCAGGATACAGAACCTCACATCTCTCTGCTGCCTGATGCTGTCTTCCTGTTAGCTCTCAGGATACAGGACCTCACATCTCCCTGCTGCCTGATGCTGTCTTCCTGTTAGCTCTCAGGATACAGGACCTGACATCTCCCTGCTGCCTGATGCTGTCTTCCTGTTAGTTCTCAGGATACAGTACCTCACATCTCCCTGCTGCCTGATGCTGTCTTCCTGTTAGCTCTCAGGATACAGGACCTCACATCTCTCTGCTGCCTGATGCTGCCTTCCTGTTAGTTCTCAGGATACAGGGCCTCACATCTCTCTGCTGCCTGATGCTGCCTTCCTGTTAGTTCTCAGGATACAGGACCACACATCTCCCTGCTGCCTGATGCTGTCTTCCTGTTAGTTCTCAGGATACAGGACCTCACATCTCTCTGCTGCCTGATGCTGCCTTCCTGTTAGTTCTCAGGATACAGGACCTCACATCTCTCTGCTTCCTGATGTTGTCTTCCTGTTAGCTCTCAGGATATAGGACCTCACATCTCTCTGCTGCCTGATGCTGTCTTCTTGTTAGCTCTCAGGATACAGGACCTCACATCTCCCTGCTGCCTGATGCTGTCTTCCTGTTGCTCTCAGGATACAGGACCTCACATCTCCCTGCTGCCTGATGCTGTCTTCCTGTTAGCTCTCAGTATACAGGACCTCACATCTCCCTGCTGCTGTCTTCCTGTTAGCTCTCAGGATACAGGACCTCACATCTCCCTGCTGCCTGATGCTGTCTTCCTGTTGCTCTCAGGATACAGGACCTCACATCTCTCTGCTGCCTGATGCTGTCTTCCTGTTAGCTCTCAGGATACAGGACCTCACATCTCCCTGCTGCCTGATGCTGTCATCCTGTTAGCTCTCAGTATACAGGACCTCACATCTCTCTGCTGCCTGATGCTGCCTGCCTGTTAGTTCTCAGGATACAGGACCTCACATCTCTGTGCTGCCTGATGCTGCCTTCCTGTTAGCTCTCAGGATACAGGACCTCACATCTCCCTGCTGCCTGATGCTGTCTTCCTGTTAGCTCTCAGTATACAGGACCTCACATCTCCCTGCTGCCTGATGCTGTCTTCCTGTTAGCTCTCAGGACACAGGACCTCACATCTCCCTGCTGTCTGATGCTGTCTTCCTGTTGCTCTCAGGATACAGGACCTCACATCTCTCTGCTGCCTGATGCTGTCTTCCTGTTAGCTCTCAGGATACAGGACCTCACATCTCCCTGCTGCTGTCTTCCTGTTAGCTCTCAGGATACAGCACCTCACAGCTCTCTGCTGCCTGATGCTGCCTTCCTGTTAGTTCTCAGGATACAGGACCTCACATCTCCCTGCTGCCTGATGCTGCCTTCCTGTTAGTTCTCAGGATACAGGACCTCACATCTCTGTGCTGCCTGATGCTGCCTTCCTGTTAGTTCTCAGGATACAGGATCTCACATCTCTCTGCTGCCTGATGCTGTCTTCCTGTTAGCTCTCAGGATACAGGACCTCACATCTCTCTGCTGCCTGATGCTGTCTTCCTGTTAGCTCTCAGGATACAGGACCTCACATCTCCCTGCTGCCTGATGCTGTCTTCCTGTTAGCTCTCAGTATACAGGACCTCACATCTCTCTGCTGCCTGATGCTGTCTTCCTGTTAGCTCTCAGGATACAGGACCTCACATCTCCCTGCTGTCTGATGCTGTCTTCCTGTTAGATCTCAGGATACAGGACCTCACATCTCTCTGCTGCCTGATGCTGTCTTCCTGTTAGCTCTCAGGATACAGGACCTCACATCTCCCTGCTGCCTGAGGCTGTCTTCCTGTTAGCTCTCAGGATACACCACCTCACAGCTCTCTGCTGCCTGATGCTGCCTTCCTGTTAGTTCTCAGGATACAGGACCTCACATCTCCCTGCTGCCTGATGCTGCCTTCCTGTTAGTTCTCAGGATACAGGACCTCACATCTCTGTGCTGCCTGATGCTGCCTTCCTGTTAGTTCTCAGGATACAGGATCTCACATCTCTCTGCTGCCTGATGCTGTCTTCCTGTTAGCTCTCAGGATACAGGACCTCACATCTCTCTGCTGCCTGATGCTGTCTTCCTGTTAGCTCTCAGGATACAGGACCTCACATCTCCCTGCTGCCTGATGCTGTCTTCCTGTTAGCTCTCAGGATACAGCACCTCACATCTCTCTGCTGCCTGATGCTGCCTTCCTGTTAGTTCTCAGGATACAGGACCTCCTATCTCCCTGCTGCCTGATGCTGCCTTCCTGTTAGTTCTCAGGATACAGGACCTCACATCTCTGTGCTGCCTGATGCTGTCTTCCTGTTAGCTCTCAGGATACAGGACCTCACATCTCCCTGCTGCCTGATGCTGTCTTCCTGTTAGCTCTCAGGATACAGGACCTCACATCTCTCTGCTGCCTGATGCTGTCTTCCTGTTAGCTCTCAGGATACAGGACCTCACATCTCTGTGCTGCCTGATGCTGTCTTCCTGTTAGCTCTCAGGATACAGGACCTCACATCTCTGTGCTGCCTGATGCTGTCTTCCTGTTAGCTCTCAGGATACAGGACCTCACATCTCCCTGCTGCCTGATGCTGTCTTCCTGTTAGCTCTCAGGATACAGGACCTCACATCTCTCTGCTGCCTGATGCTGTCTTCCTGTTAGCTCTCAGGATACAGGACCTCACATCTCCCTGCTGCCTGATGCTGTCTTCCTGTTAGCTCTCAGGATACAGGACCTCACATCTCTCTGCTGCCTGATGCTGTCTTCCTGTTAGCTCTCAGGATACAGGACCTCACATCTCTCTGCTGCCTGATGCTGTCTTCCTGTTAGCTCTCAGGATACAGGACCTCACATCTCTGTGCTGCCTGATGTTGTCTTCCTGTTAGCTCTCAGGATACAGGACCTCACATCTCTGTGCTGCCTGATGCCGTCTTCCTGTTAGCTCTCAGGATACAGGACCTCACATCTCTGTGCTGCCTGATGCTGCCTTCCTGTTAGTTCTCAGCATACATGACCTCACATGTCTAGAGAATAACATATGAAGGTCAAAGTCAGTGCAAAATAATTTGTGCAAGGTGACATTACAGCAGGATGGGAGGGCATGCTGAGAGTTGTAGTTTTGCAACAGATGGGTCTGGGGGGGGTGGTTCAAAAGTTTCCTCCTGAAAACCAGAATCCCGGAACTGACCACAGCTCCTCCCAGGCAAAGGGTTAAATCATAAGATGTCTGAACTAAGAAAATCCCCTCCAGTGACATCCCACCTGCCGCTCTCACCTTCCCGCGCTGCCACCTCGCGCCCTCCCAGCAGCAAAATGTGAAGTTTTCCTCTGCGTCATTAAGACACAAATATAGGAAAGATATATCTTGTCACCTCCCCATATATATAACGAGGGAGGAAGTCATAGGACCACGGACTACCGAAATGTCACCCGTCCGCATCCAGCTCCTCACAGAGAAGACATCAATCATTAACATCACTGAGAATGCCTCCTATCCATCTCCAGAGATCAGCGGTGACATCACTGAGAATGCCTCCTATCCATCTCCAGAGATCAGCGGTGACATCACTGAGAATGTCTCCTATCCATCACCAGAGATCAGAGGTGACATCACTGAGAATGTCTCCTATCCATCACTAGAGATCAGAGGTGACATCACTGAGAATGTCTCCTATCCATCACTAGAGATCAGAGGTGACATCACTGAGAATGTCTCCTATCCATCACCAGAGATCAGAGGTGACATCACTGAGAATGTCTCCTATCCATCACTAGAGATCAGAGGTGACATCACTGAGAATGTCTCCTATCCATCACCAGAGATCAGAGGTGACATCACTGAGAATGTCTCCTATCCATCACCAGAGATCAGAGGTGACATCACTGAGAATGTCTCCTATCCATCACCAGAGATCAGAGGTGACATCACTGAGAATGTCTCCTATCCATCACCAGAGATCAGAGGTGACATCACTGAGAATGCCTCCTATCCATCTCCAGAGATCAGCGGTGACATCACTGAGAATGTCTCCTATCCATCACCAGAGATCAGAGGTGACATCACTGAGAATGTCTCCTATCCATCACTAGAGATCAGAGGTGACATCACTGAGAATGTCTCCTATCCATCACTAGAGATCAGAGGTGACATCACTGAGAATGTCTCCTATCCATCACCAGAGATCAGCGGTGACATCACTGAGAATGCCTCCTATCCATCTCCAGAGATCAGCGGTGACATCACTGAGAATGCCTCCTATCCATCACCAGAGATCAGAGGTGACATCACTGAGAATGTCTCCTATCCATCACTAGAGATCAGAGGTGACATCACTGAGAATGTCTCCTATCCATCACCAGAGATCAGCGGTGACATCACTGAGAATGCCTCCTATCCATCACCAGAGATCAGAGGTGACATCACTGAGAATGTCTCCTATCCATCACTAGAGATCAGAGGTGACATCACTGAGAATGCCTCCTATCCATCACCAGAGATCAGAGGTGACATCACTGAGAATGCCTCCTATCCATCACCAGAGATCAGAGGTGACATCACTGAGAATGTCTCCTATCCATCACTAGAGATCAGAGGTGACATCACTGAGAATGTCTCCTATCCATCACCAGAGATCAGCGGTGACATCACTGAGAATGTCTCCTATCCATCACCAGAGATCAGCGGTGACATCACTGAGAATGCCTCCTATCCATCTCCAGAGATCAGCGGTGACATCACTGAGAATGCCTCCTATCCATCACTAGAGATCAGAGGTGACATCACTGAGAATGTCTCCTATCCATCACTAGAGATCAGAGGTGACATCACTGAGAATGTCTCCTATCCATCACCAGAGATCAGCGGTGACATCACTGAGAATGCCTCCTATCCATCTCCAGAGATCAGAGGTGACATCACTGAGAATGCCTCCTATCCATCACTAGAGATCAGAGGTGACATCACTGAGAATGTCTCCTATCCATCACCAGAGATCAGCGGTGACATCACTGAGAATGCCTCCTATCCATCACCAGAGATCAGCGGTGACATCACTGAGAATGCCTCCTATCCATCTCCAGAGATCAGCGGTGACATCACTGAGAATGTCTCCTATCCATCACCAGAGATCAGCGGTGACATCACTGAGAATGCCTCCTATCCATCTCCAGAGATCAGCGGTGACATCACTGAGAATGCCTCCTATCCATCACCAGAGATCAGCGGTGACATCACTGAGAATGTCTCCTATCCATCACCAGAGATCAGAGGTGACATCACTGAGAATGCCTCCTATCCATCTCCAGAGATCAGCGGTGACATCACTGAGAATGTCTCCTATCCATCACCAGAGATCAGAGGTGACATCACTGAGAATGTCTCCTATCCATCACTAGAGATCAGAGGTGACATCACTGAGAATGTCTCCTATCCATCTCCAGAGATCAGCGGTGACATCACTGAGAATGTCTCCTATCCATCACCAGAGATCAGAGGTGACATCACTGAGAATGTCTCCTATCCATCACCAGAGATCAGCGGTGACATCACTGAGAATGTCTCCTATCCATCACCAGAGATCAGCGGTGATATCACTGAGAATGCCTCCTATCCATCTCCAGAGATCAGCGGTGACATCACTGAGAATGTCTCCTATCCATCTCCAGAGATCAGCGGTGACATCACTGAGAATGCCTTTTATCCATCTCCAGAGATCAGCGGTGACATCACTGAGAATGTCTCCTATCCATCACCAGAGATCAGCGGTGACATCACTGAGAATGCCTCCTATCCATCACCAGAGATCAGCGGTGACATCACTGAGAATGCCTTTTATCCATCTCCAGAGATCAGCGGTGACATCACTGAGAATGTCTCCTATCCATCACCAGAGATCAGCGGTGACATCACTGAGAATGTCTCCTATCCATCACCAGAGATCAGCGGTGATATCACTGAGAATGCCTCCTATCCATCTCCAGAGATCAGCGGTGACATCACTGAGAATGTCTCCTATCCATCTCCAGAGATCAGCGGTGACATCACTGAGAATGTCTCCTATCCATCACCAGAGATCAGCGGTGACATCACTGAGAATGCCTCCTATCCATCTCCAGAGATCAGCGGTGACATCACTGAGAATGTCTCCTATCCATCACCAGAGATCAGAGGTGACATCACTGAGAATGCCTCCTATCCATCTCCAGAGATCAGCGGTGACATCACTGAGAATGCCTCCTATCCATCACCAGAGATCAGCGGTGACATCACTGAGAATGTCTCATATCCATCACTAGAGATCAGAGGTGACATCACTGAGAATGTCTCCTATCCATCACCAGAGATCAGCGGTGACATCACTGAGAATGCCTCCTATCCATCACCAGAGATCAGCGGTGACATCACTGAGAATGTCTCATATCCATCACTAGAGATCAGAGGTGACATCACTGAGAATACCTCCTATCCATCACCAGAGATCAGCGGTGACATCTCTGAGAATGTCTCCTATCCATCACCAGAGATCAGCGGTGACATCACTGAGAATGCCTCCTATCCATCTCCAGAGATCAGCGGTGACATCACTGAGAATGTCTCCTATCCATCACCAGAGATCAGCGGTGACATCACTGAGAATGTCTCCTATCCATCACCAGAGATCAGCGGTGACATCACTGAGAATGTCTCCTATCCATCACCAGAGATCAGCGGTGACATCACTGAGAATGTCTCCTATCCATCACCAGAGATCAGCGGTGACATCACTGAGAATGTCTCCTATCCATCACCAGAGATCAACGGTGACATCACTGAGAATGCCTCCTATCCATCACCAGAGATCAGCGGTGACATCACTGAGAATACCTCCTATCCATCACCAGAGATCAGCGGTGACATCACTGAGAATGTCTCCTATCCATCTCCAGAGATCAGCGGTGACATCACTGAGAATGTCTCCTATCCATCACCAGAGATCAGCGGTGACATCACTGAGAATGTCTCCTATCCATCACCAGAGATCAGCGGTGACATCACTGAGAATGTCTCCTATCCATCACCAGAGATCAGCGGTGAAATCACTGAGAATGCCTCCTATCCATCTCCAGAGATCAGCGGTGACATCACTGAGAATGCCTCCTATCCATCACCAGAGATCAGCGGTGACATCACTGAGAATGTCTCCTATCCATCACCAGAGATCAGAGGTGACATCACTGAGAATGCCTCCTATCCATCTCCAGAGATCAGCGGTGACATCACTGAGAATGTCTCCTATCCATCTCCAGAGATCATAGGTGACATCACTGAGAATGTCTCCTATCCATCACCAGAGATCAGCGGTGACATCACTGAGAATGTCTCCTATCCATCACCAGAGATCAGCGGTGACATCAATGAGAATGTCTCCTATCCATCTCCAGAGATCAGCGGTGACATCACTGAGAATGTCTCCTATCCATCTCCAGAGATCAGAGGTGACATCACTGAGAATGTCTCCTATCCATCACCAGAGATCAGCGGTGACATCACTGAGAATGTCTCCTATCCATCACCAGAGATCAGCGGTGACATCAATGAGAATGTCTCCTATCCATCACCAGAGATCAGCGGTGACATCACTGAGAATGTCTCCTATCCATCACCAGAGATCAGCGGTGACATCACTGAGAATGCCTCCTATCCATCACCAGAGATCAGCGGTGACATCACTGAGAATACCTCCTATCCATCACCAGAGATCAGCGGTGACATCTCTGAGAATGTCTCCTATCCATCACTAGAGATCAGCGGTGACATCACTGAGAATGTCTCCTATCCATCTCCAGAGATCAGCGGTGACATCACTGAGAATGCCTCCTATCCATCACCAGAGATCAGCGGTGACATCAATGAGAATGTCTCCTATCCATCACCAGAGATCAGCGGTGACATCACTGAGAATGTCTCCTATCCATCACCAGAGATCAGCGGTGACATCACTGAGAATGCCTCCTATCCATCACCAGAGATCAGCGGTGACATCACTGAGAATACCTCCTATCCATCACCAGAGATCAGCGGTGACATCTCTGAGAATGTCTCCTATCCATCACTAGAGATCAGCGGTGACATCACTGAGAATGTCTCCTATCCATCACCAGAGATCAGCGGTGACATCACTGAGAATGCCTCCTATCCATCACCAGAGATCAGCGGTGACATCACTGAGAATGTCTCATATCCATCACTAGAGATCAGAGGTGACATCACTGAGAATACCTCCTATCCATCACCAGAGATCAGCGGTGACATCTCTGAGAATGCCTCCTATTGTTCACCAGAGATCAGAGGTGACATCACTGAGAATGTCTCCTATCCATCACCAGAGATCAGCGGTGACATCACTGAGAATGCCTCCTATCCATCACCAGAGATCAGCGGTGACATCACTGAGAATGTCTCCTATCCATCTCCAGAGATCAGAGGTGACATCACTGAGAATGTCTCCTATCCATCACCAGAGATCAGCGGTGACATCACTGAGAATGCCTCCTATTGTTCACCAGAGATCAGAGGTGACATCACTGAGAATATCTCCTATCCATCATTAGAGATCAGCGGTGACATCACTGAGAATGCCTCCTATCCATCACTAGAGATCAGCGGTGACATCACTGAGAATGACTCCTATCCATCACTAGAGATCAGAGGTGACATCACTGAGAATGCCTCCTATCCATCACTAGAGATCAGCGGTGACATCACTGAGAATGCCTCCTATCCATCACCAGAGATCAGCGGTGACATCACTGAGAATGCCTCCTATCCATCACCAGAGATCAGGGGTGACATCACTGAGAATGTCTCTTATCCATCATTAGAGATCAGCGGTGACATCACTGAGAATGCCTCCTATCCATCACTAGAGATCAGAGGTGACATCACTGAGAATGCCTCCTATCCATCACTAGAGATCAGCGGTGACATCACTGAGAATGCCTCCTATCCATCACCAGAGATCAGCGGTGACATCACTGAGAATGCCTCCTATCCATCACCAGAGATCAGGGGTGACATCACTGAGAATGTCTCCTATCCATCACTAGAGATCAGCGGTGACATCACTGAGAATGCCTCCTATCCATCACTAGAGATCAGCGGTGACATCACTGAGAATGTCTCCTATCCATCACTAGAGATCAGAGGTGACATCACTGAGAATGCCTCCTATCCATCACTAGATATCAGAGGTGACATCACTGAGAATGCCTCCTATCCATCACTAGAGATCAGCGGTGACATCACTGAGAATGCCTCCTATCCATCACTAGATATCAGAGGTGACATCACTGAGAATGTCTCCTATCCATCACTAGAGATCAGAGGTGACATCACTGAGAATGCCTCCTATCCATCACCAGAGATCAGCGGTGACATCACGGAGAATGCCTCCTATCCATCACCAGAGATCAGCGGTGACATCACTGAGAATGTCTCCTATCCATCACCAGAGATCAGAGGTGACATCACTGAGAATGTCTCCTATCCATCACTAGAGATCAGAGGTGACATCACTGAGAATGCCTCCTATTCATCACAAGAGATCAGCGGTGACATCACTGAGAATGTCTCCTATCCATCACCAGAGATCAGAGGTGACATCACTGAGAATGCCTCCTATCCATCACCAGAGATCAGCGTTGACATCACTGAGAATGTCTCCTATCCATCACCAGAGATCAGAGGTGACATCACTGAGAATGCCTCCTATCCATCACCAGAGATCAGAGGTGACATCACTGAGAATGCCTCCTATTCATCACAAGAGATCAGCGGTGACATCACTGAGAATGCCACCTATCCATCACTAGAGATCAGAGGTGACATCACTGAGAATGCCTCCTATCCATCACCAGAGATCAGCGGTGACATCACTGAGAATGCCTCCTATTCATCACAAGAGATCAGAGGTGACATCACTGAGAATGCCTCCTATCCATCACCAGAGATCAGCGGTGACATCACTGAGAATGCCTCCTATTCATCACAAGAGATCAGAGGTGACATCACTGAGAATGTCTCCTATCCATCACCAGAGATCAGCAGTGACATCACTGAGAATGTCTCGTATCCATCACTAGAGATCAGAGGAGACATCACTGAGAATGCCTCCTATCCATCACCAGAGATCAGCAGTGACATCACTGAGAATGTCTCCTATCCATCACCAGAGATCAGAGGTGACATCACTGAGAATGTCTCCTATCCATCACTAGAGATCAGCGGTGACATCACTGAGAATGTCTCCTATCCATCACCAGAGATCAGAGGTGACATCACTGAGAATGTCTCCTATCCATCACTAGAGATCAGCGGTGACATCACTGAGAATGCCTCCTATCCATCACCAGAGATCAGTGGTGACATCACTGAGAAAGTCTCCTATCCATCACTAGAGATCAGCGGTGACATCACTGAGAATGCCTCCTATCCATCACCAGAGATCAGAGGTGACATCACTGAGAATGCCTCCTATCTGTCACTAGAGATCAGCAGTGACATCACTGAGAATGCCTCCTATTCATCACCAGAGATCAGCGGGGACATCACTGAGAATGCCTCCTATCCATCACCAGAGATCAGCGGTGACATCACTGAGAATGCTTCCTATCCATCACTAGAGATCAGAGGTGACATCACTGAGAATGCCTCCTATCCATCACTAGAGATCAGTGGTGACATCACTGAGAATGTCTCCTATCCATCACCAGAGATCAGCGGTGACATCACTGAGAATGCCTCCTATCCATCACTAGAGATCAGAGGTGACATCACTGAGAATGCCTCCTGTCCATCACCAGAGATCAGAGGTGACATCACTGAGAATGCCTCCTATCCGTCACTAGAGATCAGCAGTGACATCACTGAGAATGCCTCCTATCCATCACCAGAGATCAGCGGTGACATCACTGAGAATGCCTCCTATCCATCACTAGAGATCAGCGGTGACATCACTGAGAATGCCTCCTATCCATCACCAGAGATCAGCGGTGACATCACTGAGAATGTCTCCTATCCATCACTAGAGATCAGCGGTGACATCACTGAGAATGCCTCCTATCCATCACTAGAGATCAGCGGTGACATCACTGAGAATGCCTCCTATCCATCACCAGAGATCAGCAGTGACATCACTGAGAATGTCTCCTATCCATCACTAGAGATCAGAGGTGACATCACTGAGAATGCCTCCTATCCATCACCAGAGATCAGAGGTGACATCACTGAGAATGTCTCCTATCCATCACTAGAGATCAGCGGTGACATCACTGAGAATGTCTCCTATCCATCACCAGAGATCAGAGGTGACATCACTGAGAATGTCTCCTATCCATCACTAGAGATCAGCGGTGACATCACTGAGAATGCCTCCTATCCATCACCAGAGATCAGTGGTGACATCACTGAGAATGTCTCCTATCCATCACTAGAGATCAGCGGTGACATCACTGAGAATGCCTCCTATCCATCACCAGAGATCAGCGGTGACATCACTGAGAATGTCTCCTATCCATCACTAGAGATCAGCGGTGACATCACTGAGAATGCCTCCTATCCATCACTAGAGATCAGCGGTGACATCACTGAGAATGCCTCCTATCCATCACCAGAGATCAGCAGTGACATCACTGAGAATGTCTCCTATCCATCACTAGAGATCAGAGGTGACATCACTGAGAATGCCTCCTATCCATCACCAGAGATCAGCGGTGACATCACTGAGAATGTCTCCTATCCATCACTAGAGATCAGAGGTGACATCACTGAGAATGCCTCCTATCCCTCACTAGAGATCGGCGGTGACATCACTGAGAATGTCTCCTATCCATCACCAGAGATCAGAGGTGACATCACTGAGAATGTCTCCTATCCATCACTAGAGATCAGCGGTGACATCACTGAGAATGTCTCCTATCCATCACCAAAGATCAGAGGTGACATCACTGAGAATGTCTCCTATCCATCACTAGAGATCAGCGGTGACATCACTGAGAATGCCTCCTATCCATCACCAGAGATCAGTGGTGACATCACTGAGAATGTCTCCTATCCATCACTAGAGATCAGCGGTGACATCACTGAGAATGCCTCCTATCCATCACCAGAGATCAGAGGTGATATCACTGAGAATGCCTCCTATCCGTCACTAGAGATCAGCAGTGACATCACTGAGAATGCCTCCTATCCATCACCAGAGATCAGCGGTGACATCACTGAGAATGCCTCCTATCCATCACTAGAGATGAGAGGTGACATCACTGAGAATGTCTCCTATCCATCACTAGAGATCAGCGGTGACATCACTGAGAATGCCTCCTATCCATCACCAGAGATCAGCGGTGACATCACTAAGAATGCCTCCTATCCATCACTAGAGATCAGAGGTGACATCACTGAGAATGCCTCCTATCCATCACTAGAGATCAGAGGTGACATCACTGAGAATGCCTCCTATCCATCACTAGAGATCAGTGGTGACATCACTGAGAATGTCTCCTATCCATCACCAGAGATCAGCGGTGACATCACTGAGAATGCCTCCTATCCGTCACCAGAGATCAGTGGTGACATCACTGAGAATGTCTCCTATCCACCACTAGAGATCAGAGGTGACATCACTGAGAATGCCTCCTATCCGTCACCAGAGATCAGAGGTGACATCACTGAGAATGCCTCCTATCCGTCACTAGAGATCAGCAGTGACATCACTGAGAATGCCTCCTATCCATCACCAGAGATCAGCGGTGACATCACTGAGAATACCTCCTATCCATCACTAGAGATCAGCGGTGACATCACTGAGAATGCCTCCTATCCATCACCAGAGATCAGCGGTGACATCACTGAGAATGTCTCCTATCCATCACTAGAGATCAGCGGTGACATCACTGAGAATGCCTCCTATCCATCACTAGAGATCAGCGGTGACATCACTGAGAATGCCTCCTATACATCACCAGAGATCAGCGGTGACATCACTGAGAATGCCTCCTATCCATCACCAGAGATCAGCGGTGACATCACTGAGAGTGCCTCCTATCCATCACTAGAGATCAGCGGTGACATCACTGAGAATGCCTCCTATCCATCACCAGAGATCAGAGGTGACATCACTGAGAATGCCTCCTATTCATCACAAGAGATCAGCGGTGACATCACTGAGAATGCCTCCTATCCATCGCTAGAGATCAGAGGTGACATCACTGAGAATGCCTCCTATCCATCACCAGAGATCAGCGGTGACATCACTGAGAATGCCTCCTATTCATCACAAGAGATCAGAGGTGACATCACTGAGAATGTCTCCTATCCATCACTAGAGATCAGAGGTGACATCACTGAGAATGCCTCCTATCCATCACCAGAGATCAGCAGTGACATCACTGAGAATGTCTCCTATCCATCACCAGAGATCAGAGGTGACATCACTGAGAATGTCTCCTATCCGTCACCAGAGATCAGAGGTGACATCACTGAGAATGTCTCCTATCCATCACCAGAGATCAGAGGTGACATCACTGAGAATGCCTCCTATCCATCACCAGAGATCAGAGGTGACATCACTGAGAATGTCTCCTATCCGTCACCAGAGATCAGAGGTGACATCACTGAGAATGTCTCCTATCCATCACCAGAGATCAGAGGTGACATCACTGAGAATGTCTCCTATCCGTCACCAGAGATCAGAGGTGACATCACTGAGAATGCCTCCTATCCATCACCAGAGATCAGAGGTGACATCACTGAGAATGTCTCCTATCCATCACCAGAGATCAGAGGTGACATCACTGAGAATGTCTCCTATCCATCACCAGAGATCAGAGGTGACATCACTGAGAATGCCTCCTATCCGTCACCAGAGATCAGAGGTGACATCACTGAGAATGCCTCCTATCCGTCACTAGAGATCAGCAGTGACATCACTGAGAATGCCTCCTATCCATCACCAGAGATCAGCGGTGACATCACTGAGAATGCCTCCTATCCATCACTAGAGATCAGCGGTGACATCACTGAGAATGCCTCCTATCCATCACCAGAGATCAGCGGTGACATCACTGAGAATGTCTCCTATCCATCACTAGAGATCAGCGGTGACATCACTGAGAATGCCTCCTATCCATCACTAGAGATCAGCGGTGACATCACTGAGAATGCCTCCTATCCATCACCAGAGATCAGCGGTGACATCACTGAGAATGCCTCCTATCCATCACCAGAGATCAGCGGTGACATCACTGAGAGTGCCTCCTATCCATCACTAGAGATCAGCGGTGACATCACTGAGAATGCCTCCTATCCATCACCAGAGATCAGAGGTGACATCACTGAGAATGCCTCCTATTCATCACAAGAGATCAGCGGTGACATCACTGAGAATGCCTCCTATCCATCACTAGAGATCAGAGGTGACATCACTGAGAATGCCTCCTATCCATCACCAGAGATCAGCGGTGACATCACTGAGAATGCCTCCTATTCATCACAAGAGATCAGAGGTGACATCACTGAGAATGTCTCCTATCCATCACTAGAGATCAGAGGTGACATCACTGAGAATGTCTCCTATCCATCACTAGAGATCAGTGGTGACATCACTGAGAATGTCTCCTATCCATCACCAGAGATCAGAGGTGACATCACTGAGAATGTCTCCTATCCGTCACCAGAGATCAGAGGTGACATCACTGAGAATGCCTCCTATCCATCACCAGAGATCAGAGGTGACATCACTGAGAATGCCTCCTATCCATCACCAGAGATCAGCGGTGACATCACTGAGAATGCCTCCTATCCATCACTAGAGATCAGAGGTGACATCACTGAGAATGCCTCCTATTCATCACAAGAGATCAGAGGTGACATCACTGAGAATGTCTCCTATCCATCACTAGAGATCAGAGGTGACATCACTGAGAATGCCTCCTATCCATCACCAGAGATCAGAGGTGACATCACTGAGAATGTCTCCTATCCATCACCAGAGATCAGAGGTGACATCACTGAGAATGCCTCCTATCCATCACCAGAGATCAGAGGTGACATCACTGAGAATGCCTCCTATCCATCACCAGAGATCAGCGGTGACATCACTGAGAATGCCTCCTATCCGTCACCAGAGATCAGAGGTGACATCACTGAGAATGCCTCCTATCCATCACCAGAGATCAGAGGTGACATCACTGAGAATGCCTCCTATCCATCACCAGAGATCAGCGGTGACATCACTGAGAATGCCTCCTATCCATCACTAGAGATCAGAGGTGACATCACTGAGAATGCCTCCTATTCATCACAAGAGATCAGAGGTGACATCACTGAGAATGTCTCCTATCCATCACTAGAGATCAGAGGTGACATCACTGAGAATGTCTCCTATCCATCACCAGAGATCAGAGGTGACATCACTGAGAATGTCTCCTATCCGTCACCAGAGATCAGAGGTGACATCACTGAGAATGTCTCCTATCCATCACTAGAGATCAGCGGTGACATCACTGAGAATGTCTCCTCTCCATCACTAGAGATCAGAGGTGACATCACTGAGAATGCCTCCTATCCATCACCAGAGATCAGAGGTGACATCACTGAGAATGCCTCCTATCCATCACCAGAGATCAGAGGTGACATCACTGAGAATGCCTCCTATCCATCACTAGAGATCAGAGGTGACATCACTGAGAATGTCTCCTATCCATCACTAGAGATCAGAGGTGACATCACTGAGAATGCCTCCTATCCATCACCAGAGATCAGAGGTGACATCACTGAGAATGTCTCCTATCCATCACTAGAGATCAGAGGTGACATCACTGAGAATGCCTCCTATCCATCACCAGAGATCAGAGGTGACATCACTGAGAATGCCTCCTATCCATCACCAGAGATCAGCGGTGACATCACTGAGAATGCCTCCTATCCATCACTAGAGATCAGAGGTGACATCACTGAGAATGTCTCCTATCCATCACTAGAGATCAGAGGTGACATCACTGAGAATGTCTCCTATCCGTCACCAGAGATCAGAGGTGACATCACTGAGAATGTCTCCTATCCATCACTAGAGATCAGCGGTGACATCACTGAGAATGTCTCCTCTCCATCACTAGAGATCAGAGGTGACATCACTGAGAATGCCTCCTATCCATCACCAGAGATCAGAGGTGACATCACTGAGAATGCCTCCTATCCATCACCAGAGATCAGAGGTGACATCACTGAGAATGCCTCCTATCCATCACTAGAGATCAGAGGTGACATCACTGAGAATGTCTCCTATCCATCACTAGAGATCAGAGGTGACATCACTGAGAATGCCTCCTATCCATCACCAGAGATCAGAGGTGACATCACTGAGAATGTCTCCTATCCATCACTAGAGATCAGAGGTGACATCACTGAGAATGCCTCCTATCCATCACCAGAGATCAGAGGTGACATCACTGAGAATGCCTCCTATCCATCACTAGAGATCAGCGGTGACATCACTGAGAATGCCTCCTATCCATCACTAGATATCAGAGGTGACATCACTGAGAATGTCTCCTATCCATCACTAGAGATCAGAGGTGACATCACTGAGAATGCCTCCTATCCATCACCAGAGATCAGCGGTGACATCACGGAGAATGCCTCCTATCCATCACCAGAGATCAGCGGTGACATCACTGAGAATGTCTCCTATCCATCACCAGAGATCAGAGGTGACATCACTGAGAATGTCTCCTATCCATCACTAGAGATCAGAGGTGACATCACTGAGAATGCCTCCTATACATCACAAGAGATCAGCGGTGACATCACTGAGAATGTCTCCTATCCATCACCAGAGATCAGAGGTGACATCACTGAGAATGCCTCCTATCCATCACCAGAGATCAGCGTTGACATCACTGAGAATGTCTCCTATCCATCACCAGAGATCAGAGGTGACATCACTGAGAATGCCTCCTATCCATCACCAGAGATCAGAGGTGACATCACTGAGAATGTCTCCTATTCATCACAAGAGATCAGCGGTGACATCACTGAGAATGTCTCCTATCCATCACCAGAGATCAGAGGTGACATCACTGAGAATGCCTCCTATCCATCACCAGAGATCAGCGTTGACATCACTGAGAATGTCTCCTATCCATCACCAGAGATCAGAGGTGACATCACTGAGAATGCCTCCTATCCATCACCAGAGATCAGAGGTGACATCACTGAGAATGCCTCCTATTCATCACAAGAGATCATCGGTGACATCACTGAGAATGCCACCTATCCATCACTAGAGATCAGAGGTGACATCACTGAGAATGCCTCCTATCCATCACCAGAGATCAGCGGTGACATCACTGAGAATGCCTCCTATTCATCACAAGAGATCAGAGGTGACATCACTGAGAATGCCTCCTATCCATCACCAGAGATCAGCGGTGACATCACTGAGAATGCCTCCTATTCATCACAAGAGATCAGAGGTGACATCACTGAGAATGTCTCCTATCCATCACCAGAGATCAGCAGTGACATCACTGAGAATGTCTCGTATCCATCACTAGAGATCAGAGGAGACATCACTGAGAATGCCTCCTATCCATCACCAGAGATCAGCAGTGACATCACTGAGAATGTCTCCTATCCATCACCAGAGATCAGAGGTGACATCACTGAGAATGTCTCCTATCCATCACTAGAGATCAGCGGTGACATCACTGAGAATGTCTCCTATCCATCACCAGAGATCAGAGGTGACATCACTGAGAATGTCTCCTATCCATCACTAGAGATCAGCGGTGACATCACTGAGAATGCCTCCTATCCATCACCAGAGATCAGTGGTGACATCACTGAGAAAGTCTCCTATCCATCACTAGAGATCAGCGGTGACATCACTGAGAATGCCTCCTATCCATCACCAGAGATCAGAGGTGACATCACTGAGAATGCCTCCTATCTGTCACTAGAGATCAGCAGTGACATCACTGAGAATGCCTCCTATTCATCACCAGAGATCAGCGGGGACATCACTGAGAATGCCTCCTATCCATCACCAGAGATCAGCGGTGACATCACTGAGAATGCTTCCTATCCATCACTAGAGATCAGAGGTGACATCACTGAGAATGCCTCCTATCCATCACTAGAGATCAGTGGTGACATCACTGAGAATGTCTCCTATCCATCACCAGAGATCAGCGGTGACATCACTGAGAATGCCTCCTATCCATCACTAGAGATCAGAGGTGACATCACTGAGAATGCCTCCTGTCCATCACCAGAGATCAGAGGTGACATCACTGAGAATGCCTCCTATCCGTCACTAGAGATCAGCAGTGACATCACTGAGAATGCCTCCTATCCATCACCAGAGATCAGCGGTGACATCACTGAGAATGCCTCCTATCCATCACTAGAGATCAGCGGTGACATCACTGAGAATGCCTCCTATCCATCACCAGAGATCAGCGGTGACATCACTGAGAATGTCTCCTATCCATCACTAGAGATCAGCGGTGACATCACTGAGAATGCCTCCTATCCATCACTAGAGATCAGCGGTGACATCACTGAGAATGCCTCCTATCCATCACCAGAGATCAGCAGTGACATCACTGAGAATGTCTCCTATCCATCACTAGAGATCAGAGGTGACATCACTGAGAATGCCTCCTATCCATCACCAGAGATCAGAGGTGACATCACTGAGAATGTCTCCTATCCATCACTAGAGATCAGCGGTGACATCACTGAGAATGTCTCCTATCCATCACCAGAGATCAGAGGTGACATCACTGAGAATGTCTCCTATCCATCACTAGAGATCAGCGGTGACATCACTGAGAATGCCTCCTATCCATCACCAGAGATCAGTGGTGACATCACTGAGAATGTCTCCTATCCATCACTAGAGATCAGCGGTGACATCACTGAGAATGCCTCCTATCCATCACCAGAGATCAGCGGTGACATCACTGAGAATGTCTCCTATCCATCACTAGAGATCAGCGGTGACATCACTGAGAATGCCTCCTATCCATCACTAGAGATCAGCGGTGACATCACTGAGAATGCCTCCTATCTATCACCAGAGATCAGCAGTGACATCACTGAGAATGTCTCCTATCCATCACTAGAGATCAGAGGTGACATCACTGAGAATGCCTCCTATCCATCACCAGAGATCAGCGGTGACATCACTGAGAATGTCTCCTATCCATCACTAGAGATCAGAGGTGACATCACTGAGAATGCCTCCTATCCCTCACTAGAGATCGGCGGTGACATCACTGAGAATGTCTCCTATCCATCACCAGAGATCAGAGGTGACATCACTGAGAATGTCTCCTATCCATCACTAGAGATCAGCGGTGACATCACTGAGAATGTCTCCTATCCATCACCAGAGATCAGAGGTGACATCACTGAGAATGTCTCCTATCCATCACTAGAGATCAGCGGTGACATCACTGAGAATGCCTCCTATCCATCACCAGAGATCAGTGGTGACATCACTGAGAATGTCTCCTATCCATCACTAGAGATCAGCGGTGACATCACTGAGAATGCCTCCTATCCATCACCAGAGATCAGAGGTGATATCACTGAGAATGCCTCCTATCCGTCACTAGAGATCAGCAGTGACATCACTGAGAATGCCTCCTATCCATCACCAGAGATCAGCGGTGACATCACTGAGAATGCCTCCTATCCATCACTAGAGATGAGAGGTGACATCACTGAGAATGTCTCCTATCCATCACCAGAGATCAGCGGTGACATCACTGAGAATGCCTCCTATCCGTCACCAGAGATCAGTGGTGACATCACTGAGAATGTCTCCTATCCACCACTAGAGATCAGAGGTGACATCACTGAGAATGCCTCCTATCCGTCACCAGAGATCAGAGGTGACATCACTGAGAATGCCTCCTATCCGTCACTAGAGATCAGCAGTGACATCACTGAGAATGCCTCCTATCCATCACCAGAGATCAGCGGTGACATCACTGAGAATACCTCCTATCCATCACTAGAGATCAGCGGTGACATCACTGAGAATGCCTCCTATCCATCACCAGAGATCAGCGGTGACATCACTGAGAATGCCTCCTATCCGTCACCAGAGATCAGTGGTGACATCACTGAGAATGTCTCCTATCCACCACTAGAGATCAGAGGTGACATCACTGAGAATGCCTCCTATCCGTCACCAGAGATCAGAGGTGACATCACTGAGAATGCCTCCTATCCGTCACTAGAGATCAGCAGTGACATCACTGAGAATGCCTCCTATCCATCACCAGAGATCAGCGGTGACATCACTGAGAATACCTCCTATCCATCACTAGAGATCAGCGGTGACATCACTGAGAATGCCTCCTATCCATCACCAGAGATCAGCGGTGACATCACTGAGAATGTCTCCTATCCATCACCAGAGATCAGCGGTGACATCACTGAGAATGCCTCCTATCCGTCACCAGAGATCAGTGGTGACATCACTGAGAATGTCTCCTATCCACCACTAGAGATCAGAGGTGACATCACTGAGAATGCCTCCTATCCACCACTAGAGATCAGAGGTGACATCACTGAGAATGCCTCCTATCCGTCACCAGAGATCAGAGGTGACATCACTGAGAATGCCTCCTATCCGTCACTAGAGATCAGCAGTGACATCACTGAGAATGCCTCCTATCCGTCACCAGAGATCAGTGGTGACATCACTGAGAATGTCTCCTATCCACCACTAGAGATCAGAGGTGACATCACTGAGAATGCCTCCTATCCGTCACCAGAGATCAGAGGTGACATCACTGAGAATGCCTCCTATCCGTCACTAGAGATCAGCAGTGACATCACTGAGAATGCCTCCTATCCATCACCAGAGATCAGCGGTGACATCACTGAGAATACCTCCTATCCATCACTAGAGATCAGCGGTGACATCACTGAGAATGCCTCCTATCCATCACCAGAGATCAGCGGTGACATCACTGAGAATGTCTCCTATCCATCACTAGAGATCAGCGGTGACATCACTGAGAATGCCTCCTATCCATCACTAGAGATCAGCGGTGACATCACTGAGAATGCCTCCTATACATCACCAGAGATCAGCGGTGACATCACTGAGAATGCCTCCTATCCATCACCAGAGATCAGCGGTGACATCACTGAGAGTGCCTCCTATCCATCACTAGAGATCAGCGGTGACATCACTGAGAATGCCTCCTATCCATCACCAGAGATCAGAGGTGACATCACTGAGAATGCCTCCTATTCATCACAAGAGATCAGTGGTGACATCACTGAGAATGCCTCCTATCCATCGCTAGAGATCAGAGGTGACATCACTGAGAATGCCTCCTATCCATCACCAGAGATCAGCGGTGACATCACTGAGAATGCCTCCTATTCATCACAAGAGATCAGAGGTGACATCACTGAGAATGTCTCCTATCCATCACTAGAGATCAGAGGTGACATCACTGAGAATGCCTCCTATCCATCACCAGAGATCAGCAGTGACATCACTGAGAATGTCTCCTATCCATCACCAGAGATCAGAGGTGACATCACTGAGAATGTCTCCTATCCGTCACCAGAGATCAGAGGTGACATCACTGAGAATGTCTCCTATCCATCACCAGAGATCAGAGGTGACATCACTGAGAATGCCTCCTATCCATCACCAGAGATCAGAGGTGACATCACTGAGAATGTCTCCTATCCGTCACCAGAGATCAGAGGTGACATCACTGAGAATGTCTCCTATCCATCACCAGAGATCAGAGGTGACATCACTGAGAATGTCTCCTATCCGTCACCAGAGATCAGAGGTGACATCACTGAGAATGCCTCCTATCCATCACCAGAGATCAGAGGTGACATCACTGAGAATGTCTCCTATCCATCACCAGAGATCAGAGGTGACATCACTGAGAATGTCTCCTATCCATCACCAGAGATCAGAGGTGACATCACTGAGAATGCCTCCTATCCGTCACCAGAGATCAGAGGTGACATCACTGAGAATGCCTCCTATCCGTCACTAGAGATCAGCAGTGACATCACTGAGAATGCCTCCTATCCATCACCAGAGATCAGCGGTGACATCACTGAGAATGCCTCCTATCCATCACTAGAGATCAGCGGTGACATCACTGAGAATGCCTCCTATCCATCACCAGAGATCAGCGGTGACATCACTGAGAATGTCTCCTATCCATCACTAGAGATCAGCGGTGACATCACTGAGAATGCCTCCTATCCATCACTAGAGATCAGCGGTGACATCACTGAGAATGCCTCCTATCCATCACCAGAGATCAGCGGTGACATCACTGAGAATGCCTCCTATCCATCACCAGAGATCAGCGGTGACATCACTGAGAGTGCCTCCTATCCATCACTAGAGATCAGCGGTGACATCACTGAGAATGCCTCCTATCCATCACCAGAGATCAGAGGTGACATCACTGAGAATGCCTCCTATTCATCACAAGAGATCAGCGGTGACATCACTGAGAATGCCTCCTATCCATCACTAGAGATCAGAGGTGACATCACTGAGAATGCCTCCTATCCATCACCAGAGATCAGCGGTGACATCACTGAGAATGCCTCCTATTCATCACAAGAGATCAGAGGTGACATCACTGAGAATGTCTCCTATCCATCACTAGAGATCAGAGGTGACATCACTGAGAATGTCTCCTATCCATCACTAGAGATCAGTGGTGACATCACTGAGAATGTCTCCTATCCATCACCAGAGATCAGAGGTGACATCACTGAGAATGTCTCCTATCCGTCACCAGAGATCAGAGGTGACATCACTGAGAATGCCTCCTATCCATCACCAGAGATCAGAGGTGACATCACTGAGAATGCCTCCTATCCATCACCAGAGATCAGCGGTGACATCACTGAGAATGCCTCCTATCCATCACTAGAGATCAGAGGTGACATCACTGAGAATGCCTCCTATTCATCACAAGAGATCAGAGGTGACATCACTGAGAATGTCTCCTATCCATCACTAGAGATCAGAGGTGACATCACTGAGAATGCCTCCTATCCATCACCAGAGATCAGAGGTGACATCACTGAGAATGTCTCCTATCCATCACCAGAGATCAGAGGTGACATCACTGAGAATGCCTCCTATCCATCACCAGAGATCAGAGGTGACATCACTGAGAATGCCTCCTATCCATCACCAGAGATCAGCGGTGACATCACTGAGAATGCCTCCTATCCGTCACCAGAGATCAGAGGTGACATCACTGAGAATGCCTCCTATCCATCACCAGAGATCAGAGGTGACATCACTGAGAATGCCTCCTATCCATCACCAGAGATCAGCGGTGACATCACTGAGAATGCCTCCTATCCATCACTAGAGATCAGAGGTGACATCACTGAGAATGCCTCCTATTCATCACAAGAGATCAGAGGTGACATCACTGAGAATGTCTCCTATCCATCACTAGAGATCAGAGGTGACATCACTGAGAATGTCTCCTATCCATCACCAGAGATCAGAGGTGACATCACTGAGAATGTCTCCTATCCGTCACCAGAGATCAGAGGTGACATCACTGAGAATGTCTCCTATCCATCACTAGAGATCAGCGGTGACATCACTGAGAATGTCTCCTCTCCATCACTAGAGATCAGAGGTGACATCACTGAGAATGCCTCCTATCCATCACCAGAGATCAGAGGTGACATCACTGAGAATGCCTCCTATCCATCACCAGAGATCAGAGGTGACATCACTGAGAATGCCTCCTATCCATCACTAGAGATCAGAGGTGACATCACTGAGAATGTCTCCTATCCATCACTAGAGATCAGAGGTGACATCACTGAGAATGCCTCCTATCCATCACCAGAGATCAGAGGTGACATCACTGAGAATGTCTCCTATCCATCACTAGAGATCAGAGGTGACATCACTGAGAATGCCTCCTATCCATCACCAGAGATCAGAGGTGACATCACTGAGAATGCCTCCTATCCATCACCAGAGATCAGCGGTGACATCACTGAGAATGCCTCCTATCCATCACTAGAGATCAGAGGTGACATCACTGAGAATGCCTCCTATTCATCACAAGAGATCAGAGGTGACATCACTGAGAATGTCTCCTATCCATCACTAGAGATCAGAGGTGACATCACTGAGAATGCCTCCTATCCATCACCAGAGATCAGAGGTGACATCACTGAGAATGCCTCCTATCCATCACCAGAGATCAGCGGTGACATCACTGAGAATGCCTCCTATCCATCACTAGAGATCAGAGGTGACATCACTGAGAATGCCTCCTATCCATCACCAGAGATCAGAGGTGACATCACTGAGAATGTCTCCTATCCATCACTAGAGATCAGAGGTGACATCACTGAGAATGCCTCCTATCCATCACCAGAGATCAGAGGTGACATCACTGAGAATGCCTCCTATCCATCACCAGAGATCAGCGGTGACATCACTGAGAATGCCTCCTATCCATCACCAGAGATCAGAGGTGACATCACTGAGAATGCCTCCTATCCATCACTAGAGATCAGAGGTGACATCACTGAGAATGCCTCCTATCCATCACCAGAGATCAGAGGTGACATCACTGAGAATGCCTCCTATCCATCACCAGAGATCAGCGGTGACATCACTGAGAATGCCTCCTATCCATCACTAGAGATCAGAGGTGACATCACTGAGAATGCCTCCTATTCATCACAAGAGATCAGAGGTGACATCACTGAGAATGTCTCCTATCCATCACTAGAGATCAGAGGTGACATCACTGAGAATGTCTCCTATCCATCACCAGAGATCAGAGGTGACATCACTGAGAATGTCTCCTATCCGTCACCAGAGATCAGAGGTGACATCACTGAGAATGTCTCCTATCCATCACTAGAGATCAGAGGTGACATCACTGAGAATGTCTCCTATCCATCACCAGAGATCAGAGGTGACATCACTGAGAATGTCTCCTATCCATCACTAGAGATCAGCGGTGACATCACTGAGAATGTCTCCTCTCCATCACCAGAGATCAGAGGTGACATCACTGAGAATGCCTCCTATCCATCACAAGAGATCAGCGGTGACATCACTGAGAATGCCTCCTATCCATCACCAGAGATCAGCGGTGACATCACTGAGAATGCCTCCTATCCATCACTAGAGATCAGCGGTGACATCACTGAGAATGCCTCCTATCCATCACTAGAGATCAGCGGTGACATCACTGAGAATGCCTCCTATCCATCACCAGAGATCAGCGGTGACATCACTGAGAATGCCTCCTATCCATCACCAGAGATCAGAGGTGACATCACTGAGAATGCCTCCTATCCATCACCAGAGATCAGCGGTGACATCACTGAGAATGCCTCCTATCCATCACCAGATTACAGCGGTGACATTACTGAGAATGCCTCCTATCCATCACTAGAGATCAGCGGTGACATCACTGAGAATGCCTCCTATCCATCACTAGAGATCAGCGGTGACATCACTGAGAATGCCTCCTATCCATCACCAGAGATCAGCGGTGACATCACTGAGAATGCCACCTATCCTATGATAGGCCACAGACAGAGTAATACAATGGATGAAGCAGGCCTGCACAGCAGTACAGAGTGTTTCAGGAGAGGGGTTGTTGATAGGCAGCTTGATCATGGTGTTATCCTGGTGAGATTATTTCAGGACCATGGTCAGCGCCACTGATGACACATATTGAGGCTGGTCATCCGCTGGTCCTTGTCCATCACAGATCCGCCTCAGATGCTGCGCTCCTCTTCTATCTGGGTAGGTGGGTGTTGGATCCCATTGTGCTCCACAGATGTCTGATCTCAGCTGAGGATAATTACAGGGGGGTGACAGCAGCGAGACAGTGATATCTCGAGCACACCCCGAAAACAGCCGCAAACAAAAGAGACAGCACCCACATAATGAGAGGGACAGGACCCCGGAGAAGAGCGAGAAAGGAGAAGGTGGAGGGGGAATACAGGAAAACAAAAATAGAAAGAGACGGCTGTATACTGAGGAAAGAGACAGCAGACGAGACAAGTGAGTGAAAAGAGAGAGGGGGCAAGTGAGAATGAAGGAGATAGCAAGATGGACAAGAGACTGTACATGAGAGAAGAGACTGCATGTGAGAGAAGAGACTGCACGTGAGAGAATAGACTGCAAGAGAAGAAACTGCACGTGAGAGAAAAGACTGCAAGTGAGATAAGAGACTGCATGTGAGGGAAGAGACTGCAGGTGAGAGTAGAGATAGTGCGCAAGACAAAAGAGAGTGAGAGAAAAGACAGCAAGAGAAAAATAGAAACTTGATGTAAAGACAGAGACATCACCCCACTCCAAACTCCTCTCACCTCATTGTGCCCCAGTGTAAGGACTGGTACCGGAATGGAAGGTTACATGTGAGGGGCTTATGATTGGATGTGGACCCCTAACTTCCTGTTAGTAGTTAACCCAGGACCAAGGTGGGAGCTCAGTGTGCCGTCCGCCTATTTGCCCTCCGCCTATGTGCCCTCCGGTTATGTGCCCTCCATCAGAGGCCCCTCTGCCAGTGCGCTGTAATCGCACTTCTCCCTGACAGAGGTGGACACTGTCAGCTTTTTGTCAGTGCAGAGGCTGCTGTAATCACAGGACCTCATTAGCCAGCAGGTTCCTCTATAGACACAGATGGCTGTCATTACCTGTTTGAGTAAGACATTCAGGTTATTTTCTCTCTCAGGCCTCCTTCACACGTCCTGGTGATTCCTGTACAGGAAAACCCAGGACTCAGGTTAATAATCTGGGAAAAGGGGACAATATCCCAAAAGGTTCCCAGGCTATTAATAACACCTCCCAGCTGTTTGCTTAGCCTTAACTGGTGAGCTTACGGGTAACCCCAGAAAAAAATGACGTAGGATCCCCCTACAAATTCTAATCAGCGAAGGCTAAACAGATATCTGTGGTTTGATATTATTAACCTGGGAAGGGGCCAGAGATTTTGGCCCCCACTCCCAGGCTACTAACATCAGCCCTCAGACGCCCCCAAAATGTCACATACATAAGATGCACCAAATCTGGCGCTTAGCCTCGCTCTTCCCACTTGCCCTGTGGCGGTGGCAAGTGAGGTAATTGTTGTGGGGTTGATGTCAGTTTTGTATTGTCAGGTGACATCAAGCCCAGGGGTTAGTAATGGAGAGGGGGTTTATAAGACACCCCCATTACTAACCCCATAGTATGTATTGAAATAAACACACAGCAAGTATAGAATCCTTTATTAGAAATAATATACAACACCCTATTTTAAAAATTTGTTTAAAAATAAACGAACACAGCTATAGTTACCTTTACACCTAATCCACTGAAGCCCTTGTCACCTGTAAAAAACCTAAAATAATAAACATCCGTATCCCTCACTTGTCCAAAGTGAAGATAATCCATACCGTCCCACGCTGTAATCCATCTCTGCAACATCTAGTTCACAAACTGGACAATGGCATGATGCGAACGTCCTAGCTAAAAACCATGGGAGAACGAGGTGCCGTCAACGCGGCACGCGTTCTGTCCATGTTGCTGATGAAAAACTGACATGTCTGCGGCTTTTTCCAAGGGACACGCCGTTGGAAAAAGAACCACCATTGAATACAATGGATGTGCATGTGTCAGTATTGGCCCTTAAAAAACGGACTTGAAAACCGGACGTGTGAGGAAAGGCCTTAGACCGTCAGTCTGTCCTGCAGCAGGGGGGAAGTAAATGACTGCAATAACCCAGCAGTGTTATGCGTCATCTCCAAGGTCCCACCGACATGTTTATAGGCAGACACTGACGGGATTTATAGGTCTCTTTTGTTTATTCACTTTGCAATTTGAAAAAAAATCTATAAGGCTAGTTTCACACTAGCGCTTTGGAGCGCAGAGACGGCCTGCGCACGGCAGCCGCTAAGCCCCGCCCCTGCCGCGCCTCCGCCGGTAGCTCCGCCTGCCGGCGCATGACGCTGCATGAGTCCTGCATCCCCTATCTTTATCACTGGGGGCGCAGGCCGTGCACAGTATGCATTTGGCGGCGCATGCGTCCTTTTGACGGTGCGCCGACCTGCGCCAAACACAACCTGCTGCAGTTTGGTTGCGCTCGGCGCACCGTCAAAAAGGCGCATGCGCCACCAAACGCATACTGCGCACGGCCTGCGCCCCCAGTGATAAAGATAGGGGACGCAGGACGCATGCAGCGTCATGCGCCGATAGGCGGAGCTACCGGCGGAGGCGCGACAGGGGGCGGGGCTTAGCGGCGGCCGTGCGCAGGCCGTCGCTGCGCACCACAGCGCTAGTGTGAAACTAGCCTTACTCAGCAGGAGAGCGCCTTGTGAATAAAATCCTGATCACCAGCTCCCTTTACAACAGGCAAATCCATAAGGAATCCACATCACCAAAGCGTTTCTTCCATCTCCTGCCGGCACACATGGAGGATCATTAGTGTACAGGGCACATGATGCCGGAAACGCGTTGGTGATTTATACAGATTTTCTGGACCAGATTCAAACATTTTGGAATAAAGAATTTAAGAAATTTTAATACATTAATTCAGACGAAGCTTCTATCACTGAAATCACACGACGCGCAGGATGGCGGGGTAAGGTGTGTGTGTACACGTACGCATGAAACTAAGCGCACAGAGAAATGTCTGATGTGTGTATATATGTATCGGCATGTGTGTGTCTGTATGTAGCAAAGATCCCTTCTCCCCGGTAATGAATGATGTCTGGGTACAGCAGGCAGCTGTGGTTGGAGGTTGCCCCTATCTGGGCGCCATGTAGGGGGCTACACGTGTGTGTATATGTCTGTATGTGCCGGAGATCCCTTCTCCCCGGTAATGAATGATGTCTGGGTACAGCAGGCAGCTGTGGTTGGAGGTTGCCCCTATCTGGGCGCCATGTAGGGGGCTACACGTGTGTGTATATGTCTGTATGTGCCGGAGATCCCTTCTCCCCGGTAATGAATGATGTCTGGGTACAGCAGGCAGCTGTGGTTGGAGGTTGCCCCTATCTGGGCGCCATGTAGGGGGCTACACGTGTGTGTATATGTCTGTATGTGCCGGAGATCCCTTCTCCCCGGTAATGAATGATGTCTGGGTACAGCAGGCAGCTGTGGTTGGAGGTTGCCCCTATCTGGGCGCCATGTAGGGGGCTACACGTGTGTGTATATGTCTGTATGTGCCGGAGATCCCTTCTCCCCGGTAATGATTGATGTCTGGGTACAGCAGGCAGCTGTGGTTGGAGGTTGCCCCTATCTGGGCGCCATGTAGGGGGCTACACGTGTGTGTATATGTCTGTATGTGCCGGAGATCCCTTCTCCCCGGTAATGATTGATGTCTGGGTACAGCAGGCAGCTGTGGTTGGAGGTTGCCCCTATCTGGGCGCCATGTAGGGGGCTACACGTGTGTGTATATGTCTGTATGTGCCGGAGATCCCTTCTCCCCGGTAATGAATGATGTCTGGGTACAGCAGGCAGCTGTGGTTGGAGGTTGCCCCTATCTGGGCGCCATGTAGGGGGCTACACGTGTGTGTATATGTCTGTATGTGCCGGAGATCCCTTCTCCCCGGTAATGAATGATGTCTGGGTACAGCAGGCAGCTGTGGTTGGAGGTTGCCCCTATCTGGGCGCCATGTAGGGGGCTACACGTGTGTGTATATGTCTGTATGTGCCGGAGATCCCTTCTCCCCGGTAATGAATGATGTCTGGGTACAGCAGGCAGCTGTGGTTGGAGGTTGCCCCTATCTGGGCGCCATGTAGGGGGCTACACGTGTGTGTATATGTCTGTATGTGCCGGAGATCCCTTCTCCCCGGTAATGAATGATGTCTGGGTACAGCAGGCAGCTGTGGTTGGAGGTTGCCCCTATCTGGGCGCCATGTAGGGGGCTACACGTGTGTGTATATGTCTGTATGTGCCGGAGATCCCTTCTCCCCGGTAATGAATGATGTCTGGGTACAGCAGGCAGCTGTGGTTGGAGGTTGCCCCTATCTGGGCGCCATGTAGGGGGGCTACACGTGTGTGTATATGTCTGTATGTGCCGGAGATCCCTTCTCCCTGGTAATGAATGATGTCTGGGTACAGCAGGCAGCTGTGGTTGGAGGTTGCCCCTATCTGGGCGCCATGTAGGGGGGCTACACGTGTGTGTATATGTCTGTATGTGCCGGAGATCCCTTCTCCCCGGTAATGATTGATGTCTGGGTACAGCAGGCAGCTGTGGTTGGAGGTTGCCCCTATCTGGGCGCCATGTAGGGGGCTACACGTGTGTGTATATGTCTGTATGTGCCGGAGATCCCTTCTCCCCGGTAATGAATGATGTCTGGGTACAGCAGGCAGCTGTGGTTGGAGGTTGCCCCTATCTGGGCGCCATGTAGGGGGGTTACACGTGTGTGTATATGTCTGTATGTGCCGGAGATCCCTTCTCCCCGGTAATGATTGATGTCTGGGTACAGCAGGCAGCTGTGGTTGGAGGTTGCCCCTATCTGGGCGCCATGTAGGGGGCTACACGTGTGTGTATATGTCTGTATGTGCCGGAGATCCCTTCTCCCCGGTAATGAATGATGTCTGGGTACAGCAGGCAGCTGTGGTTGGAGGTTGCCCCTATCTGGGCGCCATGTAGGGGGGCTACACGTGTGTGTATATGTCTGTATGTGCCGGAGATCCCTTCTCCTCGGTAATGAATGATGTCTGGGTACAGCAGGCAGCTGTGGTTGGAGGTTGCCCCTATCTGGGCGCCATGTAGGGGGCTACACGTGTGTGTATATGTCTGTATGTGCCGGAGATCTCTTCTCCCCGGTAATGAATGATGTCTGGGTACAGCAGGCAGCTGTGGTTGGAGGTTTCCCCTATCTGGGCGCCATGTAGGGGGGCTACACGTGTGTGTATATGTCTGTATGTGCCGGAGATCTCTTCTCCCCGGTAATGAATGATGTCTGGGTACAGCAGGCAGCTGTGGTTGGAGGTTGCCCCTATCTGGGCGCCATGTAGGGGGGCTACACGTGTGTGTATATGTCTGTATGTGCCGGAGATCCCTTCTCCTCGGTAATGAATGATGTCTGGGTACAGCAGGCAGCTGTGGTTGGAGGTTGCCCCTATCTGGGCGCCATGTAGGGGGCTACACGTGTGTGTATATGTCTGTATGTGCCGGAGATCCCTTCTCCCCGGTAATGAATGATGTCTGGGTACAGCAGGCAGCTGTGGTTGGAGGTTGCCCCTATCTGGGCGACATGTAGGGGGGCTACACGTGTGTGTATATGTCTGTATGTGCCGGAGATCCCTTCTCCCCGGTAATGAATGATGTCTGGGTACAGCAGGCAGCTGTGGTTGGAGGTTGCCCCTATCTGGGCGCCATGTAGGGGGGCTACACGTGTGTGTATATGTCTGTATGTGCCGGAGATCTCTTCTCCCCGGTAATGAATGATGTCTGGGTACAGCAGGCAGCTGTGGTTGGAGGTTGCCCCTATCTGGGCGCCATGTAGGGGGCTACACGTGTGTGTATATGTCTGTATGTGCCGGAGATCCCTTCTCCCCGGTAATGAATGATGTCTGGGTACAGCAGGCAGCTGTGGTTGGAGGTTGCCCCTATCTGGGCGCCATGTAGGGGGGCTACACGTGTGTGTATATGTCTGTATGTGCCGGAGATCCCTTCTCCCCGGTAATGAATGATGTCTGGGTACAGCAGGCAGCTGTGGTTGGAGGTTGCCCCTATCTGGGCACCATGTAGGGGGCTACACGTGTGTGTATATGTCTGTATGTGCCGGAGATCTCTTCTCCCTGGTAATGAATGATGTCTGGGTACAGCAGGCAGCTGTGGTTGGAGGTTTCCCCCTCTCTGGGCGCCATGTAGGGGGCTACACGTGTGTGTATATGTCTGTATGTGCCGGAGATCCCTTCTCCCCGGTAATGAATGATGTCTGGGTACAGCAGGCAGCTGTGGTTGGAGGTTGCCCCTATCTGGGCGCCATGTAGGGGGCTACACGTGTGTGTATATGTCTGTATGTGCCGGAGATCTCTTCTCCCTGGTAATGATTGATGTCTGGGTACAGCAGGCAGCTGTGGTTGGAGGTTGCCCCTATCTGGGCGCCATGTAGGGGGCTACACGTGTGTGTATATGTCTGTATGTGCCGGAGATCTCTTCTCCCTGGTAATGATTGATGTCTGGGTACAGCAGGCAGCTGTGGTTGGAGGTTTCCCCCTCTCTGGGCGCCATGTAGGGGGCTACACGTGTGTGTATATGTCTGTATGTGCCGGAGATCCCTTCTCCCCGGTAATGAATGATGTCTGGGTACAGCAGGCAGCTGTGGTTGGAGGTTTCCCCCTATCTGGACGCCATGTAGGGGGCTACACGTGTGTGTATATGTCTGTATGTGCCGGAGATCCCTTCTCCCCGGTAATGATTGATGTCTGGGTACAGCAGGCAGCTGTGGTTGGAGGTTGCCCCTATCTGGGCGCCATGTAGGGGGGCTACACGTGTGTGTATATGTCTGTATGTGCCGGAGATCCCTTCTCCCCGGTAATGAATGATGTCTGGGTACAGCAGGCAGCTGTGGTTGGAGGTTGCCCCTATCTGGGCGCCATGTAGGGGGGCTACACGTGTGTGTATATGTCTGTATGTGCCGGAGATCCCTTCTCCCCGGTAATGATTGATGTCTGGGTACAGCAGGCAGCTGTGGTTGGAGGTTGCCCCTATCTGGGCGCCATGTAGGGGGCTACACGTGTGTGTATATGTCTGTATGTGCCGGAGATCCCTTCTCCCTGGTAATGATTGATGTCTGGGTACAGCAGGCAGCTGTGGTTGGAGGTTGCCCCTATCTGGGCGCCATGTAGGGGGGCTACACGTGTGTGTATATGTCTGTATGTGCCGGAGATCCCTTCTCCCCGGTAATGAATGATGTCTGGGTACAGCAGGCAGCTGTGGTTGGAGGTTGCCCCTATCTGGGCGCCATGTAGGGGGCTACACGTGTGTGTATATGTCTGTATGTGCCGGAGTTCTCTTCTCCCTGGTAATGATTGATGTCTGGGTACAGCAGGCAGCTGTGGTTGGAGGTTGCCCCTATCTGGGCGCCATGTAGGGGGGCTACACGTGTGTGTATATGTCTGTATGTGCCGGAGATCCCTTCTCCCCGGTAATGAATGATGTCTGGGTACAGCAGGCAGCTGTGGTTGGAGGTTGCCCCTATCTGGGCGCCATGTAGGGGGCTACACGTGTGTGTATATGTCTGTATGTGCCGGAGATCTCTTCTCCCCGGTAATGAATGATGTCTGGGTACAGCAGGCAGCTGTGGTTGGAGGTTGCCCCTATCTGGGCGCCATGTAGGGGGCTACACGTGTGTGTATATGTCTGTATGTGCCGGAGATCCCTTCTCCCTGGTAATGATTGATGTCTGGGTACAGCAGGCAGCTGTGGTTGGAGGTTGCCCCTATCTGGGCGCCATGTAGGGGGCTACACGTGTGTGTATATGTCTGTATGTGCCGGAGATCCCTTCTCCCCGGTAATGATTGATGTCTGGGTACAGCAGGCAGCTGTGGTTGGAGGTTGCCCCTATCTGGGCGCCATGTAGGGGGCTACACGTGTGTGTATATGTCTGTATGTGCCGGAGATCCCTTCTCCCCGGTAATGATTGATGTCTGGGTACAGCAGGCAGCTGTGGTTGGAGGTTGCCCCTATCTGGGCGCCATGTAGGGGGGCTACACGTGTGTGTATATGTCTGTATGTGCCGGAGATCTTTTCTCCCTGGTAATGAATGATGTCTGGGTACAGCAGGCAGCTGTGGTTGGAGGTTGCCCCTATCTGGGCGCCATGTAGGGGGGCTACACGTGTGTGTATATGTCTGTATGTGCCGGAGATCCCTTCTCCTCGGTAATGAATGATGTCTGGGTACAGCAGGCAGCTGTGGTTGGAGGTTGCCCCTATCTGGGCGCCATGTAGGGGGCTACACGTGTGTGTATATGTCTGTATGTGCCGGAGATCTCTTCTCCCCGGTAATGAATGATGTCTGGGTACAGCAGGCAGCTGTGGTTGGAGGTTGCCCCTATCTGGGCGCCATGTAGGGGGGCTACACGTGTGTGTATATGTCTGTATGTGCCGGAGATCCCTTCTCCCCGGTAATGAATGATGTCTGGGTACAGCAGGCAGCTGTGGTTGGAGGTTGCCCCTATCTGGGCGCCATGTAGGGGGGCTACACGTGTGTGTATATGTCTGTATGTGCCGGAGATCTCTTCTCCCCGGTAATGAATGATGTCTGGGTACAGCAGGCAGCTGTGGTTGGAGGTTGCCCCTATCTGGGCGCCATGTAGGGGGCTACACGTGTGTGTATATGTCTGTATGTGCCGGAGATCCCTTCTCCCCGGTAATGAATGATGTCTGGGTACAGCAGGCAGCTGTGGTTGGAGGTTGCCCCTATCTGGGCGCCATGTAGGGGGGCTACACGTGTGTGTATATGTCTGTATGTGCCGGAGATCCCTTCTCCCCGGTAATGAATGATGTCTGGGTACAGCAGGCAGCTGTGGTTGGAGGTTGCCCCTATCTGGGCGCCATGTAGGGGGGCTACACGTGTGTGTATATGTCTGTATGTGCCGGAGATCCCTTCTCCCCGGTAATGAATGATGTCTGGGTACAGCAGGCAGCTGTGGTTGGAGGTTGCCCCTATCTGGGCGCCATGTAGGGGGGCTACACGTGTGTGTATATGTCTGTATGTGCCGGAGATCTCTTCTCCCCGGTAATGAATGATGTCTGGGTACAGCAGGCAGCTGTGGTGGGAGGTTGCCCCTATCTGGGCGCCATGTAGGGGGCTACACGTGTGTGTATATGTCTGTATGTGCCGGAGATCTCTTCTCCCCGGTAATGAATGATGTCTGGGTACAGCAGGCAGCTGTGGTTGGAGGTTTCCCCTATCTGGGCGCCATGTAGGGGGCTACACGTGTGTGTATATGTCTGTATGTGCCGGAGATCCCTTCTCCCCGGTAATGAATGATGTCTGGGTACAGCAGGCAGCTGTGGTTGGAGGTTGCCCCTATCTGGGCGCCATGTAGGGGGCTACACGTGTGTGTATATGTCTGTATGTGCCGGAGATCTCTTCTCCCCGGTAATGAATGATGTCTGGGTACAGCAGGCAGCTGTGGTTGGAGGTTTCCCCTATCTGGGCGCCATGTAGGGGGCTACACGTGTGTGTATATGTCTGTATGTGCCAGAGATCTCTTCTCCCCGGTAATGAATGATGTCTGGGTACAGCAGGCAGCTGTGGTTGGAGGTTGCCCCTATCTGGGCGCCATGTAGGGGGCTACACGTGTGTGTATATGTCTGTATGTGCCGGAGATCTCTTCTCCCCGGTAATGAATGATGTCTGGGTACAGCAGGCAGCTGTGGTTGGAGGTTGCCCCTATCTGGGCGCCATGTAGGGGGGCTACACGTGTGTGTATATGTCTGTATGTGCCGGAGATCCCTTCTCCCCGGTAATGAATGATGTCTGGGTACAGCAGGCAGCTGTGGTTGGAGGTTGCCCCTATCTGGGCGCCATGTAGGGGGGCTACACGTGTGTGTATATGTCTGTATGTGCCGGAGATCTCTTCTCCCCGGTAATGAATGATGTCTGGGTACAGCAGGCAGCTGTGGTTGGAGGTTGCCCCTATCTGGGCGCCATGTAGGGGGGCTACACGTGTGGGTATATGTCTGTATGTGCCGGAGATCCCTTCTCCCCGGTAATGAATGATGTCTGGGTACAGCAGGCAGCTGTGGTTGGAGGTTGCCCCTATCTGGGCGCCATGTAGGGGGCTACACGTGTGTGTATATGTCTGTATGTGCCGGAGATCTCTTCTCCCCGGTAATGAATGATGTCTGGGTACAGCAGGCAGCTGTGGTTGGAGGTTGCCCCTATCTGGGCGCCATGTAGGGGGCTACACGTGTGTGTATATGTCTGTATGTGCCGGAGATCCCTTCTCCCTGGTAATGATTGATGTCTGGGTACAGCAGGCAGCTGTGGTTGGAGGTTGCCCCTATCTGGGCGCCATGTAGGGGGGCTACACGTGTGTGTATATGTCTGTATGTGCCGGAGATCCCTTCTCCCAGGTAATGAATGATGTCTGGGTACAGCAGGCAGCTGTGGTTGGAGGTTGCCCCTATCTGGGCGCCATGTAGGGGGGCTACACGTGTGTGTATATGTCTGTATGTGCCGGAGATCCCTTCTCCCCGGTAATGAATGATGTCTGGGTACAGCAGGCAGCTGTGGTTGGAGGTTGCCCCTATCTGGGCGCCATGTAGGGGGGCTACACGTGTGTGTATATGTCTGTATGTGCCGGAGATCCCTTCTCCCCGGTAATGAATGATGTCTGGGTACAGCAGGCAGCTGTGGTTGGAGGTTGCCCCTATCTGGGCGCCATGTAGGGGGCTACACGTGTGTGTATATGTCTGTATGTGCCGGAGATCCCTTCTCCCCGGTAATGATTGATGTCTGGGTACAGCAGGCAGCTGTGGTTGGAGGTTTCCCCCTCTCTGGGCGCCATGTAGGGGGGCTACACGTGTGTGTATATGTCTGTATGTGCCGGAGATCTCTTCTCCCCGGTAATGAATGATGTCTGGGTACAGCAGGCAGCTGTGGTTGGAGGTTGCCCCTATCTGGGCGCCATGTAGGGGGCTACACGTGTGTGTATATGTCTGTATGTGCCGGAGATCCCTTCTCCCTGGTAATGATTGATGTCTGGGTACAGCAGGCAGCTGTGGTTGGAGGTTGCCCCTATCTGGGCGCCATGTAGGGGGCTACACGTGTGTGTATATGTCTGTATGTGCCGGAGATCCCTTCTCCCTGGTAATGAATGATGTCTGGGTACAGCAGGCAGCTGTGGTTGGAGGTTTCCCCTATCTGGGCGCCATGTAGGGGGCTACACGTGTGTGTATATGTCTGTATGTGCCGGAGATCCCTTCTCCCCGGTAATGAATGATGTCTGGTTACAGCAGGCAGCTGTGGTTGGAGGTTGCCCCTATCTGGGCGCCATGTAGGGGGGCTACACGTGTGTGTGTATATGTCTGTATGTGCCGGAGATCCCTTCTCCCAGGTAATGAATGATGTCTGGGTACAGCAGGCAGCTGTGGTTGGAGGTTGCCCCTATCTGGGCACCATGTAGGGGGCTACACGTGTGTGTATATGTCTCTATGTGCCGGAGATCCCTTCTCCCCGGTAATGAATGATGTCTGGGTACAGCAGGCAGCTGTGGTTGGAGGTTTCCCCCTCTCTGGGCGCCATGTAGGGGGCTACACGTGTGTGTATATGTCTGTATGTGCCGGAGATCCCTTCTCCCCGGTAATGAATGATGTCTGGGTACAGCAGGTAGCTGTGGTTGGAGGTTGCCCCTATCTGGGCGCCATGTAGGGGGCTACACGTGTGTGTATATGTCTGTATGTGCCGGAGATCTCTTCTCCCTGGTAATGAATGATGTCTGGGTACAGCAGGCAGCTGTGGTTGGAGGTTTCCCCCTCTCTGGGCGCCATGTAGGGGGCTACACGTGTGTGTATATGTCTGTATGTGCCGGAGATCCCTTCTCCCCGGTAATGAATGATGTCTGGGTACAGCAGGCAGCTGTGGTTGGAGGTTGCCCCTATCTGGGCGCCATGTAGGGGGCTACAAGTGTGTGTATATGTCTGTATGTGCCGGAGATCTCTTCTCCCTGGTAATGATTGATGTCTGGGTACAGCAGGCAGCTGTGGTTGGAGGTTGCCCCTATCTGGGCGCCATGTAGGGGGCTACACGTGTGTGTATATGTCTGTATGTGCCGGAGATCCCTTCTCCCCGGTAATGAATGATGTCTGGGTACAGCAGGCAGCTGTGGTTGGAGGTTTCCCCCTATCTGGACGCCATGTAGGGGGCTACACGTGTGTGTATATGTCTGTATGTGCCGGAGATCTCTTCTCCCCGGTAATGAATGATGTCTGGGTACAGCAGGCAGCTGTGGTTGGAGGTTGCCCCTATCTGGGCGCCATGTAGGGGGCTACACGTGTGTGTATATGTCTGTATGTGCCGGAGATCCCTTCTCCCTGGTAATGATTGATGTCTGGGTACAGCAGGCAGCTGTGGTTGGAGGTTGCCCCTATCTGGGCGCCATGTAGGGGGGCTACACGTGTGTGTATATGTCTGTATGTGCCGGAGATCCCTTCTCCCAGGTAATGAATGATGTCTGGGTAGAGCAGGCAGCTGTGGTTGGAGGTTGCCCCTATCTGGGCACCATGTAGGGGGCTACACGTGTGTGTATATGTCTGTATGTGCCGGAGATCTCTTCTCCCTGGTAATGAATGATGTCTGGGTACAGCAGGCAGCTGTGGTTGGAGGTTTCCCCCTCTCTGGGCGCCATGTAGGGGGCTACACGTGTGTGTATATGTCTGTATGTGCCGGAGATCCCTTCTCCCCGGTAATGAATGATGTCTGGGTACAGCAGGCAGCTGTGGTTGGAGGTTGCCCCTATCTGGGCGCCATGTAGGGGGCTACACGTGTGTGTATATGTCTGTATGTGCCGGAGATCTCTTCTCCCTGGTAATGATTGATGTCTGGGTACAGCAGGCAGCTGTGGTTGGAGGTTGCCCCTATCTGGGCGCCATGTAGGGGGCTACACGTGTGTGTATATGTCTGTATGTGCCGGAGATCCCTTCTCCCCGGTAATGAATGATGTCTGGGTACAGCAGGCAGCTGTGGTTGGAGGTTTCCCCCTATCTGGACGCCATGTAGGGGGCTACACGTGTGTGTATATGTCTGTATGTGCCGGAGATCCCTTCTCCCCGGTAATGATTGATGTCTGGGTACAGCAGGCAGCTGTGGTTGGAGGTTTCCCCCTATCTGGACGCCATGTAGGGGGCTACACGTGTGTGTATATGTCTGTATGTGCCGGAGATCCCTTCTCCCCGGTAATGAATGATGTCTGGGTACAGCAGGCAGCTGTGGTTGGAGGTTGCCCCTATCTGGGCGCCATGTAGGGGGGCTACACGTGTGTGTATATGTCTGTATGTGCCGGAGATCCCTTCTCCCCGGTAATGAATGATGTCTGGGTACAGCAGGCAGCTGTGGTTGGAGGTTGCCCCTATCTGGGCGCCATGTAGGGGGGCTACACGTGTGTGTATATGTCTGTATGTGCCGGAGATCCCTTCTCCCCGGTAATGATTGATGTCTGGGTACAGCAGGCAGCTGTGGTTGGAGGTTGCCCCTATCTGGGCGCCATGTAGGGGGCTACACGTGTGTGTATATGTCTGTATGTGCCGGAGATCCCTTCTCCCTGGTAATGATTGATGTCTGGGTACAGCAGGCAGCTGTGGTTGGAGGTTGCCCCTATCTGGGCGCCATGTAGGGGGGCTACACGTGTGTGTATATGTCTGTATGTGCCGGAGATCCCTTCTCCCCGGTAATGAATGATGTCTGGGTACAGCAGGCAGCTGTGGTTGGAGGTTGCCCCTATCTGGGCGCCATGTAGGGGGCTACACGTGTGTGTATATGTCTGTATGTGCCGGAGTTCTCTTCTCCCTGGTAATGATTGATGTCTGGGTACAGCAGGCAGCTGTGGTTGGAGGTTGCCCCTATCTGGGCGCCATGTAGGGGGCTACACGTGTGTGTATATGTCTGTATGTGCCGGAGATCCCTTCTCCCTGGTAATGATTGATGTCTGGGTACAGCAGGCAGCTGTGGTTGGAGGTTGCCCCTATCTGGGCGCCATGTAGGGGGCTACACGTGTGTGTATATGTCTGTATGTGCCGGAGATCCCTTCTCCCCGGTAATGATTGATGTCTGGGTACAGCAGGCAGCTGTGGTTGGAGGTTGCCCCTATCTGGGCGCCATGTAGGGGGCTACACGTGTGTGTATATGTCTGTATGTGCCGGAGATCCCTTCTCCCCGGTAATGATTGATGTCTGGGTACAGCAGGCAGCTGTGGTTGGAGGTTGCCCCTATCTGGGCGCCATGTAGGGGGGCTACACGTGTGTGTATATGTCTGTATGTGCCGGAGATCTTTTCTCCCTGGTAATGAATGATGTCTGGGTACAGCAGGCAGCTGTGGTTGGAGGTTGCCCCTATCTGGGCGCCATGTAGGGGGCTACACGTGTGTGTATATGTCTGTATGTGCCGGAGATCCCTTCTCCCCGGTAATGAATGATGTCTGGGTACAGCAGGCAGCTGTGGTTGGAGGTTGCCCCTATCTGGGCGCCATGTAGGGGGCTACACGTGTGTGTATATGTCTGTATGTGCCGGAGATCCCTTCTCCCCGGTAATAAATGATGTCTGGGTACAGCAGGCAGCTGTGGTTGGAGGTTGCCCCTATCTGGGCGCCATGTAGGGGGCTACACGTGTGTGTATATGTCTGTATGTGCCGGAGATCCCTTCTCCCCGGTAATAAATGATGTCTGGGTACAGCAGGCAGCTGTGGTTGGAGGTTGCCCCTATCTGGGCGCCATGTAGGGGGGCTACACGTGTGTGTATATGTCTGTATGTGCCGGAGATCTTTTCTCCCTGGTAATGAATGATGTCTGGGTACAGCAGGCAGCTGTGGTTGGAGGTTGCCCCTATCTGGGCGCCATGTAGGGGGCTACACGTGTGTGTATATGTCTGTATGTGCCGGAGATCCCTTCTCCCCGGTAATGAATGATGTCTGGGTACAGCAGGCAGCTGTGGTTGGAGGTTGCCCCTATCTGGGCGCCATGTAGGGGGCTACACGTGTGTGTATATGTCTGTATGTGCCGGAGATCTCTTCTCCCCGGTAATGAATGATGTCTGGGTACAGCAGGCAGCTGTGGTGGGAGGTTGCCTCTATCTGGGCGCCATGTAGGGGGCTACACGTGTGTGTATATGTCTGTATGTGCCGGAGATCTCTTCTCCCCGGTAATGAATGATGTCTGGGTACAGCAGGCAGCTGTGGTTGGAGGTTTCCCCTATCTGGACGCCATGTAGGGGGCTACACGTGTGTGTATATGTCTGTATGTGCCGGAGATCCCTTCTCCCCGGTAATGAATGATGTCTGGGTACAGCAGGCAGCTGTGGTTGGAGGTTGCCCCTATCTGGGCGCCATGTAGGGGGGCTACACGTGTGTGTATATGTCTGTATGTGCCGGAGATCCCTTCTCCCCGGTAATGAATGATGTCTGGGTACAGCAGGCAGCTGTGGTTGGAGGTTGCCCCTATCTGGGCGCCATGTAGGGGGCTACACGTGTGTGTATATGTCTGTATGTGCCGGAGATCCCTTCTCCCCGGTAATGAATGATGTCTGGGTACAGCAGGCAGCTGTGGTTGGAGGTTTCCCCCTATCTGGGCGCCATGTAGGGGGGCTACACGTGTGTGTATATGTCTGTATGTGCCGGAGATCCCTTCTCCCCGGTAATGAATGATGTCTGGGTACAGCAGGCAGCTGTGGTTGGAGGTTTCCCCCTATCTGGGCGCCATGTAGGGGGGCTACACGTGTGTGTATATGTCTGTATGTGCCGGAGATCCCTTCTCCCTGGTAATGATTGATGTCTGGGTACAGCAGGCAGCTGTGGTTGGAGGTTGCCCCTATCTGGGCGCCATGTAGGGGGCTACACGTGTGTGTATATGTCTGTATGTGCCGGAGATCCCTTCTCCCCGGTAATGAATGATGTCTGGGTACAGCAGGCAGCTGTGGTTGGAGGTTTCCCCCTATCTGGGCGCCATGTAGGGGGGCTACACGTGTGTGTATATGTCTGTATGTGCCGGAGATCCCTTCTCCCTGGTAATGAATGATGTCTGGGTACAGCAGGCAGCTGTGGTTGGAGGTTGCCCCTATCTGGGCGCCATGTAGGGGGCTACACGTGTGTGTATATGTCTGTATGTGCCGGAGATCCCTTCTCCCCGGTAATGAATGATGTCTGGGTACAGCAGGCAGCTGTGGTTGGAGGTTGCCCCTATCTGGGCGCCATGTAGGGGGGCTACACGTGTGTGTATATGTCTGTATGTGCCGGAGATCTCTTCTCCCTGGTAATGATTGATGTCTGGGTACAGCAGGCAGCTGTGGTTGGAGGTTGCCCCTATCTGGGCGCCATGTAGGGGGGCTACACGTGTGTGTATATGTCTGTATGTGCCGGAGATCTCTTCTCCCCGGTAATGATTGATGTCTGGGTACAGCAGGCAGCTGTGGTTGGAGGTTGCCCCTATCTGGGCGCCATGTAGGGGGCTACACGTGTGTGTATATGTCTGTATGTGCCGGAGATCTCTTCTCCCCGGTAATGAATGATGTCTGGGTACAGCAGGCAGCTGTGGTTGGAGGTTTCCCCTATCTGGGCGCCATGTAGGGGGCTACACGTGTGTGTATATGTCTGTATGTGCCGGAGATCCCTTCTCCCCGGTAATGATTGATGTCTGGGTACAGCAGGCAGCTGTGGTTGGAGGTTTCCCCTATCTGGGCGCCATGTAGGGGGCTACACGTGTGTGTATATGTCTGTATGTGCCGGAGATCCCTTCTCCCCGGTAATGATTGATGTCTGGGTACAGCAGGCAGCTGTGGTTGGAGGTTGCCCCTATCTGGGCGCCATGTAGGGGGCTACACGTGTGTGTATATGTCTGTATGTGCCGGAGATCTCTTCTCCCCGGTAATGATTGATGTCTGGGTACAGCAGGCAGCTGTGGTTGGAGGTTGCCCCTATCTGGGCGCCATGTAGGGGGCTACACGTGTGTGTATATGTCTGTATGTGCCGGAGATCTCTTCTCCCCGGTAATGAATGATGTCTGGGTACAGCAGGCAGCTGTGGTTGGAGGTTGCCTCTATCTGGGCGCCATGTAGGGGGCTACACGTGTGTGTATATGTCTGTATGTGCCGGAGATCCCTTCTCCCCGGTAATGATTGATGTCTGGGTACAGCAGGCAGCTGTGGTTGGAGGTTGCCTCTATCTGGGCGCCATGTAGGGGGCTACACGTGTGTGTATATGTCTGTATGTGCCGGAGATCCCTTCTCCCCGGTAATGATTGATGTCTGGGTACAGCAGGCAGCTGTGGTTGGAGGTTGCCTCTATCTGGGCGCCATGTAGGGGGCTACACGTGTGTGTATATGTCTGTATGTGCCGGAGATCTCTTCTCCCCGGTAATGATTGATGTCTGGGTACAGCAGGCAGCTGTGGTTGGAGGTTGCCCCTATCTGGGCGCCATGTAGGGGGGCTACACGTGTGTGTATATGTCTGTATGTGCCGGAGATCTCTTCTCCCTGGTAATGATTGATGTCTGGGTACAGCAGGCAGCTGTGGTTGGAGGTTGCCCCTATCTGGGCGCCATGTAGGGGGGCTACACGTGTGTGTATATGTCTGTATGTGCCGGAGATCCCTTCTCCCCGGTAATGATTGATGTCTGGGTACAGCAGGCAGCTGTGGTGGGAGGTTGCCCCTATCTGGGCGCCATGTAGGGGGCTACACGTGTGTGTATATGTCTGTATGTGCCGGAGATCTCTTCTCCCCGGTAATGAATGATGTCTGGGTACAGCAGGCAGCTGTGGTTGGAGGTTTCCCCTATCTGGGCGCCATGTAGGGGGCTACACGTGTGTGTATATGTCTGTATGTGCCGGAGATCCCTTCTCCCTGGTAATGATTGATGTCTGGATACAGCAGGCAGCTGTGGTTGGAGGTTGCCCCTATCTGGGCACCATGTAGGGGGGCTACACGTGTGTGTATATGTCTGTATGTGCCGGAGATCCCTTCTCCCTGGTAATGATTGATGTCTGGATACAGCAGGCAGCTGTGGTTGGAGGTTGCCCCTATCTGGGCGCCATGTAGGGGGGCTACACGTGTGTGTATATGTCTGTATGTGCCGGAGATCCCTTCTCCCCGGTAATGAATGATGTCTGGGTACAGCAGGCAGCTGTGGTTGGAGGTTGCCTCTATCTGGGCGCCATGTAGGGGGCTACACGTGTGTGTATATGTCTGTATGTGCCGGAGATCCCATCTCCCTGGTAATGATTGATGTCTGGGTACAGCAGGCAGCTGTGGTTGGAGGTTGCCCCTATCTGGGCGCCATGTAGGGGGCTACACGTGTGTGTATATGTCTGTATGTGCCGGAGATCCCTTCTCCCTGGTAATGAATGATGTCTGGGTACAGCAGGCAGCTGTGGTTGGAGGTTTCCCCTATCTGGGCGCCATGTAGGGGGCTACACGTGTGTGTATATGTCTGTATGTGCCGGAGATCCCTTCTCCCTGGTAATGATTGATGTCTGGGTACAGCAGGCAGCTGTGGTTGGAGGTTGCCCCTATCTGGGCGCCATGTAGGGGGGCTACACGTGTGTGTATATGTCTGTATGTGCCGGAGATCCCTTCTCCCCGGTAATGAATGATGTCTGGGTACAGCAGGCAGCTGTGGTTGGAGGTTGCCTCTATCTGGGCGCCATATAGGGGGGCTACACGTGTGTGTATATGTCTGTATGTGCCGGAGATCTCTTCTCCCCGGTAATGAATGATGTCTGGGTACAGCAGGCAGCTGTGGTTGGAGGTTGCCCCTATCTGGGCGCCATGTAGGGGGGCTACATGTGTGTGTATATGTCTGTATGTGCCAGAGATCCCTTCTCCCCGGTAATGATTGATGTCTGGGTACAGCAGGCAGCTGTGGTTGGAGGTTACCTCTATCTGGGCGCCATGTAGGGGGCTACACGTGTGTGTATATGTCTGTATGTGCCGGAGATCCCTTCTCCCCGGTAATGATTGATGTCTGGGTACAGCAGGCAGCTGTGGTTGGAGGTTGCCTCTATCTGGGCGCCATGTAGGGGGGCTACACGTGTGTGTATATGTCTGTATGTGCCAGAGATCCCTTCTCCCCGGTAATGATTGATGTCTGGGTACAGCAGGCAGCTGTGGTTGGAGGTTTCCCCTATCTGGGCGCCATGTAGGGGGCTACACGTGTGTGTATATGTCTGTATGTGCCGGAGATCCCTTCTCCCCGGTAATGATTGATGTCTGGGTACAGCAGGCAGCTGTGGTTGGAGGTTGCCTCTATCTGGGCGCCATGTAGGGGGCTACACGTGTGTGTATATGTCTGTATGTGCCGGAGATCCCTTCTCCCCGGTAATGAATGATGTCTGGGTACAGCAGGCAGCTGTGGTTGGAGGTTGCCCCTATCTGGGCGCCATGTAGGGGGGCTACACGTGTGTGTATATGTCTGTATGTGCCGGAGATCTCTTCTCCCCGGTAATGAATGATGTCTGGGTACAGCAGGCAGCTGTGGTTGGAGGTTGCCCCTATCTGGGCGCCATGTAGGGGGCTACACGTGTGTGTATATGTCTGTATGTGCCGGAGATCTCTTCTCCCTGGTAATGAATGATGTCTGGGTACAGCAGGCAGCTGTGGTTGGAGGTTGCCCCTATCTGGGCGCCATGTAGGGGGGCTACACGTGTGTGTATATGTCTGTATGTGCCGGAGATCTCTTCTCCCCGGTAATGAATGATGTCTGGGTACAGCAGGCAGCTGTGGTTGGAGGTTGCCTCTATCTGGGCGCCATGTAGGGGGCTACACGTGTGTGTATATGTCTGTATGTGCCGGAGATCCCTTCTCCCCGGTAATGAATGATGTCTGGGTACAGCAGGCAGCTGTGGTTGGAGGTTGCCCCTATCTGGGCGCCATGTAGGGGGGGCTACACGTGTGTGTATATGTCTGTATGTGCCGGAGATCCCTTCTCCCCGGTAATAAATGATGTCTGGGTACAGCAGGCAGCTGTGGTTGGAGGTTGCCCCTATCTGGGCGCCATGTAGGGGGCTACAGGTGTGTGTATATGTCTGTATGTGCCGGAGATCCCTTCTCCCCGGTAATGAATGATGTCTGGGTACAGCAGGCAGCTGTGGTTGGAGGTTGCCCCTATCTGGGCGCCATGTAGGGGGCTACACGTGTGTGTATATGTCTGTATGTGCCGGAGATCCCTTCTCCCCGGTAATGAATGATGTCTGGGTACAGCAGGCAGCTGTGGTTGGAGGTTGCCCCTATCTGGGCGCCATGTAGGGGGCTACAGGTGTGTGTATATGTCTGTATGTGCCGGAGATCCCTTCTCCCCGGTAATAAATGATGTCTGGGTACAGCAGGCAGCTGTGGTTGGAGGTTGCCCCTATCTGGGCGCCATGTAGGGGGCTACAGGTGTGTGTATATGTCTGTATGTGCCGGAGATCCCTTCTCCCCGGTAATGAATGATGTCTGGGTACAGCAGGCAGCTGTGGTTGGAGGTTGCCCCTATCTGGGCGCCATGTAGGGGGCTACACGTGTGTGTATATGTCTGTATGTGCCGGAGATCTCTTCTCCCCGGTAATGAATGATGTCTGGGTACAGCAGGCAGCTGTGGTTGGAGGTTGCCCCTATCTGGGCGCCATGTAGGGGGCTACACGTGTGTGTATATGTCTGTATGTGCCGGAGATCTCTTCTCCCCGGTAATGAATGATGTCTGGGTACAGCAGGCAGCTGTGGTTGGAGGTTGCCCCTATCTGGGCGCCATGTAGGGGGCTACACGTGTGTGTATATGTCTGTATGTGCCGGAGATCCCTTCTCCCCGGTAATGAATGATGTCTGGGTACAGCAGGCAGCTGTGGTTAGAGGTTGCCCCTATCTGGGCGCCATGTAGGGGGCTACACGTGTGTGTATATGTCTGTATGTGCCGGAGATCTCTTCTCCCCGGAAATGAATGATGTCTGGGTACAGCAGGCAGCTGTGGTTGGAGGTTGCCCCTATCTGGGCGCCATGTAGGGGGCTACACGTGTGTGTATATGTCTGTATGTGCCGGAGATCCCTTCTCCCCGGTAATGAATGATGTCTGGGTACAGCAGGCAGCTGTGGTTGGAGGTTTCCCCTATCTGGGCGCCATGTAGGGGGCTACACGTGTGTGTATATGTCTGTATGTGCCGGAGATCTCTTCTCCCCGGTAATGAATGATGTCTGGGTACAGCAGGCAGCTGTGGTTGGAGGTTGCCCCTATCTGGGCGCCATGTAGGGGGCTACACGTGTGTGTATATGTCTGTATGTGCCGGAGATCTCTTCTCCCCGGAAATGAATGATGTCTGGGTACAGCAGGCAGCTGTGGTTGGAGGTTGCCCCTATCTGGGCGCCATGTAGGGGGCTACACGTGTGTGTATATGTCTGTATGTGCCGGAGATCTCTTCTCCCCGGAAATGAATGATGTCTGGGTACAGCAGGCAGCTGTGGTTGGAGGTTGCCCCTATCTGGGCGCCATGTAGGGGGCTACACGTGTGTGTATGTCTGTATGTGCCGGAGATCTCTTCTCCCCGGTAATGAATGATGTCTCGGTACAGCAGGCAGCTGTGGTTGGAGGTTGCCCCTATCTGGGCGCCATGTAGGGGGCTACACGTGTGTGTATATGTCTGTATGTGCCGGAGATCTCTTCTCCCCGGTAATGAATGATGTCTGGGTACAGCAGGCAGCTGTGGTTGGAGGTTGCCTCTATCTGGGCGCCATGTAGGGGGCTACACGTGTGTGTATATGTCTGTATGTGCCGGAGATCCCTTCTCCCCGGTAATGAATGATGTCTGGGTACAGCAGGCAGCTGTGGTTGGAGGTTGCCCCTATCTGGGCGCCATGTAGGGGGCTACACGTGTGTGTATATGTCTGTATGTGCCGGAGATCCCTTCTCCCCGGTAATGAATGATGTCTGGGTACAGCAGGCAGCTGTGGTTGGAGGTTGCCTCTATCTGGGCACCATGTAGGGGGCTACACGTGTGTGTATATGTCTGTATGTGCCGGAGATCTCTTCTCCCCGGTAATGAATGATGTCTGGGTACAGCAGGCAGCTGTGGTTGGAGGTTGCCCCTATCTGGGCGCCATGTAGGGGGCTACACGTGTGTGTATATGTCTGTATGTGCCGGAGATCTCTTCTCCCCGGTAATGAATGATGTCTGGGTACAGCAGGCAGCTGTGGTTGGAGGTTGCCCCTATCTGGGCGCCATGTAGGGGGCTACACGTGTGTGTATATGTCTGTATGTGCCGGAGATCCCTTCTCCCCGGTAATGAATGATGTCTGGGTACAGCAGGCAGCTGTGGTTGGAGGTTGCCTCTATCTGGGCGCCATGTAGGGGGCTACACGTGTGTGTATATGTCTGTATGTGCCGGAGATCCCTTCTCCCCGGTAATGAATGATGTCTGGGTACAGCAGGCAGCTGTGGTTGGAGGTTGCCTCTATCTGGGCACCATGTAGGGGGCTACACGTGTGTGTATATGTCTGTATGTGCCGGAGATCTCTTCTCCCCGGTAATGAATGATGTCTGGGTACAGCAGGCAGCTGTGGTTGGAGGTTGCCCCTATCTGGGCGCCATGTAGGGGGGCTACACGTGTGTGTATATGTCTGTATGTGCCGGAGATCCCTTCTCCCCGGTAATGAATGATGTCTGGGTACAGCAGGCAGCTGTGGTTGGAGGTTGCCCCTATCTGGGCGCCATGTAGGGGGCTACACGTGTGTGTATATGTCTGTATGTGCCGGAGATCCCTTCTCCCTGGTAATGAATGATGTCTGGGTACAGCAGGCAGCTGTGGTTGGAGGTTGCCCCTATCTGGGCGCCATGTAGGGGGGCTACACGTGTGTGTATATGTCTGTATGTGCCGGAGATCCCTTCTCCCTGGTAATGAATGATGTCTGGGTACAGCAGGCAGCTGTGGTCAGAGGTTGCCCCTATCTGGGCGCCATGTAGGGGGGCTACACGTGTGTGTATATGTCTGTATGTGCCGGAGATCCCTTCTCCCTGGTAATGAATGATGTCTGGGTACAGCAGGCAGCTGTGGTTGGAGGTTGCCCCTATCTGGGCGCCATGTAGGGGGCTACACGTGTGTGTATATGTCTGTATGTGCCGGAGATCCCTTCTCCCTGGTAATGAATGATGTCTGGGTACAGCAGGCAGCTGTGGTTGGAGGTTGCCCCTATCTGGGCGCCATGTAGGGGGCTACACGTGTGTGTATATGTCTGTATGTGCCGGAGATCCCTTCTCCCCGGTAATGAATGATGTCTGGGTACAGCAGGCAGCTGTGGTTGGAGGTTGCCTCTATCTGGGCGCCATGTAGGGGGGCTACACGTGTGTGTATATGTCTGTATGTGCCGGAGATCCCTTCTCCCCGGTAATGAATGATGTCTGGGTACAGCAGGCAGCTGTGGTTGGAGGTTGCCCCTATCTGGGCGCCATGTAGGGGGGCTACACGTGTGTGTATATGTCTGTATGTGCCGGAGATCCCTTCTCCCCGGTAATGAATGATGTCTGGGTACAGCAGGCAGCTGTGGTTGGAGGTTGCCCCTATCTGGGCGCCATGTAGGGGGCTACACGTGTGTGTATATGTCTGTATGTGCCGGAGATCCCTTCTCCCCGGTAATAAATGATGTCTGGGTACAGCAGGCAGCTGTGGTTGGAGGTTGCCCCTATCTGGGCGCCATGTAGGGGGCTACACGTGTGTGTATATGTCTGTATGTGCCGGAGATCTCTTCTCCCCGGTAATGAATGATGTCTGGGTACAGCAGGCAGCTGTGGTTGGAGGTTGCCCCTATCTGGGCGCCATGTAGGGAGCTACACGTGTGTGTATATGTCTGTATGTGCCGGAGATCCCTTCTCCCCGGTAATGAATGATGTCTGGGTACAGCAGGCAGCTGTGGTTGGAGGTTGCCTCTATCTGGGCGCCATGTAGGGGGGCTACACGTGTGTGTATATGTCTGTATGTGCCGGAGATCCCTTCTCCCCGGTAATGAATGATGTCTGGGTACAGCAGGCAGCTGTGGTTGGAGGTTGCCCCTATCTGGGCGCCATGTAGGGGGGCTACACGTGTGTGTATATGTCTGTATGTGCCGGAGATCCCTTCTCCCCGGTAATGAATGATGTCTGGGTACAGCAGGCAGCTGTGGTTGGAGGTTGCCCCTATCTGGGCGCCATGTAGGGGGCTACACGTGTGTGTATATGTCTGTATGTGCCGGAGATCCCTTCTCCCCGGTAATGAATGATGTCTGGGTACAGCAGGCAGCTGTGGTTGGAGGTTGCCCCTATCTGGGCGCCATGTAGGGGGGCTACACGTGTGTGTATATGTCTGTATGTGCCGGAGATCTCTTCTCCCCGGTAATGAATGATGTCTGGGTACAGCAGGCAGCTGTGGTTGGAGGTTGCCCCTATCTGGGCGCCATGTAGGGGGCTACACGTGTGTGTATATGTCTGTATGTGCCGGAGATCCCTTCTCCCCGGTAATGAATGATGTCTGGGTACAGCAGGCAGCTGTGGTTGGAGGTTGCCTCTATCTGGGCGCCATGTAGGGGGCTACACGTGTGTGTATATGTCTGTATGTGCCGGAGATCCCTTCTCCCCGGTAATGAATGATGTCTGGGTACAGCAGGCAGCTGTGGTTGGAGGTTGCCCCTATCTGGGCGCCATGTAGGGGGCTACACGTGTGTGTATATGTCTGTATGTGCCGGAGATCTCTTCTCCCCGGTAATGAATGATGTCTGGGTACAGCAGGCAGCTGTGGTTGGAGGTTGCCCCTATCTGGGCGCCATGTAGGGGGGCTACACGTGTGTGTATATGTCTGTATGTGCCGGAGATCCCTTCTCCCCGGTAATGAATGATGTCTGGGTACAGCAGGCAGCTGTGGTTGGAGGTTGCCCCTATCTGGGCGCCATGTAGGGGGCTACACGTGTGTGTATATGTCTGTATGTGCCGGAGATCCCTTCTCCCCGGTAATGAATGATGTCTGGGTACAGCAGGCAGCTGTGGTTGGAGGTTGCCCCTATCTGGGCGCCATGTAGGGGGCTACACGTGTGTGTATATGTCTGTATGTGCCGGAGATCTCTTCTCCCCGGTAATGAATGATGTCTGGGTACAGCAGGCAGCTGTGGTTGGAGGTTGCCCCTATCTGGGCGCCATGTAGGGGGCTACACGTGTGTGTATATGTCTGTATGTGCCGGAGATCCCTTCTCCCCGGTAATGAATGATGTCTGGGTACAGCAGGCAGCTGTGGTTGGAGGTTGCCTCTATCTGGGCGCCATGTAGGGGGCTACACGTGTGTGTATATGTCTGTATGTGCCGGAGATCCCTTCTCCCCGGTAATGAATGATGTCTGGGTACAGCAGGCAGCTGTGGTTGGAGGTTGCCCCTATCTGGGCGCCATGTAGGGGGCTACACGTGTGTGTATATGTCTGTATGTGCCGGAGATCCCTTCTCCCTGGTAATGATTGATGTCTGGGTACAGCAGGCAGCTGTGGTTGGAGGTTTCCCCTATCTGGGCGCCATGTAGGGGGGCTACACGTGTGTGTATATGTCTGTATGTGCCGGAGATCCCTTCTCACCGATAATGATTGATGTCTGGGTACAGCAGGCAGCTGTGGTTGGAGGTTGCCCCTATCTGGGCGCCATGTAGGGGGGCTACACATGTGTGTATATGTCTGTATGTGCCGGAGATCCCTTCTCCCCGGTAATGAATGATGTCTGGGTACAGCAGGCAGCTGTGGTTGGAGGTTGCCCCTATCTGGGCGCCATGTAGGGGGGCTACACGTGTGTGTATATGTCTGTATGTGCCGGAGATCCCTTCTCCCCGGTAATGAATGATGTCTGGGTACAGCAGGCAGCTGTGGTGGGAGGTTGCCCCTATCTGGGCGCCATGTAGGGGGCTACACGTGTGTGTATATGTCTGTATGTGCCGGAGATCCCTTCTCCCCGGTAATGAATGATGTCTGAGTACAGCAGGCAGCTGTGGTTGGAGGTTGCCCCTATCTGGGCACCATGTAGGGGGGCTACACGTGTGTGTATATGTCTGTATGTGCCGGAGATCTCTTCTCCCCGGTAATGATTGATGTCTGGGTACAGCAGGCAGCTGTGGTTGGAGGTTGCCTCTATCTGGGCGCCATGTAGGGGGCTACACGTGTGTGTATATGTCTGTATGTGCCGGAGATCCCTTCTCCCCGGTAATGATTGATGTCTGGGTACAGCAGGCAGCTGTGGTTGGAGGTTGCCTCTATCTGGGCGCCATGTAGGGGGCTACACGTGTGTGTATATGTCTGTATGTGCCGGAGATCCCTTCTCCCCGGTAATGAATGATGTCTGGGTACAGCAGGCAGCTGTGGTTGGAGGTTGCCCCTATCTGGGCGCCATGTAGGGGGGCTACACGTGTGTGTATATGTCTGTATGTGCCGGAGATCCCTTCTCCCCGGTAATGATTGATGTCTGGGTACAGCAGGCAGCTGTGGTTGGAGGTTGCCCCTATCTGGGCGCCATGTAGGGGGGCTACACGTGTGTGTATATGTCTGTATGTGCCGGAGATCCCTTCTCCCCGGTAATGATTGATGTCTGGGTACAGCAGGCAGCTGTGGTTGGAGGTTGCCTCTATCTGGGCGCCATGTAGGGGGCTACACGTGTGTGTATATGTCTGTATGTGCCGGAGATCCCTTCTCCCCGGTAATGAATGATGTCTGGTTACAGCAGGCAGCTGTGGTTGGAGGTTGCCCCTATCTGGGCGCCATGTAGGGGGGCTACACGTGTGTGTATATGTCTGTATGTGCCGGAGATCTCTTCTCCCCGGTAATGAATGATGTCTGGGTACAGCAGGCAGCTGTGGTTGGAGGTTGCCCCTATCTGGGCGCCATGTAGGGGGGCTACACGTGTGTGTATATGTCTGTATGTGCCGGAGATCCCTTCTCCCCGGTAATGAATGATGTCTGGGTACAGCAGGCAGCTGTGGTTGGAGGTTGCCCCTATCTGGGCGCCATGTAGGGGGGCTACACGTGTGTGTATATGTCTGTATGTGCCGGAGATCTCTTCTCCCCGGTAATGAATGATGTCTGGGTACAGCAGGCAGCTGTGGTTGGAGGTTGCCTCTATCTGGGCGCCATGTAGGGGGCTACACGTGTGTGTATATGTCTGTATGTGCCGGAGATCCCTTCTCCCCGGTAATGAATGATGTCTGGGTACAGCAGGCAGCTGTGGTTGGAGGTTGCCCCTATCTGGGCGCCATGTAGGGGGCTACACGTGTGTGTATATGTCTGTATGTGCCGGAGATCCCTTCTCCCTGGTAATGAATGATGTCTGGGTACAGCAGGCAGCTGTGGTTGGAGGTTGCCCCTATCTGGGCGCCATGTAGGGGGGCTACACGTGTGTGTATATGTCTGTATGTGCCGGAGATCCCTTCTCCCCGGTAATGAATGATGTCTGGGTACAGCAGGCAGCTGTGGTTGGAGGTTGCCCCTATCTGGGCGCCATGTAGGGGGGATACACGTGTGTGTATATGTCTGTATGTGCCGGAGATCCCTTCTCCCCGGTAATGAATGATGTCTGGGTACAGCAGGCAGCTGTGGTTGGAGGTTGCCCCTATCTGGGCGCCATGTAGGAGGCTACACGTGTGTGTATATGTCTGTATGTGCCGGAGATCTCTTCTCCCCGGTAATGAATGATGTCTGGGTACAGCAGGCAGCTGTGGTTGGAGGTTGCCCCTATCTGGACGCCATGTAGGGGGCTACACGTGTGTGTATATGTCTGTATGTGCCGGAGATCTCTTCTCCCCGGTAATGAATGATGTCTGGGTACAGCAGGCAGCTGTGGTTGGAGGTTGCCTCTATCTGGGCGCCATGTAGGGGGCTACACGTGTGTGTATATGTCTCTATGTGCCGGAGATCCCTTCTCCCCGGTAATGAATGATGTCTGGGTACAGCAGGCAGCTGTGGTTGGAGGTTGCCCCTATCTGGGCGCCATGTAGGGGGCTACACGTGTGTGTATATGTCTGTATGTGCCGGAGATCCCTTCTCCCCGGTAATGAATGATGTCTGGGTACAGCAGGCAGCTGTGGTTGGAGGTTTCCCCTATCTGGGCGCCATGTAGGGGGCTACACGTGTGTGTATATGTCTGTATGTGCCGGAGATCCCTTCTCACCGATAATGATTGATGTCTGGGTACAGCAGGCAGCTGTGGTTGGAGGTTGCCCCTATCTGGGCGCCATGTAGGGGGGCTACACGTGTGTGTATATGTCTGTATGTGCCGGAGATCCCTTCTCCCCGGTAATGAATGATGTCTGGGTACAGCAGGCAGCTGTGGTTGGAGGTTGCCCCTATCTGGGCGCCATGTAGGGGGGCTACACGTGTGTGTATATGTCTGTATGTGCCGGAGATCCCTTCTCCCCGGTAATGAATGATGTCTGGGTACAGCAGGCAGCTGTGGTGGGAGGTTGCCCCTATCTGGGCGCCATGTAGGGGGGCTACACGTGTGTGTATATGTCTGTATGTGCCGGAGATCCCTTCTCCCCGGTAATGAATGATGTCTGAGTACAGCAGGCAGCTGTGGTTGGAGGTTGCCCCTATCTGGGCGCCATGTAGGGGGCTACACGTGTGTGTATATGTCTGTATGTGCCGGAGATCCCTTCTCCCCGGTAATGAATGATGTCTGAGTACAGCAGGCAGCTGTGGTTGGAGGTTGCCCCTATCTGGGCACCATGTAGGGGGGCTACACGTGTGTGTATATGTCTGTATGTGCCGGAGATCTCTTCTCCCCGGTAATGATTGATGTCTGGGTACAGCAGGCAGCTGTGGTTGGAGGTTGCCTCTATCTGGGCGCCATGTAGGGGGCTACACGTGTGTGTATATGTCTGTATGTGCCGGAGATCCCTTCTCCCCGGTAATGATTGATGTCTGGGTACAGCAGGCAGCTGTGGTTGGAGGTTGCCTCTATCTGGGCGCCATGTAGGGGGCTACACGTGTGTGTATATGTCTGTATGTGCCGGAGATCCCTTCTCCCCGGTAATGAATGATGTCTGGGTACAGCAGGCAGCTGTGGTTGGAGGTTGCCCCTATCTGGGCGCCATGTAGGGGGGCTACACGTGTGTGTATATGTCTGTATGTGCCGGAGATCCCTTCTCCCCGGTAATGATTGATGTCTGGGTACAGCAGGCAGCTGTGGTTGGAGGTTGCCCCTATCTGGGCGCCATGTAGGGGGGCTACACGTGTGTGTATATGTCTGTATGTGCCGGAGATCCCTTCTCCCCGGTAATGATTGATGTCTGGGTACAGCAGGCAGCTGTGGTTGGAGGTTGCCTCTATCTGGGCGCCATGTAGGGGGCTACACGTGTGTGTATATGTCTGTATGTGCCGGAGATCCCTTCTCCCCGGTAATGAATGATGTCTGGTTACAGCAGGCAGCTGTGGTTGGAGGTTGCCCCTATCTGGGCGCCATGTAGGGGGGCTACACGTGTGTGTATATGTCTGTATGTGCCGGAGATCTCTTCTCCCCGGTAATGAATGATGTCTGGGTACAGCAGGCAGCTGTGGTTGGAGGTTGCCCCTATCTGGGCGCCATGTAGGGGGGCTACACGTGTGTGTATATGTCTGTATGTGCCGGAGATCCCTTCTCCCCGGTAATGAATGATGTCTGGGTACAGCAGGCAGCTGTGGTTGGAGGTTGCCCCTATCTGGGCGCCATGTAGGGGGGCTACACGTGTGTGTATATGTTTGTATGTGCCGGAGATCTCTTCTCCCCGGTAATGAATGATGTCTGGGTACAGCAGGCAGCTGTGGTTGGAGGTTGCCTCTATCTGGGCGCCATGTAGGGGGCTACACGTGTGTGTATATGTCTGTATGTGCCGGAGATCCCTTCTCCCCGGTAATGAATGATGTCTGGGTACAGCAGGCAGCTGTGGTTGGAGGTTGCCCCTATCTGGGCGCCATGTAGGGGGCTACACGTGTGTGTATATGTCTGTATGTGCCGGAGATCCCTTCTCCCTGGTAATGAATGATGTCTGGGTACAGCAGGCAGCTGTGGTTGGAGGTTGCCCCTATCTGGGCGCCATGTAGGGGGGCTACACGTGTGTGTATATGTCTGTATGTGCCGGAGATCCCTTCTCCCCGGTAATGAATGATGTCTGGGTACAGCAGGCAGCTGTGGTTGGAGGTTGCCCCTATCTGGGCGCCATGTAGGGGGGATACACGTGTGTGTATATGTCTGTATGTGCCGGAGATCTCTTCTCCCCGGTAATGAATGATGTCTGGGTACAGCAGGCAGCTGTGGTTGGAGGTTGCCCCTATCTGGGCGCCATGTAGGGGGGCTACACGTGTGTGTATATGTCTGTATGTGCCGGAGATCCCTTCTCCCCGGTAATGAATGATGTCTGGGTACAGCAGGCAGCTGTGGTTGGAGGTTGCCCCTATCTGGGCGCCATGTAGGAGGCTACACGTGTGTGTATATGTCTGTATGTGCCGGAGATCTCTTCTCCCCGGTAATGAATGATGTCTGGGTACAGCAGGCAGCTGTGGTTGGAGGTTGCCCCTATCTGGGCGCCATGTAGGGGGCTACACGTGTGTGTATATGTCTGTATGTGCCGGAGATCCCTTCTCCCTGGTAATGAATGATGTCTGGGTACAGCAGGCAGCTGTGGTTGGAGGTTGCCCCTATCTGGGCGCCATGTAGGGGGGCTACACGTGTGTGTATATGTCTGTATGTGCCGGAGATCCCTTCTCCCCGGTAATGAATGATGTCTGGGTACAGCAGGCAGCTGTGGTTGGAGGTTGCCCCTATCTGGGCGCCATGTAGGGGGGATACACGTGTGTGTATATGTCTGTATGTGCCGGAGATCCCTTCTCCCCGGTAATGAATGATGTCTGGGTACAGCAGGCAGCTGTGGTTGGAGGTTGCCCCTATCTGGGCGCCATGTAGGAGGCTACACGTGTGTGTATATGTCTGTATGTGCCGGAGATCTCTTCTCCCCGGTAATGAATGATGTCTGGGTACAGCAGGCAGCTGTGGTTGGAGGTTGCCCCTATCTGGACGCCATGTAGGGGGCTACACGTGTGTGTATATGTCTGTATGTGCCGGAGATCTCTTCTCCCCGGTAATGAATGATGTCTGGGTACAGCAGGCAGCTGTGGTTGGAGGTTGCCTCTATCTGGGCGCCATGTAGGGGGCTACACGTGTGTGTATATGTCTCTATGTGCCGGAGATCCCTTCTCCCCGGTAATGAATGATGTCTGGGTACAGCAGGCAGCTGTGGTTGGAGGTTGCCCCTATCTGGGCGCCATGTAGGGGGGCTACACGTGTGTGTATATGTCTGTATGTGCCGGAGATCCCTTCTCCCCGGTAATGAATGATGTCTGGGTACAGCAGGCAGCTGTGGTGGGAGGTTGCCCCTATCTGGGCGCCATGTAGGGGGCTACACGTGTGTGTATATGTCTGTATGTGCCGGAGATCCCTTCTCCCCGGTAATGAATGATGTCTGAGTACAGCAGGCAGCTGTGGTTGGAGGTTGCCCCTATCTGGGCACCATGTAGGGGGGCTACACGTGTGTGTATATGTCTGTATGTGCCGGAGATCTCTTCTCCCCGGTAATGATTGATGTCTGGGTACAGCAGGCAGCTGTGGTTGGAGGTTGCCTCTATCTGGGCGCCATGTAGGGGGCTACACGTGTGTGTATATGTCTGTATGTGCCGGAGATCCCTTCTCCCCGGTAATGAATGATGTCTGGGTACAGCAGGCAGCTGTGGTTGGAGGTTGCCTCTATCTGGGCGCCATGTAGGGGGCTACACGTGTGTGTATATGTCTGTATGTGCCGGAGATCCCTTCTCCCCGGTAATGATTGATGTCTGGGTACAGCAGGCAGCTGTGGTTGGAGGTTGCCTCTATCTGGGCGCCATGTAGGGGGCTACACGTGTGTGTATATGTCTGTATGTGCCGGAGATCCCTTCTCCCCGGTAATGAATGATGTCTGGGTACAGCAGGCAGCTGTGGTTGGAGGTTGCCCCTATCTGGGCGCCATGTAGGGGGGCTACACGTGTGTGTATATGTCTGTATGTGCCGGAGATCCCTTCTCCCCGGTAATGATTGATGTCTGGGTACAGCAGGCAGCTGTGGTTGGAGGTTGCCCCTATCTGGGCGCCATGTAGGGGGGCTACACGTGTGTGTATATGTCTGTATGTGCCGGAGATCCCTTCTCCCCGGTAATGATTGATGTCTGGGTACAGCAGGCAGCTGTGGTTGGAGGTTGCCTCTATCTGGGCGCCATGTAGGGGGCTACACGTGTGTGTATATGTCTGTATGTGCCGGAGATCCCTTCTCCCCGGTAATGAATGATGTCTGGTTACAGCAGGCAGCTGTGGTTGGAGGTTGCCCCTATCTGGGCGCCATGTAGGGGGGCTACACGTGTGTGTATATGTCTGTATGTGCCGGAGATCTCTTCTCCCCGGTAATGAATGATGTCTGGGTACAGCAGGCAGCTGTGGTTGGAGGTTGCCCCTATCTGGGCGCCATGTAGGGGGGCTACACGTGTGTGTATATGTCTGTATGTGCCGGAGATCCCTTCTCCCCGGTAATGAATGATGTCTGGGTACAGCAGGCAGCTGTGGTTGGAGGTTGCCCCTATCTGGGCGCCATGTAGGGGGCTACACGTGTGTGTATATGTCTGTATGTGCCGGAGATCTCTTCTCCCCGGTAATGAATGATGTCTGGGTACAGCAGGCAGCTGTGGTTGGAGGTTGCCTATATCTGGGCGCCATGTAGGGGGCTACACGTGTGTGTATATGTCTGTATGTGCCGGAGATCCCTTCTACCCGGTAATGAATGATGTCTGGGTACAGCAGGCAGCTGTGGTTGGAGGTTGCCCCTATCTGGGCGCCATGTAGGGGGCTACACGTGTGTGTATATGTCTGTATGTGCCGGAGATCCCTTCTCCCTGGTAATGAATGATGTCTGGGTACAGCAGGCAGCTGTGGTTGGAGGTTGCCCCTATCTGGGCGCCATGTAGGGGGGCTACACGTGTGTGTATATGTCTGTATGTGCCGGAGATCCCTTCTCCCCGGTAATGAATGATGTCTGGGTACAGCAGGCAGCTGTGGTTGGAGGTTGCCCCTATCTGGGCGCCATGTAGGGGGGATACACGTGTGTGTATATGTCTGTATGTGCCGGAGATCCATTCTCCCCGGTAATGAATGATGTCTGGGTACAGCAGGCAGCTGTGGTTGGAGGTTGCCCCTATCTGGGCGCCATGTAGGAGGCTACACGTGTGTGTATATGTCTGTATGTGCCGGAGATCTCTTCTCCCCGGTAATGAATGATGTCTGGGTACAGCAGGCAGCTGTGGTTGGAGGTTGCCCCTATCTGGACGCCATGTAGGGGGCTACACGTGTGTGTATATGTCTGTATGTGCCGGAGATCCCTTCTCCCCGGTAATGAATGATGTCTGGGTACAGCAGGCAGCTGTGGTTGGAGGTTGCCCCTATCTGGACGCCATGTAGGGGGCTACACGTGTGTGTATATGTCTGTATGTGCCGGAGATCTCTTCTCCCCGGTAATGAATGATGTCTGGGTACAGCAGGCAGCTGTGGTTGGAGGTTGCCTCTATCTGGGCGCCATGTAGGGGGCTACACGTGTGTGTATATGTCTCTATGTGCCGGAGATCCCTTCTCCCCGGTAATGAATGATGTCTGGGTACAGCAGGCAGCTGTGGTTGGAGGTTGCCCCTATCTGGGCGCCATGTAGGGGGCTACACGTGTGTGTATATGTCTGTATGTGCCGGAGATCCCTTCTCCCCGGTAATGAATGATGTCTGGGTACAGCAGGCAGCTGTGGTTGGAGGTTTCCCCTATCTGGGCGCCATGTAGGGGGCTACACGTGTGTGTATATGTCTGTATGTGCCGGAGATCCCTTCTCCCCGGTAATGAATGATGTCTGGGTACAGCAGGCAGCTGTGGTTGGAGGTTGCCCCTATCTGGACGCCATGTAGGAGGCTACACGTGTGTGTATATGTCTGTATGTGCCGGAGATCCCTTCTCCCCGGTAATGAATGATGTCTGGGTACAGCAGGCAGCTGTGGTTGGAGGTTGCCCCTATCTGGACGCCATGTAGGGGGCTACACGTGTGTGTATATGTCTGTATGTGCCGGAGATCTCTTCTCCCCGGTAATGAATGATGTCTGGGTACAGCAGGCAGCTGTGGTTGGAGGTTGCCTCTATCTGGGCGCCATGTAGGGGGCTACACGTGTGTGTATATGTCTCTATGTGCCGGAGATCCCTTCTCCCCGGTAATGAATGATGTCTGGGTACAGCAGGCAGCTGTGGTTGGAGGTTGCCCCTATCTGGGCGCCATGTAGGGGGCTACACGTGTGTGTATATGTCTGTATGTGCCGGAGATCCCTTCTCCCCGGTAATGAATGATGTCTGGGTACAGCAGGCAGCTGTGGTTGGAGGTTTCCCCTATCTGGGCGCCATGTAGGGGGCTACACGTGTGTGTATATGTCTGTATGTGCCGGAGATCCCTTCTCCCCGGTAATGAATGATGTCTGGGTACAGCAGGCAGCTGTGGTTGGAGGTTGCCCCTATCTGGGCGCCATGTAGGGGGCTACACGTGTGTGTATATGTCTGTATGTGCCGGAGATCTCTTCTCCCCGGTAATGAATGATGTCTGGGTACAGCAGGCAGCTGTGGTTGGAGGTTGCCTCTATCTGGGCGCCATGTAGGGGGCTACACGTGTGTGTATATGTCTGTATGTGCCGGAGATCCCTTCTCCCCGGTAATGAATGATGTCTGGGTACAGCAGGCAGCTGTGGTTGGAGGTTGCCCCTATCTGGGCGCCATGTAGGGGGCTACACGTGTGTGTATATGTCTGTATGTGCCGGAGATCTCTTCTCCCCGGTAATGATTGATGTCTGGGTACAGCAGGCAGCTGTGGTGGGAGGTTGCCCCTATCTGGGCGCCATGTAGGGGGGCTACACGTGTGTGTATATGTCTGTATGTGCCGGAGATCTCTTCTCCCCGGTAATGAATGATGTCTGGGTACAGCAGGCAGCTGTGGTTGGAGGTTTCCCCTATCTGGGCGCCATGTAGGGGGGCTACACGTGTGTGTATATGTCTGTATGTGCCGGAGATCTCTTCTCCCCGGTAATGAATGATGTCTGGGTACAGCAGGCAGCTGTGGTTGGAGGTTGCCTCTATCTGGGCGCCATGTAGGGGGCTACACGTGTGTGTATATGTCTGTATGTGCCGGAGATCCCTTCTCCCCGGTAATGAATGATGTCTGGGTACAGCAGGCAGCTGTGGTGGGAGGTTGCCCCTATCTGGGCGCCATGTAGGGGGCTACACGTGTGTGTATATGTCTGTATGTGCCGGAGATCTCTTCTCCCCGGTAATGAATGATGTCTGGGTACAGCAGGCAGCTGTGGTTGGAGGTTGCCCCTATCTGGGCGCCATATAGGGGGGCTACACGTGTGTGTATATGTCTGTATGTGCCGGAGATCCCTTCTCCCCGGTAATGAATGATGTCTGGGTACAGCAGGCAGCTGTGGTTGGAGGTTTCCCCCTATCTGGGCGCCATGTAGGGGGCTACACGTGTGTGTATATGTCTGTATGTGCCGGAGATCCCTTCTCCCCGGTAATGAATGATGTCTGGTTACAGCAGGCAGCTGTGGTTGGAGGTTTCCCCCTATCTGGGCGCCATGTAGGGGGCTACACGTGTGTGTATATGTCTGTATGTGCCGGAGATCCCTTCTCCCCGGTAATGAATGATGTCTGGGTACAGCAGGCAGCTGTGGTTGGAGGTTGCCCCTATCTGGGCGCCATGTAGGGGGCTACACGTGTGTGTATATGTCTGTATGTGCCGGAGATCCCTTCTCCCTGGTAATGAATGATGTCTGGGTACAGCAGGCAGCTGTGGTTGGAGGTTGCCCCTATCTGGGCGCCATGTAGGGGGGCTACACGTGTGTGTATATGTCTGTATGTGCCGGAGATCCCTTCTCCCCGGTAATGAATGATGTCTGGGTACAGCAGGCAGCTGTGGTTGGAGGTTGCCCCTATCTGGGCGCCATGTAGGGGGGATACACGTGTGTGTATATGTCTGTATGTGCCGGAGATCCCTTCTCCCCGGTAATGAATGATGTCTGGGTACAGCAGGCAGCTGTGGTTGGAGGTTGCCCCTATCTGGGCGCCATGTAGGAGGCTACACGTGTGTGTATATGTCTGTATGTGCCGGAGATCTCTTCTCCCCGGTAATGAATGATGTCTGGGTACAGCAGGCAGCTGTGGTTGGAGGTTGCCCCTATCTGGACGCCATGTAGGGGGCTACACGTGTGTGTATATGTCTGTATGTGCCGGAGATCTCTTCTCCCCGGTAATGAATGATGTCTGGGTACAGCAGGCAGCTGTGGTTGGAGGTTGCCTCTATCTGGGCGCCATGTAGGGGGCTACACGTGTGTGTATATGTCTCTATGTGCCGGAGATCCCTTCTCCCCGGTAATGAATGATGTCTGGGTACAGCAGGCAGCTGTGGTTGGAGGTTGCCCCTATCTGGGCGCCATGTAGGGGGGCTACACGTGTGTGTATATGTCTGTATGTGCCGGAGATCCCTTCTCCCCGGTAATGAATGATGTCTGGGTACAGCAGGCAGCTGTGGTGGGAGGTTGCCCCTATCTGGGCGCCATGTAGGGGGCTACACGTGTGTGTATATGTCTGTATGTGCCGGAGATCCCTTCTCCCCGGTAATGAATGATGTCTGAGTACAGCAGGCAGCTGTGGTTGGAGGTTGCCCCTATCTGGGCACCATGTAGGGGGGCTACACGTGTGTGTATATGTCTGTATGTGCCGGAGATCTCTTCTCCCCGGTAATGATTGATGTCTGGGTACAGCAGGCAGCTGTGGTTGGAGGTTGCCTCTATCTGGGCGCCATGTAGGGGGCTACACGTGTGTGTATATGTCTGTATGTGCCGGAGATCCCTTCTCCCCGGTAATGATTGATGTCTGGGTACAGCAGGCAGCTGTGGTTGGAGGTTGCCTCTATCTGGGCGCCATGTAGGGGGCTACACGTGTGTGTATATGTCTGTATGTGCCGGAGATCCCTTCTCCCCGGTAATGAATGATGTCTGGGTACAGCAGGCAGCTGTGGTTGGAGGTTGCCCCTATCTGGGCGCCATGTAGGGGGGCTACACGTGTGTGTATATGTCTGTATGTGCCGGAGATCCCTTCTCCCCGGTAATGATTGATGTCTGGGTACAGCAGGCAGCTGTGGTTGGAGGTTGCCCCTATCTGGGCGCCATGTAGGGGGGCTACACGTGTGTGTATATGTCTGTATGTGCCGGAGATCCCTTCTCCCCGGTAATGATTGATGTCTGGGTACAGCAGGCAGCTGTGGTTGGAGGTTGCCTCTATCTGGGCGCCATGTAGGGGGCTACACGTGTGTGTATATGTCTGTATGTGCCGGAGATCCCTTCTCCCCGGTAATGAATGATGTCTGGTTACAGCAGGCAGCTGTGGTTGGAGGTTGCCCCTATCTGGGCGCCATGTAGGGGGGCTACACGTGTGTGTATATGTCTGTATGTGCCGGAGATCTCTTCTCCCCGGTAATGAATGATGTCTGGGTACAGCAGGCAGCTGTGGTTGGAGGTTGCCCCTATCTGGGCGCCATGTAGGGGGGCTACACGTGTGTGTATATGTCTGTATGTGCCGGAGATCCCTTCTCCCCGGTAATGAATGATGTCTGGGTACAGCAGGCAGCTGTGGTTGGAGGTTGCCCCTATCTGGGCGCCATGTAGGGGGCTACACGTGTGTGTATATGTCTGTATGTGCCGGAGATCCCTTCTCCCCGGTAATGAATGATGTCTGGGTACAGCAGGCAGCTGTGGTTGGAGGTTTCCCCTATCTGGGCGCCATGTAGGGGGCTACACGTGTGTGTATATGTCTGTATGTGCCGGAGATCCCTTCTCCCTGGTAATGAATGATGTCTGGGTACAGCAGGCAGCTGTGGTTGGAGGTTGCCCCTATCTGGGAGCCATGTAGGGGGCTACACGTGTGTGTATATGTCTGTATGTGCCGGAGATCCCTTCTCCCTGGTAATGAATGATGTCTGGGTACAGCAGGCAGCTGTGGTTGGAGGTTTCCCCTATCTGGGCGCCATGTAGGGGGCTACACGTGTGTGTATATGTCTGTATGTGCCGGAGATCCCTTCTCCCCGGTAATGAATGATGTCTGGGTACAGCAGGCAGCTGTGGTTGGAGGTTGCCCCTATCTGGGAGCCATGTAGGGGGGCTACACGTGTGTGTATATGTCTGTATGTGCCGGAGATCCCTTCTCCCCGGTAATGAATGATGTCTGGGTACAGCAGGCAGCTGTGGTTGGAGGTTTCCCCTATCTGGGCGCCATGTAGGGGGCTACACGTGTGTGTATATGTCTGTATGTGCCGGAGATCTCTTCTCCCCGGTAATGAATGATGTCTGGGTACAGCAGGCAGCTGTGGTTGGAGGTTGCCCCTATCTGGGCGCCATGTAGGGGGCTACACGTGTGTGTATATGTCTGTATGTGCCGGAGATCCCTTCTCCCCGGTAATGAATGATGTCTGGGTACAGCAGGCAGCTGTGGTTGGAGGTTTCCCCTATCTGGGCGCCATGTAGGGGGCTACACGTGTGTGTATATGTCTGTATGTGCCGGAGATCTCTTCTCCCCGGTAATGAATGATGTCTGGGTACAGCAGGCAGCTGTGGTTGGAGGTTGCCCCTATCTGGGCGCCATGTAGGGGGCTTCACGTGTGTGTATATGTCTGTATGTGCCGGAGATCCCTTCTCCCCGGTAATGAATGATGTCTGGGTACAGCAGGCAGCTGTGGTTGGAGGTTGCCCCTATCTGGGCGCCATGTAGGGGGCTACACGTGTGTGTATATGTCTGTATGTGCCGGAGATTCCTTCTCCCCGGTAATGATTGATGTCTGGGTACAGCAGGCAGCTGTGGTTGGAGGTTGCCCCTATCTGGGCGCCATGTAGGGGGCTACACGTGTGTGTATATGTCTGTATGTGCCGGAGATTCCTTCTCCCCGGTAATGATTGATGTCTGGGTACAGCAGGCAGCTGTGGTTGGAGGTTGCCCCTATCTGGGCGCCATGTAGGGGGCTACACGTGTGTGTATATGTCTGTATGTGCCGGAGATCCCTTCTCCCCGGTAATGAATGATGTCTGGGTACAGCAGGCAGCTGTGGTTGGAGGTTGCCCCTATCTGGGCGCCATGTAGGGGGCTACACGTGTGTGTATATGTCTGTATGTGCCGGAGATCCCTTCTCCCTGGTAATGATTGATGTCTGGGTACAGCAGGCAGCTGTGGTTGGAGGTTTCCCCTATCTGGACGCCATGTAGGGGGCTACACGTGTGTGTATATGTCTGTATGTGCCGGAGATCCCTTCTCCCTGGTAATGATTGATGTCTGGGTACAGCAGGCAGCTGTGGTCGGAGGTTGCCCCTATCTGGGCGCCATGTAGGGGGCTACACGTGTGTGTATATGTCTGTATGTGCCGGAGATCCCTTCTCCCCGGTAATGAATGATGTCTGGGTACAGCAGGCAGCTGTGGTTGGAGGTTGCCCCTATCTGGGCGCCATGTAGGGGGCTACACGTGTGTGTATATGTCTGTATGTGCCGGAGATCCCTTCTCCCTGGTAATGATTGATGTCTGGGTACAGCAGGCAGCTGTGGTTGGAGGTTTCCCCTATCTGGACGCCATGTAGGGGGCTACACGTGTGTGTATATGTCTGTATGTGCCGGAGATCCCTTCTCCCTGGTAATGATTGATGTCTGGGTACAGCAGGCAGCTGTGGTTGGAGGTTGCCCCTATCTGGGCGCCATGTAGGGGGCTACACGTGTGTGTATATGTCTGTATGTGCCGGAGATCTCTTCTCCCCGGTAATGAATGATGTCTGGGTACAGCAGGCAGCTGTGGTTGGAGGTTGCCCCTATCTGGGCGCCATGTAGGGGGCTACACGTGTGTGTATATGTCTGTATGTGCCGGAGATCTCTTCTCCCCGGTAATGAATGATGTCTGGGTACAGCAGGCAGCTGTGGTTGGAGGTTGCCCCTATCTGGGCGCCATGTAGGGGGCTACACGTGTGTGTATATGTCTGTATGTGCCGGAGATCCCTTCTCCCCGGTAATGAATGATGTCTGGGTACAGCAGGCAGCTGTGGTTGGAGGTTGCCCCTATCTGGGCGCCATGTAGGGGGCTACACGTGTGTGTATATGTCTGTATGTGCCGGAGATCTCTTCTCCCCGGTAATGAATGATGTCTGGGTACAGCAGGCAGCTGTGGTTGGAGGTTGCCCCTATCTGGGCGCCATGTAGGGGGCTACACGTGTGTGTATATGTCTGTATGTGCCGGAGATCTCTTCTCCCCGGTAATGAATGATGTCTGGGTACAGCAGGCAGCTGTGGTTGGAGGTTTCCCCTATCTGGGCGCCATGTAGGGGGCTACACGTGTGTGTATATGTCTGTATGTGCCGGAGATCCATTCTCCCCGGTAATGAATGATGTCTGGGTACAGCAGGCAGCTGTGGTTGGAGGTTGCCCCTATCTGGGCGCCATGTAGGGGGGCTACACGTGTGTGTATATGTCTGTATGTGCCGGAGATCCCTTCTCCCCGGTAATGAATGATGTCTGGGTACAGCAGGCAGCTGTGGTTGGAGGTTGCCTCTATCTGGGCGCCATGTAGGGGGCTACACGTGTGTGTATATGTCTGTATGTGCCGGAGATCCCTTCTCCCCGGTAATGAATGATGTCTGGGTACAGCAGGCAGCTGTGGTTGGAGGTTGCCCCTATCTGGGCGCCATGTAGGGGGGCTACACGTGTGTGTATATGTCTGTATGTGCCGGAGATCCCTTCTCCCCGGTAATGAATGATGTCTGGGTACAGCAGGCAGCTGTGGTTGGAGGTTGCCCCTATCTGGGCGCCATGTAGGGGGCTACACGTGTGTGTATATGTCTGTATGTGCCGGAGATCCCTTCTCCCCGGTAATGAATGATGTCTGGGTACAGCAGGCAGCTGTGGTTGGAGGTTGCCCCTATCTGGGCACCATGTAGGGGGCTTCACGTGTGTGTATATGTCTGTATGTGCCGGAGATCCCTTCTCCCCGGTAATGATTGATGTCTGGGTACAGCAGGCAGCTGTGGTTGGAGGTTGCCCCTATCTGGGCACCATGTAGGGGGCTTCACGTGTGTGTATATGTCTGTATGTGCCGGAGATCCCTTCTCCCCGGTAATGAATGATGTCTGGGTACAGCAGGCAGCTGTGGTTGGAGGTTGCCCCTATCTGGGCACCATGTAGGGGGCTTCACGTGTGTGTATATGTCTGTATGTGCCGGAGATCCCTTCTCCCCGGTAATGAATGATGTCTGGGTACAGCAGGCAGCTGTGGTTGGAGGTTGCCCCTATCTGGGCGCCATGTAGGGGGGCTACACGTGTGTGTATATGTCTGTATGTGCCGGAGATCCCTTCTCCCCGGTAATGAATGATGTCTGGGTACAGCAGGCAGCTGTGGTTGGAGGTTGCCCCTATCTGGGCGCCATGTAGGGGGGCTACACGTGTGTGTATATGTCTGTATGTGCCGGAGATCCCTTCTCCCCGGTAATGAATGATGTCTGGGTACAGCAGGCAGCTGTGGTTGGAGGTTGCCCCTATCTGGGCACCATGTAGGGGGCTTCACGTGTGTGTATATGTCTGTATGTGCCGGAGATCCCTTCTCCCTGGTAATGATTGATGTCTGGGTACAGCAGGCAGCTGTGGTTGGAGGTTGCCCCTATCTGGGCGCCATGTAGGGGGGCTACACGTGTGTGTATATGTCTGTATGTGCCGGAGATCCCTTCTCCCCGGTAATGATTGATGTCTGGGTACAGCAGGCAGCTGTGGTTGGAGGTTGCCCCTATCTGGGCGCCATGTAGGGGGCTACACGTGTGTGTATATGTCTGTATGTGCCGGAGATCCCTTCTCCCTGGTAATGAATGATGTCTGGGTACAGCAGGCAGCTGTGGTTGGAGGTTGCCCCTATCTGGGCGCCATGTAGGGGGCTACACGTGTGTGTATATGTCTGTATGTGCCGGAGATCCCTTCTCCCCGGTAATGAATGATGTCTGGGTACAGCAGGCAGCTGTGGTTGGAGGTTGCCCCTATCTGGGCGCCATGTAGGGGGGCTACACGTGTGTGTATATGTCTGTATGTGCCGGAGATCCCTTCTCCCCGGTAATGATTGATGTCTGGGTACAGCAGGCAGCTGTGGTTGGAGGTTGCCCCTATCTGGGCGCCATGTAGGGGGGCTACACGTGTGTGTATATGTCTGTATGTGCCGGAGATCCCTTCTCCCCGGTAATGAATGATGTCTGGGTACAGCAGGCAGCTGTGGTTGGAGGTTGCCCCTATCTGGGCACCATGTAGGGGGGCTACACGTGTGTGTATATGTCTGTATGTGCCGGAGATCCCTTCTCCCCGGTAATGATTGATGTCTGGGTACAGCAGGCAGCTGTGGTTGGAGGTTGCCTCTATCTGGGCGCCATGTAGGGGGCTACACGTGTGTGTATATGTCTGTATGTGCCGGAGATCCCTTCTCCCCGGTAATGAATGATGTCTGGGTACAGCAGGCAGCTGTGGTTGGAGGTTGCCCCTATCTGGGCGCCATGTAGGGGGGCTACACGTGTGTGTATATGTCTGTATGTGCCGGAGATCCCTTCTCCCCGGTAATGAATGATGTCTGGGTACAGCAGGCAGCTGTGGTTGGAGGTTGCCCCTATCTGGGCGCCATGTAGGGGGCTACACGTGTGTGTATATGTCTGTATGTGCCGGAGATCCCTTCTCCCCGGTAATGAATGATGTCTGGGTACAGCAGGCAGCTGTGGTTGGAGGTTTCCCCTATCTGGGCGCCATGTAGGGGGCTACACGTGTGTGTATATGTCTGTATGTGCCGGAGATCCCTTCTCCCCGGTAATGAATGATGTCTGGGTACAGCAGGCAGCTGTGGTTGGAGGTTGCCCCTATCTGGGCGCCATGTAGGGGGCTACACGTGTGTGTATATGTCTGTATGTGCCGGAGATCCCTTCTCCCCGGTAATGATTGATGTCTGGGTACAGCAGGCAGCTGTGGTTGGAGGTTGCCCCTATCTGGGCGCCATGTAGGGGGCTACACGTGTGTGTATATGTCTGTATGTGCCGGAGATCTCTTCTCCCCGGTAATGAATGATGTCTGGGTACAGCAGGCAGCTGTGGTTGGAGGTTGCCTCTATCTGGGCGCCATGTAGGGGGCTACACGTGTGTGTATATGTCTGTATGTGCCGGAGATCCCTTCTCCCCGGTAATGAATGATGTCTGGGTACAGCAGGCAGCTGTGGTTGGAGGTTGCCCCTATCTGGGCGCCATGTAGGGGGCTACACGTGTGTGTATATGTCTGTATGTGCCGGAGATCTCTTCTCCCCGGTAATGATTGATGTCTGGGTACAGCAGGCAGCTGTGGTTGGAGGTTGCCCCTATCTGGGCGCCATGTAGGGGGGCTACACGTGTGTGTATATGTCTGTATGTGCCGGAGATCCCTTCTCCCCGGTAATGAATGATGTCTGGGTACAGCAGGCAGCTGTGGTTGGAGGTTTCCCCTATCTGGGCGCCATGTAGGGGGGCTACACGTGTGTGTATATGTCTGTATGTGCCGGAGATCTCTTCTCCCCGGTAATGAATGATGTCTGGGTACAGCAGGCAGCTGTGGTTGGAGGTTTCCCCTATCTGGGCGCCATGTAGGGGGGCTACACGTGTGTGTATATGTCTGTATGTGCCGGAGATCCCTTCTCCCCGGTAATGATTGATGTCTGGGTACAGCAGGCAGCTGTGGTTGGAGGTTTCCCCTATCTGGGCGCCATGTAGGGGGGCTACACGTGTGTGTATATGTCTGTATGTGCCGGAGATCTCTTCTCCCCGGTAATGAATGATGTCTGGGTACAGCAGGCAGCTGTGGTTGGAGGTTGCCCCTATCTGGGCGCCATGTAGGGGGCTACACGTGTGTGTATATGTCTGTATGTGCCGGAGATCTCTTCTCCCCGGTAATGAATGATGTCTGGGTACAGCAGGCAGCTGTGGTTGGAGGTTTCCCCTATCTGGGCGCCATGTAGGGGGCTACACGTGTGTGTATATGTCTGTATGTGCCGGAGATCTCTTCTCCCCGGTAATGAATGATGTCTGGGTACAGCAGGCAGCTGTGGTGGGAGGTTGCCCCTATCTGGGCGCCATGTAGGGGGGCTACACGTGTGTGTATATGTCTGTATGTGCCGGAGATCCCTTCTCCCCGGTAATGAATGATGTCTGGGTACAGCAGGCAGCTGTGGTTGGAGGTTGCCCCTATCTGGGCGCCATGTAGGGGGGCTACACGTGTGTGTATATGTCTGTATGTGCCGGAGATCTCTTCTCCCCGGTAATGAATGATGTCTGGGTACAGCAGGCAGCTGTGGTTGGAGGTTGCCCCTATCTGGGCGCCATGTAGGGGGCTACACGTGTGTGTATATGTCTGTATGTGCCGGAGATCTCTTCTCCCCGGTAATGAATGATGTCTGGGTACAGCAGGCAGCTGTGGTTGGAGGTTGCCCCTATCTGGGCGCCATGTAGGGGGCTACACGTGTGTGTATATGTCTGTATGTGCCGGAGATCTCTTCTCCCCGGTAATGAATGATGTCTGGGTACAGCAGGCAGCTGTGGTTGGAGGTTTCCCCTATCTGGGCGCCATGTAGGGGGCTACACGTGTGTGTATATGTCTGTATGTGCCGGAGATCCCTTCTCCCCGGTAATGAATGATGTCTGGGTACAGCAGGCAGCTGTGGTTGGAGGTTGCCCCTATCTGGGCGCCATGTAGGGGGCTACACGTGTGTGTATATGTCTGTATGTGCCGGAGATCCCTTCTCCCCGGTAATGAATGATGTCTGGGTACAGCAGGCAGCTGTGGTTGGAGGTTGCCCCTATCTGGGCGCCATGTAGGGGGGCTACACGTGTGTGTATATGTCTGTATGTGCCGGAGATCTCTTCTCCCCGGTAATGAATGATGTCTGGGTACAGCAGGCAGCTGTGGTTGGAGGTTGCCCCTATCTGGGCGCCATGTAGGGGGCTTCACGTGTGTGTATATGTCTGTATGTGCCGGAGATCCCTTCTCCCCGGTAATGAATGATGTCTGGGTACAGCAGGCAGCTGTGGTTGGAGGTTGCCCCTATCTGGGCGCCATGTAGGGGGCTACACGTGTGTATATGTCTGTATGTGCCGGAGATCCCTTCTCCCCGGTAATGAATGATGTCTGGGTACAGCAGGCAGCTGTGGTTGGAGGTTGCCCCTATCTGGGCGCCATGTAGGGGGCTTCACGTGTGTGTATATGTCTGTATGTGCCGGAGATCCCTTCTCCCCGGTAATGAATGATGTCTGGGTACAGCAGGCAGCTGTGGTTGGAGGTTGCCCCTATCTGGGCGCCATGTAGGGGGCTTCACGTGTGTGTATATGTCTGTATGTGCCGGAGATCCCTTCTCCCCGGTAATGAATGATGTCTGGGTACAGCAGGCAGCTGTGGTTGGAGGTTGCCCCTATCTGGGCGCCATGTAGGGGGCTACACGTGTGTATATGTCTGTATGTGCCGGAGATCCCTTCTCCCCGGTAATGAATGATGTCTGGGTACAGCAGGCAGCTGTGGTTGGAGGTTGCCCCTATCTGGGCGCCATGTAGGGGGCTACACGTGTGTGTATATGTCTGTATGTGCCGGAGATCCCTTCTCCCCGGTAATGAATGATGTCTGGGTACAGCAGGCAGCTGTGGTTGGAGGTTGCCCCTATCTGGGCGCCATGTAGGGGGCTACACGTGTGTGTATATGTCTGTATGTGCCGGAGATCCCTTCTCCCCGGTAATGAATGATGTCTGGGTACAGCAGGCAGCTGTGGTTGGAGGTTGCCCCTATCTGGGCGCCATGTAGGGGGCTACACGTGTGTGTATATGTCTGTATGTGCCGGAGATCCCTTCTCCCCGGTAATGATTGATGTCTGGGTACAGCAGGCAGCTGTGGTTGGAGGTTGCCCCTATCTGGGCACCATGTAGGGGGCTACACGTGTGTGTATATGTCTGTATGTGCCGGAGATCTCTTCTCCCCGGTAATGAATGATGTCTGGGTACAGCAGGCAGCTGTGGTGGGAGGTTGCCCCTATCTGGGCGCCATGTAGGGGGCTACACGTGTGTGTATATGTCTGTATGTGCCGGAGATCCCTTCTCCCCGGTAATGAATGATGTCTGGGTACAGCAGGCAGCTGTGGTTGGAGGTTGCCCCTATCTGGGCGCCATGTAGGGGGGCTACACGTGTGTGTATATGTCTGTATGTGCCGGAGATCCCTTCTCCCCGGTAATGAATGATGTCTGGGTACAGCAGGCAGCTGTGGTGGGAGGTTGCCCCTATCTGGGCGCCATGTAGGGGGCTACACGTGTGTGTATATGTCTGTATGTGCCGGAGATCCCTTCTCCCCGGTAATGAATGATGTCTGGGTACAGCAGGCAGCTGTGGTTGGAGGTTGCCCCTATCTGGGCGCCATGTAGGGGGGCTACACGTGTGTGTATATGTCTGTATGTGCCGGAGATCCCTTCTCCTCGGTAATGAATGATGTCTGGGTACAGCAGGCAGCTGTGGTTGGAGGTTGCCCCTATCTGGGCGCCATGTAGGGGGCTACACGTGTGTGTATATGTCTGTATGTGCCGGAGATCTCTTCTCCCCGGTAATGAATGATGTCTGGGTACAGCAGGCAGCTGTGGTTGGAGGTTGCCCCTATCTGGGCGCCATGTAGGGGGCTACACGTGTGTGTATATGTCTGTATGTGCCGGAGATCCCTTCTCCCCGGTAATGAATGATGTCTGGGTACAGCAGGCAGCTGTGGTTGGAGGTTGCCCCTATCTGGGCGCCATGTAGGGGGCTACACGTGTGTGTATATGTCTGTATGTGCCGGAGATCCCTTCTCCCTGGTAATGATTGATGTCTGGGTACAGCAGGCAGCTGTGGTTGGAGGTTGCCCCTATCTGGGCGCCATGTAGGGGGCTACACGTGTGTGTATATGTCTGTATGTGCCGGAGATCTCTTCTCCCCGGTAATGAATGATGTCTGGGTACAGCAGGCAGCTGTGGTTGGAGGTTGCCCCTATCTGGGCGCCATGTAGGGGGCTACACGTGTGTGTATATGTCTGTATGTGCCGGAGATCCCTTCTCCCCGGTAATGAATGATGTCTGGGTACAGCAGGCAGCTGTGGTTGGAGGTTGCCCCTATCTGGGCGCCATGTAGGGGGCTACACGTGTGTGTATATGTCTGTATGTGCCGGAGATCTCTTCTCCCCGGTAATGAATGATGTCTGGGTACAGCAGGCAGCTGTGGTTGGAGGTTGCCCCTATCTGGGCGCCATGTAGGGGGCTACACGTGTGTGTATATGTCTGTATGTGCCGGAGATCTCTTCTCCCCGGTAATGAATGATGTCTGGGTACAGCAGGCAGCTGTGGTGGGAGGTTGCCCCTATCTGGGCGCCATGTAGGGGGGGCTACACGTGTGTGTATATGTCTGTATGTGCCGGAGATCTCTTCTCCCCGGTAATGAATGATGTCTGGGTACAGCAGGCAGCTGTGGTTGGAGGTTGCCCCTATCTGGGCGCCATGTAGGGGGCTACACGTGTGTGTATATGTCTGTATGTGCCGGAGATCTCTTCTCCCCGGTAATGAATGATGTCTGGGTACAGCAGGCAGCTGTGGTGGGAGGTTGCCCCTATCTGGGCGCCATGTAGGGGGCTACACGTGTGTGTATATGTCTGTATGTGCCGGAGATCTCTTCTCCCCGGTAATGAATGATGTCTGAGTACAGCAGGCAGCTGTGGTTGGAGGTTGCCCCTATCTGGGCGCCATGTAGGGGGCTACACGTGTGTGTATATGTCTGTATGTGCCGGAGATCTCTTCTCCCCGGTAATGATTGATGTCTGGGTACAGCAGGCAGCTGTGGTTGGAGGTTGCCCCTATCTGGGCGCCATGTAGGGGGCTACACGTGTGTGTATATGTCTGTATGTGCCGGAGATCTCTTCTCCCCGGTAATGAATGATGTCTGAGTACAGCAGGCAGCTGTGGTTGGAGGTTGCCCCTATCTGGGCGCCATGTAGGGGGCTACACGTGTGTGTATATGTCTGTATGTGCCGGAGATCTCTTCTCCCCGGTAATGAATGATGTCTGAGTACAGCAGGCAGCTGTGGTTGGAGGTTGCCCCTATCTGGGCGCCATGTAGGGGGCTACACGTGTGTGTATATGTCTGTATGTGCCGGAGATCCCTTCTCCCCGGTAATGAATGATGTCTGGGTACAGCAGGCAGCTGTGGTTGGAGGTTGCCCCTATCTGGGCGCCATGTAGGGGGGGCTACACGTGTGTGTATATGTCTGTATGTGCCGGAGATCTCTTCTCCCCGGTAATGATTGATGTCTGGGTACAGCAGGCAGCTGTGGTTGGAGGTTGCCCCTATCTGGGCGCCATGTAGGGGGCTACACGTGTGTGTATATGTCTGTATGTGCCGGAGATCTCTTCTCCCCGGTAATGAATGATGTCTGGGTACAGCAGGCAGCTGTGGTTGGAGGTTGCCCCTATCTGGGCGCCATGTAGGGGGGCTACACGTGTGCGTGCGTGTGTGCCTTGCTGCCTGCCTACTCTGCTGTCATCCTACGTCTCCCTGTCTCTCTTGCACTCTCATTCTCCCGGGCTTCCCTGCTGTCTCGCTGCCTGCTCTCTTCTCCTCTCCTCTCCTTTATTGTCCTGCCCCTCTCCTGCTTCCCAGAGGATGAAAGGTTGAAGCGGCAGAGGGCTCCTGGCATCGTCACCACCTGAAGCCCTATTGTCGGGGGTGTCCATGACTGGCGCACACTGTGAGCGCTCCGCTCGTCTCCTGGCCGTCATCTACCTCCGAGGGGCACGGTAAGGATCACACCGAGGATTGGGGAGGATTTGGAGGGGATGCTGGAAGAGACTTTGGACCAGCAGGAACAGGTGTGTGACGGTCGGGCAGGGGTCATATCCACCGTCAGTATGTCTGCCCCCCAATACCTCCCCTCATTAACCCCTTTCCTGCCAGTGCAGAACGGATGAGGGTGATGGGTGTAATGGTGACGTGTGCTGAGATACATCATGTAAGGTCATGTCTGTGGGGGGTTTCTGATGACTGGCGTTATCCTGGGTGATGTAGTATCTGACACATATGCCCGTGGCACAGCATGGGGCTCTACAGATGTCTACATGCCAATCCAGCCCCATCTCACCCCATAGGTCCCATCCAACCCCCATAACAAGTCTCCTCTTCCTACAGAGGATGGACGCTGAGGCTGGCACAGATCAGAGGGGCCCCAGTACATGGAACATAGGATAAACCCTCAAATCCATATCATGGAGACCCATGTCATGGACCGAGCGCCTCGGGGTTAGGATAACCATTGCTTGCCTAATGTGGCTGCATGGCGGTGGATTGTCAGCTCCTCAGACAAGCTCGTTTCTATCAGCCTGGCGGGCAACATCCAAATACTGGGGTCTTACGATACCAACAATAGTGCCATCCGTAACAAGACCCCCTTGTCCGGAAGGTCCCCACTCCAATAGCGGAGATTACAGGTGGGATGAAACAGTATTTGTGCCGCAGGCCCCTTTATAAATACACCCGCCATCTCGGCGCTATATTTCCACTTGTACGCTGCAGTGAATTTTAATAACTCATTAGGTAAAAACATAAATTTCAGTAGGTCCTACCGGTATAATGTGCAAAGCGGAGCGCCGTCACCGGCTGTCCGCACACGTGAATGATATCAGCCACTCCACATATAATGCTCCTGCACTATTATAAGCCAAAGACTATAGGGCCACCGGCCCTTTATCTGACACGTCAATCATTGGAGGGATCCGAACCCTTCAATCTGTGACTGTAAAACTATGGGGGGGTTTATGGGAGTAGGGGACACGCGAGCATCCGAAATAAGGAAGCGAATGTGACCAAAATCACCGAACAAAGAAAGATAGAAAGAAGAAGAACATATTCCTCCACCTGACACTACAGACACGAATGTGCAGGAGCAAGAGCCGACACGGGCGAGACGAGCGCCACTGTGAATAACAAAAGATCCAATACAGAATCTGAGGTGTACGAGCGATGGAGAATTCCTCCAAATATGTGTGCCATGTTGTATCATTTCTACAGGAGGCAGTATTATAGTAGTTATATTCTAGTACATAGGAGCAGTATTATAGTAGTTATATTCTAGTACATGGGGGCAGTATTATAGTAGTTATATTCTAGTACATAGGAGCAGTATTATAGTAGTTACATTCTTGTACATAGGGGGCAGTATTATAGTAGTTATATTCTTGTACATAGGGGGCAGTATTATAGTAGTTATATTCTTGTACATAGGGGGCAGTATTATAGTAGTTATATTCTTGTACATAGGGGGCAGTATTATAGTAGTTATATTCTTGTACATAGGGGGCAGTATTATAGTAGTTATATTCTTGTACACAGGGGGCAGTATTATAGTAGTTATATTCTTGTACATAGGGGGCAGTATTATAGTAGTTATATTCTTGTACATAGGGGCAGTATTATAGTAGTTATATTCTTGTACATAGGGGAAGTATTATAGTAGTTATATTCTTGTACATATGAGCAGTATTATAGTAGTTATATTCTTGTACATAGGGGCAGTATTATAGTAGTTATATTCTTGTACATAGGGGCAGTATTATAGTAGTTATATACTTGTACATAGGGGCAGTATTATAGTAGTTATATTCTTGTACATAGGGGGCAGTATTATAGTAGTTATATTCTTGTACATAGGGGGCAGTATTATAGTAGTTATATTCTTGTACATAGGGGCAGTATTATAGTAGTTATATACTTGTACATAGGGGGCAGTATTATAGTAGTTATATTCTTGTACATAGGGGGCAGTATTATAGTAGTTATATTCTTGTACATAGGGGGCAGTATTATAGTAGTTATATTCTTGTACATAGGGGGCAGTATTATAGTAGTTATATTCTTGTACATAGGGGCAGTATTATAGTAGTTATATTCTTGTACATAGGGGAAGTATTATAGTAGTTATATTCTTGTACACAGGGGGCAGTGTTATAGTAGTTATATTCTTGTACATAGGGGCAGTATTATAGTAGTTATATTCTTGTACATAGGAGCAGTATTACAGTAGTTATATTCTTGTACATAGGGGCAGTATTATAGTAGTTATATTCTTGTACACAGGGGGCATTGTTATAGTAGTTATATTCTTGTACATAAGGGCAGTATTATAGTAGTTATATTCTTGTACATAGGGGCAGTATTATAGTAGTTATATTCTTGTACATAGGGGCAGTATTATAGTAGTTATATTCTTGTACACAGGGGGCATTGTTATAGTAGTTATATTCTTGTACATAAGGGCAGTATTATAGTAGTTATATTCTTGTACATAGGGGGCAGTATTATGGTAGTTATATTCTTGTACATAGGGGCAATATTATAGTAGTTATATTCTTGTACATAGGGGCAGTATTATAGTAGTTACATTCTTGTACATAGGGGCAGTATTATAGTAGTTATATTCTTGTACACAGGGGGCAGTGTTATAGTAGTTATATTCTTGTACATAAGGGCAGTATTATAGTAGTTATATTCTTGTACATAGGGGGCAGTATTATGGTAGTTATATTCTTGTACATAGGGGCAATATTATAGTAGTTATATTCTTGTACATAGGGGCAGTATTATAGTAGTTACATTCTTGTACATAGGGGCAGTATTATAGTAGTTATATTCTTGTACACAGGGGGCAGTGTTATAGTAGTTATATTCTTGTACATAAGGGCAGTATTATAGTAGTTATATTCTTGTACATAGGGGGCAGTATTATAGTAGTTATATTCTTGTACATAGGGAGCAGTATTATAGTAGTTATATTCTTGTACATAGGGGGCAGTATTATAGTAGTTATATTCTTGCACATAGGGGCAGTATTATAGTAGTTATATTCTTGTACACAGGGGGCAGTGTTATAGTAGTTATATTCTTGTACATAAGGGCAGTATTATAGTAGTTATATTCTTGTACACAGGGGGCAGTATTATAGTAGTTATATTCTTGTACATAGGGGGCAGTATTATAGTAGTTATATTCTTGTACATAGGGGGCAGTATTATAGTAGTTATATTCTTGCACATAGGGGCAGTATTATAGTAGTTATATTCTTGTACATAGGGGGCAGTATTATAGTGGTTATAGTCTTGTACATAGGGGGCAGTATTATAGTGGTTATAGTCTTGTACATAGGGGGCAGTATTATAGTAGTTATATTCTTGTACATAGGAGCAGTATTATAGTAGTTATATTCTTGTACATAGGAGCAGAATTATAGTAGTTATATTATTGTACATAGGGGGCAGTATTACAGTGGTTATATTCTTGTACATAGGGGCAGTATTATAGTAGTTACATTCTTGTACACAGGGGCAGTATTATAGTAGTTATATTATTGTACATAGGGGGCAGTATTATAGTAGTTATATTCTTGTACACAGGGGGCAGTATTACAGTAGTTATATTCTTGTACATAGGGGGCAGTATTACAGTAGTTATATTCTTGTACACAGGGGGCAGTATTATAGTAGTTATATTCTTGTACACAGGGGCAGTATTATAGTAGTTATATTATTGTACATAGGGGGCAGTATTATAGTAGTTATATTCTTGTACACAGGGGGCAGTATTACAGTAGTTATATTCTTGTACATAGGGGGCAGTATTACAGTAGTTATATTCTTGTACACAGGGGGCAGTATTATAGTAGTTATATTCTTGTACATAGGGGCAGTATTATAGTAGTTATATTCTTGTACATAGGGGCAGTATTATAATAGTTATATTCTTGTACATAGGGGCAGTATTATAGTAGTTATATTCTTGTACAAAGGGGGCAGTATTATAGTAGTTATATTCTTGTACATAGGGGCAGTATTATAGTAGTTATATTCTTGTACATAGGGGCAGTATTATAGTAGCTATATTCTTGTACACGGGGGCAGTATTATAGTAGTCATATTCTTGTACACAGGGGCAGTATTATAGTAGTTATATTCTTGTACATAGGGGCAGTATTATAATAGTTATATTCTTGTACATAGGGGCAGTATTATAGTAGTTATATTCTTGTACACAGGGGGCAGTATTATAGTAGTTATATTCTTGTACATAGGGGGCAGTATTATAGTAGTTATATTCTTGTACATAGGGGCAGTATTATAGTAGTTATATTCTTGTACACAGGGGGCAGTATTATAGTAGTCATATTCTTGTACATAGGGACAGTATTATAGTAGATATATTCTTGTACATAGGGGGCAGTATTATAGTAGTTATATTCTTGTACATAGGGGGCAGTATTATAGTAGTTATATTCTTGTACATAGGGGCAGTATTATAGTAGCTATATTCTTGTACATAGGGGCAGTATTATAGTAGTTATATTCTTGTACACAGGGGACAGTATTATAGTAGTTATATTCTTGTACACAGGGGGCAGTATTATAGTAGTTATATTCTTGTACATAAGGGCAGTATTATAGTAGTTATATTCTTGTACATAGGGGCAGTATTATAATAGTTATATTCTTGTACATAGGGGGCAGTATTATAGTAGTTATATTCTTGTACATAGGGGCAGTATTATAATAGTTATATTCTTGTACACAGGGGGCAGTATTATAGTATATTCTTGTACATAGGGGGCAGTATTATAGTAGTTATATTCTTGTGCATAAGGGCAGTATTATAGTAGTTATATTCTTGTACATAGGGGCAGTATTATAATAGTTATATTCTTGTACATAGGGGGCAGTATTATAGTAGTTATATTCTTGTACATAGGGGCAGTATTATAGTAGTTATATTCTTGTACATAAGGGGCAGTATTATAGTAGCTATATTATTTTACATAGGGGTAGTATTTCAGTAATTATATTTTTTGCTTGCCATCTGATATGAAAGTTTACCACATCCGTGTCCTTCCTGACACTTTCTGCACATTCTGCCCATTATCTTTTCCCGCCGGTGTCCGCAGTGGGTGCGGAGCTGTCAGGATCTGTACAATGCCGGTCTCTGCCCCCTGTAAATGTCGCGTCCTGATCTTCGCAGACCGTACAGATTAGATGGCTACAGCTTTGTCCACGTTACCGCTGGGGATTCTTTTTATACCATCTTTGACAGATCAGTATTTTAAGCGATTCAGAAATACGTCTGCTGGATCCGGTGGGATCTGTAATGGTTATACTGGTGCCTATGTATTATTGGGGCTCAATTTTGCCCCCTGACTTTCATTATGTCTATTGTAAATAAAGCTGGTTGAAATTAACTCCCTGGGCCGCCCAAGACATTCAGCTTTCATTTTCTAAACTGCACTGACCAAATACAGTGTTAAAGGGTTTGTTCATTATTTTTTAAATAAAGTTTTCAACTGAAGTCTTTATATGTTCTTCCTTTGTGATATGCTCTCTGACTCGGACCCCTGAGAGCTGATTCCAGGGGACCCAGAGTATATGTTACAGAATGGACACAAAGGATTGTCAATAAACTTTATTTAAATGAACAAAGATGTCCACCATTTAAATGTGCTTTATAGGACATGGAATCAGGCGTTGCCAATAGCAACCAATCAGATGTGAGTTTCCAAACCCGCCCGTTTTGTACATGACAGAAGTTTTGGGATTGGTTGCCATAACAGCGCCTCCATGTTCGGGCCACTCCAGTTCTGAATCGGACCTGGATATAAAAAAAATTAGCTGCCAGGCCGACTGTACCCGGTGCCAACAATGTCCGCGGTCCGGGGAGACCACATTCAGGAAAGAGAATGAAAAGAAAGCCGTAACCAGGACGAGCAGGTGCAGCAAGCACGACACCTGGACGCCGCAGTCAGAAGTGCATGGAATATGGTCACTAAAGCCAAAATCTACAGGAAGAGAAGATAGAGGGACGGACAAGCCAGGACGGGAAGAAAAGAGACAAGACGGGAAGGGGAGAGAGGGACTAGAATGGAAGGGAATAGAGAGAGAGACAAGACAGGAAAGGAAGAGAACAAGACAGGAAGAGAGAGAGGGACAAGAAGGGAAGGGAAGAGAGAGAGACAAGACAGGACGAGAGAGGGAGGGACTAGAATGGAAGGGAAGATTGAGAGAGACAAGACGAGAAGGGAATAGAGAGAGAGACAAGACGGGAAGGGAAGAGAACAAGACAGAAAGAGAGAGAGGGACAAGACGGGACGAGAGAGGGAGGGACTAGAATGGAAGGGAAGAGAGAGAGAGACAAGACGAGAAGGGAATAGAGAGACAAGACGGGACGAGAGAGGGAGGGACTAGAATGGAAGGGAAGAGAGAGAGAGACAAGACGAGAAGGGAATAGAGAGACAAGACGGGACGAGAGAGGGAGGGACTAGAATGGAAGGGAAGAGAGAGAGAGACAAGACGAGAAGGGAATAGAGAGAGAGACAAGACGGGAAGGGAAGAGAGAGAGAGAGACAAGACAGGACGAGAGAGGGAGGGACTAGAATGGAAGGGAAGAGAGAGAGAGACAAGACGAGAAGGGAATAGAGAGAGAGACAAGACGGGAAGGGAAGAGAACAAGACAGAAAGAGAGAGAGGGACAAGACGGGACGAGAGAGGGAGGGACTAGAATGGAAGGGAAGAGAGAGAGAGACAAGACGAGAAGGGAATAGAGAGAGAGAGACAAGACGGGAAGGGAAGAGAGAGAGACAAGACGGGACGAGAGAGGGAGGGAAGAGAGAGAGAGACAAGACGAGAAGGGAATAGAGAGAGAGAGACAAGACGGGACGAGAGAGGGAGGGACTAGAATGGAAGGGAAGAGAGAGAGACAAGACGGGAAGGGAAGAGAGAGAGAGAGAGACAAGACGGGAAGGGAATAGAGAGAGAGACAAGACGGGACGAGAGAGGGAGGGACTAGAATGGAAGGGAATAGAGAGACAAGACAGGAAAGGAAGAGAACAAGACAGGAAGAGAGAGAGAGGGACAAGAAGGGAAGGGAAGAAGAGAGACAAGACGGGAAGGGAAGAGAGAGAGACAAGACAGGACGAGAGAGGGAGGGACTAGAATGGAAGAAAAGAGAGAGACAAGACAGGAAAGGAAGACAGGAAGAGAGCGAGGGACAAGACGGGAAGGGAAGAGAGAGAGACAAGACGGGAAGGGAAGAGAGAGACAAGACAGGACGAGAGAGGGAGGGACTAGAATGGAAGAAAAGAGAGACAAGACAGGAAAGGAAGACAGGAAGAGAGAGAGGGACAAGACGGGAAGGGAAGAAGGGAAGGGAAGAAGGGAAGGGAAGAAGAGAGGGACAAGATGGGAAGGGAAGAGAAAGAGGAACAAGATGGGAAGAGAGAGGGGACTAGAATGGAAGGGAGAGAGAAGGACAAGACGAGAAGTGAGGAAAGAGAGGGACAAGACGAGAAGGAAAGAGAGGGACAAGACGGGAAGGGAAGAGAGAGAGGGAAAAGATGGGAAGGGAAGAGAGAGAGGGACAAGATGGGAAGGGAAGAGAGACAAGACAGGAAAGGAAGAGAACAAGACAGGAAGAGAGAGAGGGACAAGACGGGAAGGGAAGAGAGAGAGACAAGACGGGAAGGGAAGAGAGAGAGACAAGACAGGAAGGGAAGAGAGAGAGACAAGACAGGAAGGGAAGAGAGAGAGACAAGACGGGAAGGGAAGAGAGAGAGACAAGACGGGAAGGGAAGAGAGAGACAAGACAGGAAAGGAAGAGAACGACAAGACAGGAAAGGAAGAGAACAAGACAGAAAGAGAGAGAGGGACAAGAAGGGAAGGGAAGAAGAGAGGGACAAGATGGGAAGGGAAGAGAAAGAGGAACAAGATGGGAAGAGAGAGAGGGACTAGAATGGAAGGGAAGAGAGAGACAAGACAGGAAAGGAAGAGAACAAGACAGAAAGAGAGAGAGGGACAAGAAGGGAAGGGAAGAAGAGAGGGACAAGATGGGAAGGGAAGAGAAAGAGGAACAAGATGGGAAGAGAGAGAGGGACTAGAATGGAAGGGAAGAGAGAAGGACAAGACGGGAAGTGAGGAGAGAGAGGGACAAGACGAGAAGGAAAGTGAGGGACAAGACGGGAAGGGAAGAGAGAGAGAGGGACAAGATGGGAAGGGAAGAAAAAGAGGAACAAAACGGGAAGGGAAGAGAAAGAGGAACAAAATGGGAAGAGAGATAGAGACTAGAATGGAAGGGAGGAGAGAAGGACAAGACGGGAAGTGAGGAGGGAGAGGGACAAGACGAGAAGGAAAGAGAGGGACAAGACGGGAAGGGAAGAGAGAGAGGGACAAGATGGGAAGGGAAGAAAAAGAGGGACAAAATGGGTAAGGAAGAGAGAGAGGGACCAGACGGGAAAGGAAGAGAGGGATAAGATGGAAAAGGAAGAGAGAGATGGACAAAATGGGTAAGGAAGTGAGAGAGGGACAAGACGGAATGTAAGAGAGAGGGACAAGATGGGAAATCAAGAGAGATAAGGTCAAGATGGGAAGGGAAGAGAGAGAAGGACAAGATGGGAAGGGAAGAGAGAGAAGGACAAGATGTGAAGGGAAGAGAGAGAAGGACAAGATGGGAAAGGAAGAGAGAGCGTTGGACAAGACGGGAAAGGAAGAGAGAGTTGGACAAGACGGGAAGGGAAGAGAAAGAAGATGATGAGATCGCAAAAAACTAATGGAAGGATGGATGGATAGAAAAAAGGGGATGAAAGGATTAAGGGCAGGGAGGAAGGGGAAAAGAGGGAAAGTGGGAGGAGAGGGGGGAGGAAAGGAGATAGGGAATTAAGGAGGGAGGGAAAAAAGGTTAAAAAGAAAGCTCAAAGGGAAAAAGTAAGGCGGGAAGAAGGATGTGAGACAGATAAGGGAGTGAAGATGGAAGGAAGAAGGAAGGGGGAGAGAGGAAATTAAGGAAATCAAAAGAGCAGGGTGTAAGGAGGGGGTGAAAGGAAAGAAAGAATGCAAAAATGAAAGAGAAGAGATAGAGAGGAAGGAGACTAGGAGAGGAAGGAAGGAAGAAAAAAAATAAAATAAGGTCACGTGCACACATTGAGAATTTGGTGAGTTTTGTACCTTGGTATTTGTAAGCCAAAATCCCGAGTGGGTGATAAATACAGAAGGGGTGATGTGTTTCTATTATACTTTTCCTCTCATTGTTCCATTCCTGGTTTTGTCTAATAAAAACGGAGGTAAAAAACTCACCAAAAACTGAACATGGCCAAAGGGAAGGAAAAAACAGGGAAACAGGGAAAATGGGACAAAAATAAAGTAAAAGAAAGAGCAGGAAATAAAAAGGAAGGAAATAGTGAGGGGTAATGAATGACGGCGGCTCTCGGATTGCAGGGCTATAATTCACTATGAGACATTATTAGGATCGATGCGGCACAGGAGGACGACCAGTGACCAGTGACCGGTGACTAATGGTGGCGATATATAATAAGCACGGACAATGAATTATCACTGTGGTGACCGATACTCTTATTATTGCCTATTGATGGAATATTATCGCTACAGACGCTCAGCGTCGTACCGATTACTGCTCAGCATTACACCATGCCCTACAGAGAAGAGACAGACGATGGGGAGGGAGGAGAGAGAGCAGATTTAGTCCAGTAAGATGTATCCGAGGTCTCCAGCAGAACCTCGCTCCTGGCGTTTTCTAATAATGTAATCCCCCCGATAAGTACAGCCTCAAACTGAAGGAACAGCCATCGGCTGAAGGTACACGGACCCCCGGACATAGCGGGGTATATACATGTATACACATCGCTGCTCGGGATCTGCTGAGAACAGACAGGAAATCTCACGCTGATTACTGCGCCTGGAGGAGAGAAGCGGCACAGGGGTCAGCGGTGGCCTGGACGGGTTTTATTTTACATGACCGGTTTGGCTTCTCTTTTACACTCACCCTATGGAGATTGCTCCATGTTCTGCATTTTTTCCCCCTTATGTGACCCCTCCGGCACCAGGACCCGGATAGAGCTTCCAACTCTGCCGTCTTTTCCATATTCCTGATTATCCAGAAATTATATAATAAAGTGGATAAAAATCCTTATAAAAAGAAATAAGAGCAGGGAAGGATTAACATGAGAGTGGGAAGATGGAGGGGGAGGGGTGGTAAGTGATTGCGGTATTATGTGCCGGCTCCTACAGAAAAAAAGCTCACAGGCCTTCACGAATGCAGAAAGCAACCATGATGTAAAGAATATAAAACTAGATATTGTGTGACATGCCCATCGGATAATCTGCAGGTTTTGGAGAGATACAATTGTTTTTATTATCATTTGATAATGTAACAAAATCAACTGACATACCTCGTGGGTGGAGCTAAAATGTGGGTCTGTTTGAACACGCCCACGAGGAGCTGAACTCTACGATTTCCTCATTTTTGGCTTGTAAGACACAGGAGAATTAGCAAAGGAGGCATACGGATACACAATAAATAGATACATGATGCTGTCTGCATCGCAGTCGGTCAGATTTATTCCATCTTACTCGGTCACTAAGCATAAACCACATGCTCCACATCTCAGATACGTCGGTCTTTCCGTATACGTCTTACAGTGTGTGGCATGAGCATAAAGTAAGGGCTGCGGGAAGGTCTGTCAGTGGGACTTTACTTCTTGGCTTCCCAAACATTTCTTATGGCACTGAGAATGGTGGTAGTGGGGCGCGCCTGATTGTTTTTTGGAGACCTTTATGCATGCTGGCGTCTGTAGTGTTGCTTGTATGAGGGTTTTAGCAAGAACTGCTTCAAATGCAACCTATCCCCACGTCTCCATCTGATTGTACAAGAGCCAGAAATGAGCACTCTTCTGTGTTTGGCCAGACCGCTCAGATAATGATGGCGACGGTGCAGAAAGTGGAGCAATATCACCGCAAAGCAGCCGCTGCTACCAGGAAAGCAAATGGCAGATTCCAGAAATAGACGGATCCATTGCAGACGACAGATTCTGCAACTCAGATAATCCCCAATGATTAGTCCTGGAAAACAGCAGCAAATACCAAACAGGGAGGACGCAAAACACAGACGTGACAGCGCGGACATCGCGGATCACATATCAGCCGGCATTTACTGACACTAAGACTGGAATAAAAGGCTCCAACGCACAGGATCAGGTTCCCGACCAGAACAAATGTGACGGCTCCAAGCGATCCACAAGGCAAACAGCCGCAGACAGAGAGAAAGGTGTCCGAATACACGGGATGCGCCCTCTCCTCCACCTAATACACAGGATGCGACCTCTCCTCCTCTTAATACATGGGATGGGACCTCTCCTCCTCCTAAAACACGGGACCCGACCTCTCTTCCTCCTAATACACAGGACGCGCCCTCTCCTCCTCATAATACACGGGACGGGACCTCTCCTCCTCCTAATACACGGGACTGGACCTCTCCTCCTCCTAATACACGGGACGGGACCTCTCCTCCTCCTAAAACACGGGACGCAACCTCTCCTCCTTCTAATACACAGGACGCGCCCTCTCCTACTCCTAATACACGGGACGGGACCTCTCCTCCTCCTCCTAATACACAGGACGCGACCTCTCCTCCTTCCAATACACAGGACGCGACCTCTCTTCCTCCTAATACACGGGACGGGACCTCTCCTCCTCCTCCTAATACACAGGACGCGCCCTCTCCTACTCCTAATACACGGGACGGGACCTCTCCTCCTCCTCCTAAAACACGGGACGCAACCTCTCCTCCTTCTAATACACAGGACGCGACCTCTCTTTCTCCTAATACACGGGACCTGACCTCTCCTCCACCTAATACACAGGACGCGACCTCTCCTCCTCCTAAAACAAGGGATGAGACCTCTCCTCCTCCTAATACACGGAACCCGACCTCTCCTCATAATACATGGGACGTGTCCTCTCCTCCACCCAATAAACAGGATGCGCCCTCTCCTCCTCCTAATACACAGGACGCGACCTCTCCTCCTCCTAATACACGAGACCCGACCTCTCCTCCTTCTAATACACAGGACGCGCCCTCTCCTACTCCTAATACACGGGACGGGACCTCTCCTCCTCCTCCTAAAACACAGGACGCGACCTCTCCTCCTTCCAATACACAGGACGCGACCTCTCTTCCTCCTAATACACGGGACGGGACCTCTCCTCCTCCTCCTAATACACAGGACGCGCCCTCTCCTACTCCTAATACACGGGACGGGACCTCTCCTCCTCCTCCTAAAACACGGGACGCAACCTCTCCTCCTTCTAATACACAGGACGCGACCTCTCTTTCTCCTAATACACGGGACCTGACCTCTCCTCCACCTAATACACAGGACGCGACCTCTCCTCCTCCTAAAACAAGGGATGAGACCTCTCCTCCTCCTAATACCCAGGACCCGACCTTTCCTCCTCCTAAAACACGGGATGGAACCTCTCCTCCTTTTAATACACAGGACTCGCCCTCTCCTCCACCTAAAACATGGGATGGGACCTCTCCTCCTCCTAAAACACGGGATGGGACCTCTCCTCCTCCTAATACACAGAACCCGACCTCTCCTCCTCCTAATACATGGGACCCGACCTCTCCTCCTCCTAATACATGGGATCCGACCTCTCCTCCTTCTAATACATGGGACCCGACCTCTCCTCCTTCTAATACACAGAACCTAATCTCTCCTCCTCCTAATACACGGGACGCGCTCTCTCCTCCTAATACACGGAACCCGACCTCTCCTCATAATACATGGGACGTGTCCTCTCCTCCACCCAATAAACAGGATGCGCCCTCTCCTCCTCCTAATACACAGGACGCGACCTCTCCTCCTCCTAATACACGAGACCCGACCTCTCCTCCTCCTAATACACGGGACCCGACCTCTCCTCCTCCTAATACACAAGACGCGACCTCTCCTCCACCTAATAAACAGGATGCGCCCTCTCCTCCTCCTAATACACGAGACCCGACCTCTCCTCCTCCTAATACACGAGACCCGACCTCTCCTCCTCCTAATACACGGGACCCGACCTCTCCTCCTCCTAATACACAAGACGCGACCTCTCCTCCACCTAATAAACAGGATGCGACCTCTCCACCTAATAAACGGGACCCGACCTCTCCTCCTTCTAATACACGGGACCCGACCTTTCCTCCTCCTAATACACGGGACCCGACCTCTCCTCCTCCTAATACACGGGACCCGACCTCTCCTCCTTCTAATACACAGAACCTGACCTCTTCTCCTCCTAAAACACGGGACGCGCTCTCTCCTCCTAATACACGGGACCCAACCTCTCCTCATAATACATGGGACGTGTCCTCTCCTCCACCCAATAAACAGGATGCGCCCTCTCCTCCTCCTAATACACAGGACGCGACCTCTCCTCCTCCTAATACACGAAACCCGACTTCTCCTCCTCCTAATACACAAGACGCGACCTCTCCTCCACCTAATAAACAGGATGCGATCTCTCCTCCTCCTAATACAAAGGACGCGACCTCTCTTCCTCCTAATACACAGGACGCGACCCTTCCTCCTCCTAATACACAGGACACGACCTCTCCGCCTCCTAATACACAGGACGCGACCTCTCCTCCTAATACATGGGACGCGACCTCTCCTCCTCCTCCTAATACACAGGACGTGACCTCTCTTCCTCCTAATACACAGGACGCGACCTCTCCTTCTCCTAATACACAGGATGCGACCTCTCTTCCTCCTAATACACAGGACGCGACCTCTCCTTCTCCTAATACACAGGATGCGACCTCTCCTCCTCCTAATACACGGGATGCGACCTCTCCTCCTCCTAATACACAGGTCAGGTGATACCCCCCATACTATACATTGAAGTGGGCAGTAAATGAGTTAGGCACAGCGGGTACATTCACCCTGGCAGATTAGGGGGACAGTGCACTGAATCCCCCCACCGTCTATGAAATGAGAAGGACGGATTAAGACTTGAGCCGTATTTTGCCAGGGGATTATGCCCCCAGCAGGAAATTAAACCTGCGCTGGCAGAGCCGGGTCTAGACATTGATCCCATGACCTCCACTGTCCAAAGCGGAGACCGAGTGACCGCATCACAGGAGGCAACGAGCCATCACTGAGGCACAACACGGCAGTACCTCTCCAGCTGTGCCCATGATGATGACCCCGAGGGCGGCCGCCGGTGCCCACCATGCGCAGTGAGTGCAGCGTGAAAGCCTGTGTGCTGGGAGAACGTGCTGGGAATATTCATCCAGGATAGAAGGGACCGAGGAGGGGAAGGATAGGACAGGCACAGCCATAGTGGAGGCAACGACAAGGAGTGGGGGAGTAAGGGGGAGAAATGTACAAAATGTATCTATGTGCAAGTGGGGGGATGACAAGACAGAAAAGGAGGAAAGAAAGAAGAAAGGAGGAAAGGAAAGAATGAGGGAAAGGAAAGAAAGAAGGAAAGGAAAGAAAGAAGGAAAGGAAAGAATTAGGGAAAGGAATAAAGAAAGTAAGGAAAGGAAAAGAAGGAAGAACTCAGCGCTCCAACATTCCAAGGACAGTATTTGTAGCTTTTTCTCCTGTTGCCTTTCTCAAGCTTGAAACTGAATAGAAACGTTGTACTTTACTCCAGGAGAAGACACGAGAAATACTCTGTGGGATTCTGGGGCGATGGCGCCCACCCTGACTATGTAAGAGGGCTGGGTCAAAGATCCCTAAATTAGCATCTGTCAACTGATGGTGGTGCCGCTATATATGGATAATAGATAGATGTCCTCCTTCTCCTGGACCTGTCCTCTGCCTTCGACACCGTGGACCATTCCCTCCTGCTACAGACTCTCCTCTTGGCATCACAGACCTGGCCCTATCCAGGATCTCATCATACCTAACAGACCGAACATTCACCGTCTCCCTCTCACACACCACCTCCTCACCTCACCCTCTGTCTGTCGGTGTTCCCCAAGGCTCAGTCCTAGGACCCCTACTATTCTCCATCTACACCTTCGGCTTGGGACAGCTCATAGAATCCCACGGTTTGCAGTATCACCTCTACGCCGATGACACGCAGATCTACCTATCAGGACCCAACCTCGCCTCCTTACTGACTGACATCCCACAATGTCTGTCTGCTATCTCAGCCTTCTTCTCTGCTCGCTTTCTCAAACTGAACATGGACAAAACAGAATTCATCATCTTTCCCCCATCTCACTCTACGCCTCCACCAGACCTATCCATCAATGTCAATGGCTGCTCTCTCCCCAGTCCCGCACGCTCAGTGCCTTGGGGTGATCCTCGACCCTGCCCTCTATTTCAAACCACATATCCAAGCCCTCGCCTCCTCCTGCCGCCTCAAACTCAAAAATATTTCCCGGATCCGCTCATTCCTCAACCACAAAAACACTAGTGCATGCTCTTATCATCTCCCGCCTCGACTACTGCAACCTCCTACTCTCTGGCCTCCCCTCTAGCACTCTGGCTCCGCTCCAGTCCATCCTACACTCTGCTGCCCGACTAATCCACCTGTCTCCCCGCTATTCCCCAGCCTCCCCCCTATGCCAGGCCCTTCACTGGCTTCCTATCGCCCAGAGGCTCCAAATCAAAACCCTAACCATGACATACAAAGCCATCCACAACCTGTCTCCTCCATACATCTGTGACATGGTCTCTAGGTACCTACCCGCACGCAACTTTTGATCATCTCAAGATCTCCTTCTCTACTCCCCCCTCATCTCTTCTTCTCACAACCGCATACAAGACTTCTCCCGTGCTTCCCCCCTACTCTGGAACTCTCTGCCGCAACACATCAGACTCTCACCATCAACAGAAACCTTCAAGAAGAACCTGAAGACCCACCTGTTCCGACAAGCCTACAGCCTGCAATGATCCTCGGTCTACTGAACCAGCACACGACCTGCTCTACCCTCTCCTACTGTATCCTCACCCTCCCTGTAGACTGCGAGCCCTCGCGGGCAGGGTCCCCTCTCCTTATGTACTTGCGTGTCCCTTGTCTTACACATGTTTATGACACTTGTCTATATTTCCCCTTTTCACATGTAAAGCGCCATGGAATAAATGGCGCTATAAAAATGCATAATAATAATAATAATAATAATAGATAATAGATACATAATAGATAGATGGCTGGATAGATAGATAGTAGATTTCTCAGCGTCTGATGTGTGGGCGCTGCCCTCATCCTCCGGGTGGAGGGGTTATTGATTAGCTCGGGGGCCTCAGCCACTTTTGCATGAAATCTGCAGCTTTAATGGACGGATAGGAGATCAGATGATGGACATTTACATTTCTTTCTTTCTCCGGCAGTTTCTGTTCCTTTGTGATCCGTTACCTCTGGGCTTTCGCCTTCTTGTATCTAGATATTTCCTAACTCCCCCTCAATCTCCACAGACCCCCCTCTGCCGAGTACAGACGTATACAGCCCTGTATGTGTAATGCTGCCATCGTCGCCTGCTGTGTCCTTACCAGTGGAGTGTCAGCCTCTGTGGGGAGCCGCCCCACGAGGACCCCACACATTATCCCACCCTCCATACAATGTCCACCTCCTACGTCAGCGCCGACCTCTCACACTACAGGGTCCACAAGTACAGCTGTAGCCTGTGACACGGAGGGTCCGCCTGTGACACAGAGGGTCCGCCTGTGACACAGAGGGTCCGCCTGTGACATAGAGGGTCCGCCTGTGACATAGAGGGACCACCTGTGACACGGAGGGGGTCCGCCTGTGACACGGAGGGTCCGCCTGTGACAGAGGGTCCGCCTGTGACACGGAGGGTCCGCCTGTGACAGAGGGTCCGCCTGTGACACGGAGGGTCCGCCTGTGACACGGAGGGACCACCTGTGACACGGAGGGTCCGCCTGTGACATGGAGGGTCCGCCTGTGACACGGAGGGTCCGCCTGTGACATGGAGGGTCCGCCTGTGACACGGAGGGTCCGCCTGTGACACGGAGGGTCTGCCTGTGACACGGAGGGTCCGCCTGTGACACGGAGGGACCGCCTGTGACACGGAGGGACCGCCTGTGACATGGAGGGTCCGCCTGTGACACGGAGGGACCGCCTGTGACATAGAGGGTCCGCCTGTGACATAGAGGGACCACCTGTGACACGGAGGGTCCGCCTGTGACATGGAGGGTCCGCCTGTGACAGACGGTCCGCCTGTGACATAGAGGGACCACCTGTGACACGGAGGGTCTGCCTGTGACACGGAGGGTCCGCCTGTGACACGGAGGGTCCGCCTGTGACATAGAGGGACCACCTGTGACACGGAGGGACCGCCTGTGACATGGAGGGTCCGCCTGTGACACGGAGGGTCCGCCTGTGACACAGAGGGTCCGCCTGTGACATAGAGGGTCCGCCTGTGACATAGAGGGACCACCTGTGACACGGAGGGGGTCCGCCTGTGACACGGAGGGTCCGCCTGTGACAGAGGGTCCGCCTGTGACACGGAGGGTCCGCCTGTGACAGAGGGTCCGCCTGTGACACGGAGGGTCCGCCTGTGACACGGAGGGACCACCTGTGACATGGAGGGTCCGCCTGTGACATGGAGGGTCCGCCTGTGACACGGAGGGTCCGCCTGTGACATGGAGGGTCCGCCTGTGACACGGAGGGTCCGCCTGTGACACGGAGGGTCTGCCTGTGACACGGAGGGTCCGCCTGTGACACGGAGGGACCGCCTGTGACATGGAGGGTCCGCCTGTGACACGGAGGGTCCGCCTGTGACACGGAGGGACCGCCTGTGACACGGAGGGTCCGCCTGTGACACGGAGGGTCCGCCTGTGACATGGAGGGTCCGCCTGTGACATGGAGGGTCCGCCTGTGACAGACGGTCCGCCTGTGACACGGAGGGACCGCCTGTGACACGGAGGGACCGCCTGTGACACGGAGGGTCCGCCTGTGACACGGAGGGTCTGCCTGTGACACGGAGGGTCCGCCTGTGACACGGAGGGACCGCCTGTGACACGGACGGTCCGCCTGTGACATGGAGGGTCCGCCTGTGACATGGAGGGTCCGCCTGTGACATGGAGGGTCCGCCTGTGACATGGAGGGACCACCTGTGACATGGAGGGTCCGCCTGTGACAGACGGTCCGCCTGTGACACGGAGGGGGTCCGCCTGTGACATGGAGGGTCCGCTGCTGCCGCGGCTGAGGTTTTCCTCCTGGCTGACCCCTCATATCCGCTCCGCAGGGTCATTACAATCTGCTCCGACTGCTCGACCACACAAAGTCGCTTATGGTGTCAGGGGAAATCCTCTGCGACCATATTGTGTCCTCCCCATCACAGACGGACAGCTGGACCTGCTCTACAATGTCAGGACCCCCACAAACAGCTCCCCATATCTCAGCTTCCATATAGTTAACCCTTGAAGATCTACACATAGGATCCAGCAAGGGGGGGGTCACAGGAACAAATATCACAGCTATAATGTAACCACAAATGGTGACATCACTAGTGGGCGGACTTGGGAGGAGCATCAAGTCACACCTCCGAGGTTCAAGGGGGATCCCAGCTCCTTATTTTGGGACGGCCCACCTATAATAAGACCCCCATGCTATCTGTCCTGATCTGCAGTAGATATCTGCTGGGCACTCATTAGTATGTGCGGCCTGCTGTGGATAATGAGGAGCTCCGCGGGCGTGAGTACATTACTAATTGGCTCCATGAAGCAGCCCCCGTACGTTCCTGTGTTATGTAGGTCACCTCTGCCTTCATGAGGATGAGCCGAGCTGTGGGGCGAGGGCTGCGCTGTGGGGCGAAGGCTGCGCTGTGGGGCGAGGGCTGCGCTGTGGGGAGAGGGCTGCGCTGTGGGGAGAGGGCTGCGCTGTGGGGCGAGGGCTGCGCTGTGGGGCGAGGGCTGAGCTGTGGGACGAGGGCTGAGCTGTGGGGCGAGAGCCGAGCTGTGGGGCGAAAGCCGAGCTGTGGGGCGAGGGCTGCGCTGTGGGGCGAGGGCTGCGCTGTGGGGCGAGGGTTGAGCTGTGGGACGACGGCTGAGCTGTGGGGCGAGGGCTGAGCTGTGGGGCGAGGGCTGAGCTGTGGGGCGAGGGATGAGCTGTGGGGAGAGAGCTGAGCTGTAGGGCGAGAGCTGAGCTGTGGGGCGAGAGCTGAGCTGTGGGACAACGGCTGAGCTGTGGGACGACGGCTGAGCTGTGGGACGACGGCTGAGCTGTGGGGAGAGGGCTGCTGTTATGAATGAGTCACCGAAAGAGGAAAAAACAAAAATACAAGCTAAGTCCAGAAAACCGGAGAGGTTGGTAGCTATCGGATTGCAGACCCCTGATCCTATCCACAACAACTAACAGTAGCCGTGGGGGGTTCCTACGATGCCCTAGACCCCTCGATCACAGCAGGAGAACTAAATAGGCCTAAAGAAAGAAAGGGGAAATCTGAACTTCCCCAGAGCAGACCCCAAAGCAATAGGCAGCCCCCAACATATAATGACGGTGAAGCAAGATGAAAACACTAACACAGATAGAAAGATAGGTTGAGCAAACGATGGGGCCCAAGCTAACTAAAAAGGACAGGATAGAAAAGCTGCTGTCTGCAATCCGTAAAAAACCCTACCAAAAAAATGTCCCAACCGTCTGATAGGAAAAACAGGCCCTGAAGTTGCTAGGACTTCAAAAAGACTATCAGCACTCAGGTAAATTCTGAAGACAGAGCAAAGAGACAAACTGATCAGAGACAAAAATGGAACTCAGCACACCCCCGACCGGGGATGGCTGAACTCCAAAAAACAAGGTAAACAAAACAAAACTAATAAGTTCAATAGCAGAGCAAAAACTTATCTTTGGGAAGCAGGAATCAGACTGGTCTCCAAGAATCCAGCAGAGAAATCACCAGCGACTCAGAAGGGCGTCGGCTGCCTTATATCCAGTCAGCAGTTCCTGTTACCCAGTCATCATCTACCAGATCAGGTGTTTGGTAATCAGTCTCAATACCTTCCTTCACCAGACGAGGGAGTTCATCAGACATCGACGGTGAAGGGGAAAATGAACTCACAACAGGCTGCGCTGTGGGGCGAGGGCTGAGCTGTGGGGCGAGGGCTGAGCTGTGGGGCGAGGGCTGAGCTGTGGGGCGAGGGCTGCACTGTGGAGTGAGGGCTGAGATGTGGGGCGAGGGCTGCGCTGTGGGGTGAGGGCTGAGCTGTGGGGCGAGGGCTGCGCTGTGGAGCGAGGGCTGCGCTGTGGGGTGAGGGCTGAGCTGTGGAGCGAGGGCTGCGCTTTAGGGCAAGGAGCGAGGGCTGAGCTGTGGGGCGAGGGCTGAGCAACCCGCAGCATCTGATAATCAGCAAAATGATGCCCGCATCTCTCCAAGCACTGAAAGCAGCGCACGACCCTCCCTGACCTCAAATCAGCTGCTTTCTGTCCTGCAAATGCAATGACACAATGTGACGAGACGAGAAACAAAGAGGGTAGCGATGAGACTGAGAGGATGATGAGCGGGTCCCAGAAACTGCATAGCCAAGGATGTCACTACTGAGAAGCTTCAGGAAAATGAACTTAAAATGCTGTGAGTGCAGCTCTGGAGTATAATATACGATGTAACTCAGGATCAGTAATGTATGTACACAGTGACTGCACCAGCAGAATAGTGAGTGCAGCTCTGGGATATAATACAGGATGTAACTCAGGATCAGTAATGCGATGTATGTACACAGTGACTGCACCAGTAGAATAGTGAGTGCAGCTCTGGGATATAATACAGGATGTAACTCAGGATCAGTAATGAAATGTATGTACACAGTGACTGCACCAGCAGAATAGTGAGTGCAGCTCTGGAGTGTAATACAGGATGTAACTCAGGATCAGTAATGTAATGTATGCACACAGTGACTGCACCAGCAGAATAGTGAGTGCAGCTCTGGAGTATAATACAGGATGTAACTCAGGATCAGTTATGTAATGTATGTACACAGTGACTGCACCAGCAGAATAGTGAGTGCAGCTCTGGAGTATAATACAGGATGTAACTCAGGATCAGTAATGTATGTACACAGTGATTGCACCAGCAGAATAGTGAGTGCAGCTCTGGGGTATAATACAGGATATAACTCAGGATCAGTAATGCGATGTATGTACACAGTGACTTCACCAGCAGAATAGTGAGTGCAGCTCTGGGGTATAATACAGGATATAACTCAGGATCAGTAATGCGATGTATGTACACAGTGACTGCACCAGCAGAATAGTGAGTGCAGCTCTGGAGTATAATACAGGATGCAACTCAGGATCAGTAATGTAATGTATGTACACAGTGACTGCACCAGCAGAATAGTGAGTGCAGCTCTGGAGTATAATACAGGAGGTAACTCAGGATCAGTAATGTAATGTATGTACACAGTGACTGCACCAGCAGAATAGTGAGTGCAGCTCTGGAGTATAATACAGGATGTAACTCAGGATCAGTAATTTAATGTATGTACACAGCGACTGCACCAGCAGAATAGTGAGTGCAGCTCTGGGGTATAATACAGGAGGTAACTCAGGATCAGTAATGTAATGTATGTACACAGTGACTGCAGCAGCAGAATAGTGAGTGCAGCTCTGGGGTATAATACAGGATGTAACTCAGGATCAGTAATGTAATGTATGTACACAGTGACTGCACCAGCAGAATAGTGAGTGCAGCTCTGGAGCATAATACAGGATGTAACTCAGGATCAGTAATGTAATGTATGTACACAGTGACTGCACCAGCAGAATACTGAGTGCAGCTCTGGAGTATAATACAGGATGTAACTCAGGATCAGTAATGTAATGTATGTACACAGTGACTGCACCAGCAGAATAGTGAGTGCAGCTCTGGAGTATAATACAGAATGTAACTCAGGATCAGTAATGTAATGTATGTACACAGTGACTGCACCAGCAGAATAGTGAGTGCAGCTCTGGGGTATAATACAGGAGGTAACTCAGGATCAGTAATGTAATGTATGCACACAGTGACTGCACCAGCAGAATAGTGAGTGCAGCTCTGGAGTATAATACAGAATGTAACTCAGGATCAGTAATGTAATGTATGCACACAGTGACTGCACCAGCAGAATAGTGAGTGCAGCTCTGGAGTATAATACAGAATGTAACTCAGGATCAGTAATGTAATGTATGTACAAAGTGACTGCACCAGGAGAATAGTGAGTGCAGCTCTGGGGTATAATAATGGTGTAATGGTAATGCTCTAACTAGCTTCACCAGTTTATAGAAGATTGATCCAGCAGGCTTATAAATTGATTTTCCTGGTAAAAATTCTTAATAAATATAATTCTGGATTAATTATTCAACGGCTCATATACAAAAAAATCAATCCTTAAAAGATACTTTATTGACCAATCATAAAAAGTTTTCAAAACTTAAAAAAACAGGCTTATTGCTGATTTTCAAGATCCAGCTGATGTTATTTACATAGGAGTCAACAGTGTGATTAGGGAGAGCCGCCGAGGAGCGGGGGCGCCATGTGCGTATCAAGAGGGTGCCAACCTCCGCTGTCAGGTAGGAGAGAGATATAGGGCCCTATAGGGACAAATACGTTTGTGACCCTCTACCTGACATTGGAACGACTCTCTACTGCTTGTGGCTGGATCTTGAAAATCAGCAATAAGCCTATTTTTGTTTGCCTGTTTTTTGAAGTTTTGAAAACTTTTTAATGATTGGTCAATAAAGTATCTTTTAAGGATTGATTTTGTTGATTTTCCTGGTAATATGATGTCCTGGCACTTGTAGTTCTACAGATACGCAGCCCCGGCTTTCGTCACCACATGTCTGCAGGTTTCTGTAATTCTAGTACAGAAAGTTGATCCTGTTGTTGATCCAGTTTGTGCTGCTGTCAGGAGGGCGGAGGCGCAGGTGAGGCATCAGGGTGTCAGTCTGGGCTGTATGTGACTGTGTCTCTTGTGTCCCGCCAGACTGCAGCCAGGACCACCCTGCACGGCCTGACCCATGTAAAGGTGCAGACCCCCAGCGCTGTGGGCACGGAACAGCAGGATGCGGGAGCCACGGAGACGCTTCCCCTGCAGATGGGCACAGACCTCATGTAAGTGGATATTCACCTGTGTGTGTGAGAAGATCGGCGGCTGCCATGATGGGGGATTGATATAAGGTAGCACCGTGTAGTTCAGGCTCGGGGGCTGCAGCAGAGGATTGTGGGTAATACTGGGGTCTTCAATGCTTCCCCACCATCTCCTAGAAGATAAACCTGTAACAAACCCTCAGCTGTGGGAAGCATCAGGTCAGGGTGGGTTTTCTGCCTCTGGCTGTAAACCATGTTCCTATTCAATGACAACAAGCAGAGATCTCCAGAAACTAAGGCAATATTGGATTCAAAGGGTTAATTAAAGTTACATGACAATTAGCAGAGATGCAGTGTAAAGCATGGGGGAGATACAAGATATCAATCAGAGCTCCTCACAAGACAAGAGGTAGCTATCAGATGACCTTAGATAATACCCAAGCTGGAGGCCCTGACCATAGCTAAAAAGAGCAGAGCTGCAGTGTAAAGCATGACGAGTGGAAAGGACAGGGCATCAACCTAAGGTCCGGATTAGACATGCGTTAAGACTACCTTATTCAACACTCCATAACCCTGTACAATCCCTCTAAGATGATCTGGAGGCTGACACTCCAGATTTTCTTTCTAGCAATTTACTGACTTCTGCAACTTGCAGTACCATTTTCCACCACTGCCAGCAATGGATTATTTACATATATTTTCATGCAACAGCGCCCCCAATCATGCGCTCTAATTGGAAGAAAAAAATCCTTAAGTAATGTGTATATAAAAGGGAGAATCCCCCAGAAATAACAATCAACCGCTGCCCCGAGAGGAGATGAGACCCCCAAAGAAAAGCCTGGATCACGTGTTACAATAGCAGCAGCGCAAGATATTGAGAGGAGACGACTGCTATCATAAGGCCAGCGACGCCCCAGAAATAGCCAGGAAGGGACAGAAATAGCGACATTCATTCACACGTATTCCCTGATTGCCTGACTCCAGAGCGGCGTCACCGACAGAGGAGGAACGAGAAGATATATCACTCGGAAAGTCCTGCAGACCGGGCAACGGCCCAGAACGTGGGTATATATATATATATATATATATATGTAGAAAAGAGCTCCCCTAGTGGTGGCTGCACAAAGGATCTTATCATGTATCTCTGTATACAGGGAGCTCCCGCTAGTGGTGACTGCAGACAGGATCTTATCATGTATCTCTGTATACAGGGAGCTCCCCCTAGTGGTGACTGCAGACAGGATCTTATCATGTATCTCTGTATACAGGGAGCTCCCCCTAGTGGTGGCTGCAGACAGGATCTTATCATGTATCTCTGTATACAGGGAGCTCCCCCTAGTGGTGACTGCAGACAGGATCTTATCATGTATCTCTGTATACAGGGAGCTCCCCCTAGTGGTGACTGCAGACAGGATCTTATCATGTATCTCTGCATACAGGGAGCTCCCCCTAGTGGTGGCTGCAGACAGGATCTTATCATGTATCTCTGTATATAGGGAGCTCCCCCTAGTGGTGACTGCAGACAGGATCTTATCATGTATCTCTGTATACAGGGAGCTCCCCCTAGTGGTGGCTGCAGACAGGATCTTATCATGTATCTCTGTATACAGGGAGCTCCCCCTAGTGGTGGCTACAGACAGGATCTTATTATGTCTGTATAAAGGGAGCTCCCCCTAGTGGTGGCTCTAGACAGGGTCTTATCATGTATCTCTGTATACAGGGAGCTCCCCCTAGTGGTCGCTGCAGACAGGATCTTATCATGTATCTCTGTATACAGGGAGCTCCTCCTAGTGGTAGCTGCAGACAGAATCTTATTATGTCTGTATACAGGGAGCTCCCCCTAGTGGTGACTCTAGACAGGGTCTTATCATGTATCTCTGTGTACAGGGAGCTCCCCCTAGTGGTGGCTGCAGACAGGATCTTATCATGTATCTCTGTATACAGGGAGCTCCTCCTAGTGGTGGCTGCAGACAGGATCTTATTATGTATCTCTGTATACAGGGAGCTCCCCCTAGTGGTGGCTGCAGACAGGATCTTATCATGTATCTCTGTATACAGGGAGCTCCCCCTAGTGGTGACTGCAGACAGGATCTTATCATGTATCTCTGTATACAGGGAGCTCCCCCTAGTGGTGGCTGCAGACAGGATCTTATCATGTATCTCTGTATATAGGGAGCTCCCCCTAGTGGTGACTGCAGACAGGATCTTATCATGTATCTCTGTATACAGGGAGCTCCCCCTAGTGGTGGCTGCAGACAGGATCTTATCATGTATCTCTGTATACAGGGAGCTCCCCCTAGTGGTGGCTGCAGACAGGATCTTATCATGTATCTATGTATACAGGGAGCTCCCCCTAGTGGTGGCTGCAGACAGGATCTTATCATGTATCTCTGTATACAGGGAGCTCCCCCTAGTGGTGACTGCAGACAGGATCTTATCATGTATCTCTGTATACAGGGAGCTCCCCCTAGTGGTGACTGCAGACAGGATCTTATCATGTATCTCTGTATACAGGGAGCTCCCCCTAGTGGTGACTGCAGACAGGATCTTATCATGTATCTCTGTATACAGGGAGCTCCCCCTAGTGGTGGCTGCAGACAGGATCTTATCATGTATCTCTGTATATAGGGAGCTCCCCCTAGTGGTGACTGCAGACAGGATCTTATCATGTATCTCTGTATACAGGGAGCTCCCCCTAGTGGTGGCTGCAGACAGGATCTTATCATGTATCTCTGTATACAGGGAGCTCCCCCTAGTGGTGGCTACAGACAGGATCTTATTATGTCTGTATAAAGGGAGCTCCCCCTAGTGGTGGCTCTAGACAGGGTCTTATCATGTATCTCTGTATACAGGGAGCTCCCCCTAGTGGTGGCTGCAGACAGGATCTTATCATGTATCTCTGTATACAGGGAGCTCCTCCTAGTGGTGGCTGCAGACAGGATCTTATTATGTATCTCTGTATACAGGGAGCTCCCCCTAGTGGTGGCTGCAGACAGGATCTTATCATGTATCTCTGTATACAGGGAGCTCCCCCTAGTGGTGGCTGCAGACAGGATCTTATCATGTATCTCTGTATACAGGGAGCTCCCCCCAAGTGGTGGCTGCAGACAGGATCTTATCATGTATCTCTGTATACAGAGAGCTCCCCCTAGTGGTGGCTACAGACAGGATCTTATCATGTATCTCTGTATACAGGGAGCTCCCCCTAGTGGTGACTGCAGACAGGATCTTATCAAGTATCTCTGTATACAGGGAGCTCCCTCTAGTGGTGACTGCAGACAGGATCTTATCATGTATCTCTGTATACAGGGAGCTCCCCCTAGTGGTGACTGCAGACAGGATCTTATCATGTATCTCTGTATACAGGGAGCTCCCCCTAGTGGTGGCTGCAGACAGGATCTTATCATGTATCTATGTATACAGGGAGCTCCCCCTAGTGGTGACTGCAGACAGGATCTTATCATGCATCTCTGTATACAGGGAGCTCCCCCTAGTGGTGGCTGCAGACAGGATCTTATCATGTATCTCTGTATACAGGGAGCTCCCCCTAGTGGTGGCTGCAGACAGGATCTTATCATGCATCTCTGTATACAGGGAGCTCCCCCTAGTGGTGACTGCAGACAGGATCTTATCATGTATCTATGTATACAGGGAGCTCCCCCTAGTGGTGGCTGCAGACAGGATCTTATCATGTATCTCTGTATACAGGGAGCTCCCCCTAGTGGTGACTGCAGACAGGATCTTATCATGTATCTATGTATACAGGGAGCTCCCCCTAGTGGTGACTGCAGACAGGATCTTATGTATCTATGTATACAGGGAGCTCCCCCTAGTGGTGACTGCAGACAGGATATTATCATGTATCTATGTATACAGGGAGCTCCCCCTAGTGGTGACTGCAGACAGGATCTTATCATGTATCTCTGTATACAGGGAGCTCCCCCTAGTGGTGGCTGCAGACAGAATCTTATCATGTATCTCTGCATACAGGGAGCTCCCCCTAGTGGTGGCTACAAACAGGATCTTATCCTGTATCTGCATACAGGGAGCTCCCCCTAGTGGTGGCTACAGACAGGATCTTACTATGTCTGTATAAAGGGAGATCCCCCTAGTGGTGGCTCTAGACAGGGTCTTATCTATGTTTGTATACAGGGAGCTTCTCCTAGTGGTGGCTGCAGACAGAATCTTATTATGTCTGTATACAGGGAGCTCCCCCTAGTGGTGGCTCTAGACAGGGCCTTATCATGTATCTCTGTATACAGGGAGCTCCCCCTAGTGGTGGCTGCAGACAGGATCTTATCATGTATCTCTGTATACAGGGAGCTCCTCCCAGTGGTGGCTGCAGACAGGATCTTATTATGTATCTCTGTATACAGGGAGCTCCCCTTAGTGGTGGCTGCAGACAGGATCTTATCATGTATCTCTGTATACAGGGAGCTCCTCCCAGTGGTGGCTGCAGACAGGATCTTATCATGTATCTCTGTATACAGGGAGCTCCCCCTAGTGGTGACTGCAGACAGGATCTTATCATGTATCTCTGTATACAGGGAGCTCCACCTAGTGGTGGCTGCAGACAGGATCTTATCATGTATCTCTGTATACACAGAACTCTCCCTAGTGGTGGCTGCAGACAGGATCTTATCACGTATCTCTGTATACAGGGAGCTCCCCCTAGTGGTGACTGCAGACAGGATCTTATCATGTATCTCTGTATACAGGGAGCTCCCCTTAGTGGTGGTTGCATACAATGACTTGAGTTGAAGGGATGAGCTTTTTGCACCCTTATAGGTAGAGATAATAGGGCCAGTATGAACAATTTGGCGGTTAGCCCCCTCCTACAGTAGCTCCTAACACTGGCCTTATGGATATTCCTATACAGTGACCCGGCACTGGAGAGGTTTACTGTGAGGAACGCTTCATCTATCTCCCTTCCGTCAGCTCCATTTATCTGTAGCCCAGAGGAAAGATGAAGCATCGAGGAGCAGCCGCTAATCATTTATCTAATGAAACATTCAAACATTTCACTTTAGACACTTTGAAGTTAAATAGAAAAATTCACAGCAAAATTAAAAGCGCACTTCATCACCGCTGCCCCTCCGTGCCCTGGGGTCGCTCCTCACCGGCTGGTAAGGCGACATCGGGACCCTCCAGCATCCAGGCTGGAAAAGGTGACGTTTGAAAGATCAGATACAGCAAGTAAAGTAATGCGCATTCATTTCTGGTCGGGCCCTCGTGCAGAATAATAAATCAGGGCGATAATGCAGCATCTACAGCCCTGGCCCCCAGATATACGGTCAGCCCCCATACTGAAGACCCTGGCACCAGAAGGAGAGACACCAACCCTCTGACTCCCAGGAGTTAGGGCTACATGGAAATGTGACCCCCGTATGACTTACCTACATCAATGACTAAGGTGGAGTTGCAATACCAAATATCACCACTGGACATGGGGGCGCTGTTTTACCCTAAAAGCAGCATGTTATTCAAAAACCACTGCTGGTGCATGAAAGGTGTGACAGATGTTACATTAAGGCCCCAGATATAACAACTCTGCATTACTAAAACTATGACGGTATAGTGTGTGATAAGTAATGTAATGTATGTAGACAGTGACTGCACCAGCAGAATAGTGAGTGCAGCTCTGGAGTATAATACAGGATGTAACTCAGGATCAGTAATGTGATGTATGTACACAGTGACTGCACCAGCAGAATAGTGAGTGCAGCTCTGGGGTATAATACATGATGTAACTCAGGATCAGTAATGTATGTACACAGTGACTGCACCAGCAGAATAGTGAGTGCAGCTCTGGGGTATAATACATGATGTAACTCAGGATCAGTAATGTAATGTATGTACACAGTGACTGCACCAGCAGAATAGTGAGTGCAGCTCTGGGGTATAATACAGGATGTAACTCAGGATCAGTAATGTAATGTATGTACACAGTGACTGCACCAGCAGAATAGTGAGTGCAGCTCTGGAGTATAATACAGGATGTAACTCAGGATCAGTAATGTATGTACACAGTGACTGCACCAGCAGAATAGTGAGTGCAGCTCTGGGGTATAATACAGGATGTAACTCAGGGTCAGTAATGTAATGTATGTACACAGTGACTGCACCAGCAGAATAGTGAGTGCAGCTCTGGAGTATAATACAGGAGGTAACTCAGGATCAGTAATGTAATGTATGTACAAACTGACTGCACCAGCAGAATAGTGAGTGCAGCTCTGGAGTATAATACAAGAGGTAACTCAGGATTGGTAATGTCATGTATGTACACAGTGACTGCACCAGCAGAATATTGAGTGCAGCTCTGGAGTATAATACAGGATGTGACTCAGGATCAGTAATGTAATGTATGTACACAGTGACTGCACCAGCAGAATAGTGAGTGCAGCTCTGGAGTATAATACAGGAGGTAACTCAGGATCAGTAATGAAATGTATGTACACAGTGACTGCATCAGCAGATTAGTGAGTGCAGCTCTGGAGTATAATACAGGAGGTAACTCAGGATGAGTAATGTAATGTATGTACATAGTGACTGCACCAGCAGAATAGTGAGTGCAGCTCTGGGGTATAATACAGGATGTAACTCAGGATCAGTACAGGATAAGTAATGTAATGTATGCACACAGTGACTGCACCAGCAGAATATTGAGTGCAGCTCAGGAGTATGATACAGGATGTAACTCAGGATTGGTAATGTCATGTATGTACACAGTGACTGCACCAGCAGAATAGTGAGTGCAGCTCTGGAGTATAATACAGGATGTAACTCAGAATCAGTAATGTAATGTATGTACAAACTGACTGCACCAGCAGAATAGTGAGTGCAGCTCTGGAGTATAATACAAGAGGTAACTCAGGATTGGTAATGTCATGTATGTACACAGTGACTGCACCAGCAGAATAGTGAGTGCAGCTCTGGAGTATAATACAGGATGTAACTCAGGATCAGTAATGTATGTACACAGTGACTGCACCAGCAGAATATTGAGTGCAGCTCAGGAGTATAATACAGGATGTAACTCAGGATTGGTAATGTCATGTATGTACACAGTGACTGCACCAGCAGAATAGTGAGTGCAGCTCTGGAGTATAATACAGGATGTAATTCAGAATCAGTAATGTAATGTATGTACACAGTGACTGCACCAGCAGAATAGTGAGTGCAGCTCTGGAGTATAATACAGAATGTAACTCAGGATCAGTAATGTAATGTATGTACACATTGACTGCACCAGCAGAATAGTGAGTGCAGCTCTGGGGTATAATACAGGATGTAACTCAGGATCAGTAATGTAATGTATATACACAGTGACTGCACCAGCAGAATAGTGAGTGCAGCTCTGGAGCATAATACAGGATGTAACTCAGGATCAGTAATGTAATGTATGTACACAGTGACTGCACCAGCAGAATAGTGAGTGCAACTCTGGGGTATAATACAGGATGTAACTCAGGGTCAGTAATGTATGTACACAGTGAATGCACCAGCAGAATAGTGAGTGCAGCTCTGGAGTATAATACAAGAGGTAACTCAGGATTGGTAATGTCATGTATGTACACAGTGACTGCACCAGCAGAATAGTGAGTGCAGCTCTGGAGTATAATACAGGATGTAACTCAGGATCAGTAATGTATGTACACAGTGACTGCACCAGCAGAATATTGAGTGCAGCTCAGGAGTATAATACAGGATGTAACTCAGGATTGGTAATGTCATGTATGTACACAGTGACTGCACCAGCAGAATAGTGAGTGCAGCTCTGGAGTATAATACAGGATGTAATTCAGAATCAGTAATGTAATGTATGTACACAGTGACTGCACCAGCAGAATAGTGAGTGCAGCTCTGGAGTATAATACAGAATGTAACTCAGGATCAGTAATGTAATGTATGTACACATTGACTGCACCAGCAGAATAGTGAGTGCAGCTCTGGGGTATAATACAGGATGTAACTCAGGATCAGTAATGTAATGTATATACACAGTGACTGCACCAGCAGAATAGTGAGTGCAGCTCTGGAGCATAATACAGGATGTAACTCAGGATCAGTAATGTAATGTATGTACACAGTGACTGCACCAGCAGAATAGTGAGTGCAACTCTGGGGTATAATACAGGATGTAACTCAGGGTCAGTAATGTATGTACACAGTGAATGCACCAGCAGAATAGTGAGTGCAGCTCTGGAGTATAATACAAGAGGTAACTCAGGATTGGTAATGTCATGTATGTACACAGTGACTGCACCAGCAGAATAGTGAGTGCAGCTCTGGAGTATAATACAGGATGTAACTCAGGATCAGTAATGTATGTACACAGTGACTGCACCAGCAGAATATTGAGTGCAGCTCAGGAGTATAATACAGGATGTAACTCAGGATTGGTAATGTCATGTATGTACACAGTGACTGCACCAGCAGAATAGTGAGTGCAGCTCTGGAGTATAATACAGGATGTAATTCAGAATCAGTAATGTAATGTATGTACACAGTGACTGCACCAGCAGAATAGTGAGTGCAGCTCTGGAGTATAATACAGAATGTAACTCAGGATCAGTAATGTAATGTATGTACACATTGACTGCACCAGCAGAATAGTGAGTGCAGCTCTGGGGTATAATACAGGATGTAACTCAGGATCAGTAATGTAATGTATATACACAGTGACTGCACCAGCAGAATAGTGAGTGCAGCTCTGGAGCATAATACAGGATGTAACTCAGGATCAGTAATGTAATGTATGTACACAGTGACTGCACCAGCAGAATAGTGAGTGCAGCTCTGGGGTATAATACAGGATGTAACTCAGGATCAGTAATGTATGTACACAGTGAATGCACCAGCAGAATAGTGAGTGCAGCTCTGGGGTATAATACAGGATGTAACTCAGGATCAGTAATGTATGTACACAGTGACTGCACCAGCAGAATAGTGAGTGCAGCTCTGGAGTATAATACAGGATGTAACTCAGGATCAGTAATGTATGTACACAGTGACTGCACCAGCAGAATAGTGAGTGCAGCTCTGGAGTATAATACAAGATATAACTATGATTAATGGATGCTGCCGGGCGGTGATCTACCAGGGGAGGATATTTTCCTTCCTTCTGCTTGTTGTATATAAGATCCGTTGTAACAGCGACACCTCTCACTAAATATTTATGTTGCTGATCGGTGGATTTCTAGGCAGAGATGGACCTCCGGGACCAGTGTCACTTGGATCTGTTACATGAGAAGCCACTCCGGCCTCTTTGAACAATACGACGCATTTCTCGTCTACATAAAAGATTCAGAGACTCTGGTCACGGAGGTTTTATACCTGGAGACCTGAAGAAGAGAAACTGACAAGAAATAAAAGAGAATAGAAATCCATTCAGGGTCTGTGGAAAGCTGGCTGACAACCCTAGCAGTGGCTGCAATGTATTATAGTTGGATTTTGGGGCCGTCGCACCCGCTTTTTCTTATTCAACCTTCTCACTCATTAAATAGTCTAAATCCGGCAGATGCGATTGTCACCGAGCCGGAAATATCTATTAAATAAGACCACAAAATAATGAGGACAGACGGCTCGGGGGTCTTTATGTAAAACACTGGATATGTCTGCAAAAAATTATTACTATCCCCCCACTCAGACAGCCACAAAAGCCATAAATGGTAGCCAAAAGGAGGCGAATATGTGCCAGAAGACCCAAAGAAGCCCACAAGATGCTATTCACCGAAGATCCCAAAAGTGGTGGTCGCAAAAATTTCCATAAACGCAGTCATAGAAGCACCGTAATTGTTAGTATTGGTGGCCCCCATAAGTGCTAATCTTAAAAAGACCCCTATGTGCTAGCAGCGCAAGTCCCATAAATGTCAACCACAGAATTCCCCGAGTGCCAAGTTGTGGCCAAAAAACCTCCACGTGTCATCCTGAGAGGTCTCAGAAGTGTCAGCATCAGTGGCCCCATTAAGTGGTAGCCAAGAAACCCCCATAACTGGTAGCCAAAGAAGCCCCCATAAGTGGTAGCCAAAGAAGCCCCTATAAGTGGTAGCCAAAGAAGCACCTATAAGTGGTAGCCAAAGAAGCCCCTATAAGTGGTAGCCAAAGAAGCCCCTATAAGTGGTAGCCAAAGAAGCCCCTATAAGTGGTAGCCAAAGAAGCCCCTATAAGTGGTAGCCAAAGAAGCCCCTATAAGTGGTAGCCTAAGAAATCCCTATAAGTGGTTGCCAAAGAAGCCCCCATAAGTGGTAGCCAAAGAAGCCCCCATAAGAGGTAGCCAAAGAAGCCCCTATAAGTGGTAACCAAAGAAACCTCTATAAGTGGTAGCCAAAGAAGCCCCTATAAGTGGTAGTCAAAGAAACCTCTATAAGTGGTAGCCAAAGAATCCCCTATAAGTGGGTGGTAGTCAAAGAAACCTCTATAAGTGGTAGCCAAAAAAGCCCCTATAAGTGGTAGCCAAAGAAGCCCCTATAAGTGGTAGCCAAAGAAGCCCCTATAAGTGGTAGCCTAAGAAATCCCTATAAGTGGTAGCCAAAGAAGCCCCTATAAGTGGTAGCCACAGATGCCAATATAAGTAGTAGGCAAAGAGGCCCCTATAAGTGGTAGTCAAAGAAGCCCCCATAAGTGGTAGTTAAAGAAGCCCCTATAAGTGGTAGCCAAAGAAGCCCCTATAAGTGGTAGCCTAAGAAATCCCTATAAGTGGTAGCCAAAGAAGCCCCTATAAGTGGTAGCCACAGATGCCAATATAAGTAGTAGGCAAAGAAGCCCCTATAAGTGGTAGTCAAAGAAGCCCCCATAAGTGGTAGTTAAAGAAGCCCCTATAAGTGGTAGCCAAAGAAGCCCCCATAAGTGGTAGCCAAAGAAGCCCCTATAAGTGGTAGTCAAAGAAGCCCCCATGAGTGGTAGTTAAAGAAGCCCCTATAAGTGGTAGCCAAAGAAGCCCCCATAAGTGGTAGCCAAAGAAGCCCCTATAAGTGGTAGTCAAAGAAGCCCCCATAAGTGGTAGTTAAAGAAGCCCCTATAAGTGGTAGCCAAAGAAGCCCCCATAAGTGGTAGCCAAAGAAGCCCCTATAAGTGGTAGCCAAAGAAGCCCCTTTAAGTGGTAGCCACAGATGCCAATATAAGTAGTAGGCAAAGAGGCCCCTATAAGTGGTAGTTAAAGAAGCCCCTATAAGTGGTAGCCAAAGAAGCCCCCATAAGTGGTAGCCAAAGAAGCCCCTATAAGTGGTAGTCAAAGAAGCCCCCATAAGTGGTAGTTAAAGAAGCCCCTATAAGTGGTAGCCAAAGAAGCCCCCATAAGTGGTAGCCAAAGAAGCCCCTATAAGTGGTAGCCAAAGAAGCCCCTTTAAGTGGTAGCCACAGATGCCAATATAAGTGGTAGCCAAAGAAGCCCCTTTAAGTGGTAGCCACAGATGCCAATATAAGTGGTAGCCAAAGAAGCCCCTATAAGTGGTAGTCAAAGAAGCCCCCATAAGTGGTAGTTAAAGAAGCCCCTATAAGTGGTAGCCAAAGAAGCCCCTATAAGTGGTAGGCAAAGAAGCCCCTATAAGTGGTAGCCAAAGAAGCCCCCATAAGTGGTAGCCAAAGAAGCCCCTATAAGTGGTAGTCAAAGAAGCCCCCATAAGTGGTAGTTAAAGAAGCCCCTATAAGTGGTAGCCAAAGAAGCCCCCATAAGTGGTAGCCAAAGAAGCCCCTATAAGTGGTAGCCAAAGAAGCCCCTATAAGTGGTAGCCAAAGAAGCCCCTATAAGTGGTAGCCAAAGAAGCCCCTTTAAGTGGTAGCCACAGATGCCAATATAAGTAGTAGGCAAAGAGGCACCTTCATAGGCTTCAGCCACAGAAGTTTCATAGGTTCTAGTAAAAGAAGCCCCTATAACTGGTAGCCACATAAGTGTCCCCAAATGCCAACAATGGAAGCCCCCAAGTGCTAGCCAAAAAGAAGCCCCCACTAGTGCCAGCCTCAGAGCTGCCACTGGCGGCAGAGGAGCACAACCTGGCGTGACCATCGGCCGGGCGCCCACCCAAGTGTCCTGGATGCTCAAGGGCACAGGATGGACCACCACTTGTTTCTTACACGCCGGGTGCCCCCTGTAAGCTGTGCTGTGTGGTCTTCTGCTGACTCTGCTCGAAATCTAGGCCACGGCAGGCGGCTATTCAGCTCCACACATCCAATATCCGCTGCAGCCGCCAGGGGAGGAGGCGAAGAACCAGAAAATCCTCCAATTTAGCTTTAAATACACGTTGAACGTGCGGCAAAAACCCCGCAGGGCTCAGATGAGGGCGCTGGATATTCCCGACCTCCTACTGGAATGTGGCGGATGTGTATGAAGGACGATTATGGGGGGAAGCAGACGAGCGCGGACCACCCCTCCATCCTCCGAGACAAACAGAAAAAAAGGGATCAACTGTAAAAAGAAAATGTTAAGATCTCTGCTTGGATGTCAGTGAATAGAAACCTTCTCATTTCCATCCAGAGGATGAAGTTCCTTACATTGCTGAGACTTTGTTACTGTGTATCAGGGTAGGTAAGCGCCAGGACAGGAGCCAGTTTTATCTCAGGCCTGCGCTGATACACTGTGACAAACTCACCAGCTGTGTGAGCAGGACTAGATGTGGATGGTGTTCGGTCTCTGAATGTGTTGTATCTGACATTACAAGTCATTTCGGCAATCGATAGGGATTTACTGACCCCTTAGTAAAAGTTTGTGAACCCCTCTGGATGAGTGCCGCATATGGACCGCTCGTGATCAGATGTGGAACCCCCTTTAATGAAATCTTCTCACCCCATTATTGCTTGTCTCTCTTCTCTATTCCAGTCCTCTTCTGCTCGCTGTCTCTGTGTGCCGCCTCATCCTTCTTCACCTGCCCGCCATTTTGCACCTGTAACAGCAGCAGCATGGAGGTGGACTGCAGCGGACGAGGACTCACATCTGTCCCCGTGGACATCCCCCAGGACACACGAATCCTCCTGCTCCTCAACAACCGGATAAGTTCCTTGTCTGGAGGCCCCTTTTCCAATCTGACGTCTTTGCACCGTTTGGACCTCTCCAACAATTACCTGGACCAGCTGCCACCGCAGGTGTTTGGGGACCTGGTGAACCTTACGGAGATACGGCTGCGCAACAACAGCATCCGCAGCCTGGAGCGTGAGCTCCTCCAGGGGCTGCAGCAGCTTCGTCGGCTGGACCTCTCCCTCAATTTCTTGTCCTTACTGCCCTCGGGATTATTTGATGACCTACCCACCCTGCACTGGTTGTCCCTACGCTCCAATCGTCTGCAGAGCCTGGAGCGGATGACCTTCGAGCCTCTCGGTGGATTGGAGAACATTCAGCTCGGTGACAATCCATGGGAGTGCGACTGCAACCTTCGAGACTTCAAGCACTGGATGGAGTGGTTCTCTTACCGAGGTAAGCCGCCCGGAGCTCCGAGGTCACCAGTCCTCACAAAGTCCCTTTTCTTCAGCCCTAGGGTCCCATGTGCTCCATTTCCTTTTGGGTTTAGATGTCATAGCACAGGTGTAGAAGTAGTGGTCTTCCTTGGTCCCGGAGAAGATATGAGGACACCAGAAAGATGGTGGCAATAAGCTACACTTATGTCCAGATTCTCTGGTGGCACCTTTCCAATCAAGCCACTGATCTCCTCCAGACCTTGTGGATCTCCACTGGATCTCAGAGATCTGATGCTGTCCATTGGTGACCTTCTGTGGTCCTCCTGAGCTCTGAGCCCTATTAGATAGAAAAACCTGATACAAATTTTACGTTAGGGTAAAAAAAAATTAATCTCTTTATCTGGGAACCAGACAAGAACCCTTAGTAATGTTGTCCAGGTAGAGGTCCAATAAAAGGAACACAGGGTCCTTTGATGGGGCTCCATAGCAAAAATTAAACTGGGGCTCACTTTCTGGTGCGGGTCTACGCATCCATACGCCTAGCCACATGGGACCCCTATCTACTATACTTAAGTAGGTTCTCACAATCCATAAAAAAATGGATGCAGCCAACCAGGGTTCGTCCATGACCGTGAACGTTTTAGAATCCAGCAAGAAATTAACCGTTCTCCCCATTTACTATCCCTACAGGGGGGAAAATTGACGAGCTGCAGTGCACCCTTCCAAAGGAGCTGCGGGGGAGGGACATACGCATGGTCCCCGTGGAGATGTTCAGCTACTGCTCACAGTTAGAGGATGAGAACAATTCAGGGCCTGCTGATAGGCCGGCTTCGCCCTGCACTAAAACAAGCCCCGCCCATGCAGAGCCAGAACCGAGTCCAGACTGTCCTCAAAAACAGAGGTACCGCCCTGCTAGCGTCCGGCGAGCTATCGGCACTGTGATTATTGCTGGAGTGGTCTGTGGTGTGGTTTGCATCATGATGGTGGTTGCAGCGGCTTACGGGTGCATCTACGCCTCTCTGATGGCAAAGTACCACCGAGAGTTGAAAAAACGTCAGCCCCTCATGGGTGACGCAGAAGGAGAACAGGAAGAGCAGAGGCAGATTTCATCTGTGGCGTGAGGAATGCGTCTGGTATCCCCCATGTGTGGAGGTTGCAAATGATCCATTTTAGAAATTAGGTGGTTCCTGCTCCCTAAAGAAAATGGACACATTCACGACCCTTCTAGAAACTGTACAAGGGGTGTAAATCTACCGAATTCAGCCATGGAACAACCTTAGTGAACCAGATGTCAATATTCAATATCTAGATCCACCGGCTGCAAAATGCCATAATGCAAATCCAAAAATCTGGAGAGGTCGTGTCAACTTTTTACTGTGAGCTCTCCGGAAAGTGCAAGTGGAACACATGTAAAATTAGCAAAAAAAAAAAAAAAATGGAACAATAACTCGCCCTTTACACCTCACGTGAGACCCTGACCATCATGGTGGTCACCAGGGACCATGTAAAAGTCTCAGGATGCCTGTACGAGGTCAGATGGGGAGATCCACTGTAACCCCCCAGTCTCATAACTGATCTTCTACAGGATTGCAACTCAGAGACTCTTATTTTTTCTATTTCCCCCCTCCCTAAAGAATCAGCAATAAATATGGCGCCACGTCCAGCTCCTCCTCCCCCCCGGTTGCTAGAATTGCTTTTTCCCCTAGTACCGTATTTGGCAGAGATTCTCTCTTTTTTTTTTTTTTTTTGGAAGACTTCTGTATAGATGAATTGCTTCATAATCAGCTAATTACGGATCCCGGAGTCGGAGGCCGCTGGGACTCGAAAGCCGCCGTCATTTCTTTGAGTCATTTTTTTAAATGCCTCTTTTCCATATGTCATTAAAGCAATGCACTCAGTTACCAAGAGCAACACAGCTGGAAGCGGCTGGAGGAGCAAGCGGGAAGGAGGAGGACAACCTCCGGCTCTGCAGCTGCTCTCCAAGGCAAAATCCCACAATGCTCTGTTAATTAAGAAGCAAAGCAGGATGGGTACGGTCGTCCGAAGCGTAGCTGGTGCATAGGTATGGAAAAGTGCCATGAAGCCCAGGCCAGGGTTTGACGTGATGGCGACATTTTTACCGGATCCACCCCGGGAGTAGATTTATGTCGGTGACTTAAGAATTTTGGAAAATTGTACAAATTTATTGGCCGGTATTCTACAGCCCCCCTTCCATCACAATGGCGGCAATTCCTAGTATGACTCCTATATTACTAAAAAAATTAATTTTTCTTTTCTGGTAAAGCACAGAAAATTTCAGAGAATGTTATCGGACTGAGACTGGACTATAGATAAGAGTTGTACAAACAATATATTTTTCTATGACATAGGATGGAATCTATATCTATCTGTCACCGCCTAGTGCTGTCGGCTCAGTGTCTCCCTCTTTGCCGTGTGAATCGCCCCCTAGTCTCATCTACGATCTGTAACCAATGCACTTTATAATGGAATAAAGATGTGGTCCTTAACGTACGAGAATGTATTCATTATCCCAGGACATTGGGTATGAAATTTTGTGTGGCAAAACTACCGCTACCAGCATGATCCGGGCTCATAATTCAATGTCTCTCATGGTAGACAACCATATGTGTGGCCAAATCTGTTTCGGTCTTGTACACCTCATCAGCGCAGAATAAGAATCTTATTTGTTGGGAAGGCGCCTTATTAAAGTAATCAGATAAAATCAGCTAGAATAAACAGAAAATCAGGAAGCTTTGGGAAAAAAAGCTAAATGACATAGATGATAACTGAGAATTTCTATAGATAGATCTGCTTGGGTCCTGTACACCTCATCAGCGCAGAATAAGAATCTTATTTGTTGGGAAGGCGCCTTATTAAAGTAATCAGATAAAATCAGCTAGAATAAACAGAAAATCAGGAAGCTTTGGGAAAAAAAGCTAAATGACATAGATGATAACTGAGAATTTCTATAGATAGATCTGCTTCGGTCCTGTACACCTCATCAGTGCAGAATAAGAATCTTATTTGTTGGGAAGGCGCCTTATTAAAATAATCAGGTAAAATCAGCTGGAATAAACAGAAAATCAGTAAGCTTTGGAAAAAAATGAAAATGAAATAGATGACAATTGAGAATTTCTATAGACAGATCTGTTTCGGTCCTGTGGTCCTCATTAGTGAAAGATAGGAATCCAGTTACCTGTGCGAGAGGCAGTTTATTAGGCTTTTCTGTGAGACTGTCTCATGGTTGTTGTAAGATCGGGGTATGACGTTGTCACCTTATTGAAGACCAGTACTTGTCCTGTGGACCCATCAGGACAAGTTAAGAATACAGATATTAAGTATGATAGTGATATATGGCTTCCCTGTGAGTCTAGTGGTTCCAGAAAGCTCCATACACAATTTGGGTATCCCTTCAACAAAACCCAGTTTTGCCCTTTCTGGGGTTTGCCTGGTTATCAAGTTGCCAAAGAATTATTAAGGAAACCAGTTCTGGTCTTTTCTGTCTCATTAGCACAGATCAGGAGCCAAGCGATCAATGTAAGGTATCATTTACATGGCTTCTTATAGTTCGGCTAGTGGTTGTAGGAAGATTAAAGCATGATTTGGGTATCACCTGATCGGAGACTTGTTTTGACCTTGAGAGACTCATCAGTACAGGTTTGGAATCTAGTTATCTATGTGCAGGGACAGCTCCAGGTTTTCATGGTCTCCGGGTGAAAGAGTATCAGTGGGCCCCTTTAACACATATCACGATTCATGAGGCACAGATAATAAATATACTGTAGGTATATGTGAAAAATCGCAGCCGGTGGCTTACAGAACAAAAGGAGCAGAACTATATTTAATCCAGACTGATAGGCAGGGTTTATAAAAAGTATACAAAAGATTTTACAAAAGGGACAAAACTATAATACGGTACATCATATACAGTTACATAAAATAAAAGAATAAAACAAAAGAAAGTTACTAAACTTGTCACAGCAATGGCTTCAGATTTATGGAGGGAGACACTCCAGGAAAACCGACAGCACCCACAGTGAACTGTGCCTCCAGGTACGGACAACACCCAAAATTTGGTATTTGCCTTTTATAAGCTTCTAAGTTACACCCGCACACATCCCCTTGATGACTTCTATCAGGGTTGGGCATGGGATGTAGCTTCAGTTTCAGAAAATCATGAGAATCCCTACATTGACAATATCTTTACCCCCGAGAGTCGCAGGTGCTCGATATTGACGTCATATTCTTTATCATGATTTTATCTTTACATAAAGACCAAATAAGACAGGTGTAGCCTCATTTATCAGCCTGTATTCATTGCCCAGTGACGTGAAACCATGCTTTGCCTTCGCCACTTTATAATTTTTTCGAAAATATGATTTTCCTATCTATTGGATTGACGTACTTCATGCAAACCTCCCGTCTTAATTTCTAGTAAGCAGACAAAGGAATCCCAGATCTTTAAGTTTTTCAGAGTCTTATCTCGGTCGTACACTGCTCCACATTCCTGATGCAGACCCTCATCTGTTAGCAATCAGGAGTTTCCTTAGTTACCCATTTCTAAAAGAGGCGGTCAGCTGCACAGAGTGAAATTTGAAAACAGACTGCAAAGTGTAAACTCTTTTCTCTCATCATCATTGATATTAATTTTCTCTATATTAACAGTACAGTACAATGCCAAAGATTTCACTCACTTCTTAAATTACATGAGCTATATCTATTGTAAATTCGACAATAGCTCAGAAACCGGCAAATCCTCGCAGCGTACAGCACACAGTGGCTGCAGACTAATTTTAGACAGGACAGTATAGTCCCCCATACAGTATTATGGACCCCATATATTGCTCCATACAGTATAATGGGTCCCATATATTGCTCCATACAGTATAATAGGCCCCATATATTGCTCCATACAGTATAATAGGCCCCATATATTGCTCCATACAGTATAATAGGCCCCATATATTGCTCCATACAGTATAATGGGTCCCATATATTGCTCCATACAGTATAATAGGCCCCATATATTGCTCCATACAGTATAGTGGACCCCATATATTGCTCCATACAGTATAATAGGCCCCATATAATGCTCCATACAGTATAATAGGCCCCATATATTGCTCCATACAGTATAATGGCCCCATATATTGCTCCATACAGTATAATGGCCCCATATATTACTCCATGCAGTGTAATGGTCCCATAAATTACTCCATACACTATAATGGGCCCCATATATTACTCCATGCAGTGTAATGGTCCCATATAATGCTCCATACAGTATAATAGGCCCCATGTAATGCTACATACGTTATATAATGGCCCGATACAGTGGGGAAAATAAGAATTTGATACACTGCAGATTTTGCAAGTTTTCTCATTTACAAAGAATGGAGGTGTCTGTAATTTTTATTGTAGAAAATCAGGGAAGGGAGCACAACAATATTAGTCTTAGTTGGAGGTGACAAATAATAATGTAATCAATGTGCCCTTTTCCCGAGTGAATGGATGGCAGACCATCCGGTAATAGATAAACAACTGAAGATGGTGAGTGATACACCTGGTGGGGATAATGTGTGTGATAGTAAATAAAAGTGAGAATAAAATTGCTGTATAAAAATGGCCTTTATTTTACAGATTGGCACAACATCATAAAATATATATATATATATATATATATATATATATATATATATACACACACACACACATAGTAATAATGCAATATTAGTGTAAAAAGGCAATTGAACCGCTTATAATAAAGGGAAAATGTAGGATCTTGCAGATGTTGATAATACATCCACAATTATAACAAAATAATCCCTGTATCTCACAGGCCCGGTGCAGGAAAAAATAAATAATAAAAGGCAAAGGTTTTAGCAGCAATGAAGTGCAAAGACTAAAAACAAATAGAAGAAAAAAACATTTTATGTAGAGGTTTGTTTTTGCAAAAGATGCACAGAAATACAGTACAGACCAAAAGTTTGGACACACCTTCTCATTCACAGAGTTTTCTTTATTTTCATGACTCTGAAAATTGTAGATTCACTCTGAAGGCATCAAAACTGAATTACCACATGTGGAATTATATAATTAACAAAAAAGTGTGAAACAACTGAAAACATGTCTTATATTCTAGGTTCTTCAGAGTAGCCACCTTTTGCTTTGAGCTTTGCACACTCTTGGCATTCTCTTGATGAGCTTCAAGAGGTAGTCACCCGAAATGGTCTTCCAACAGTCTTGTAGGAGTTCCCAGAGATGCTTAGCACTTGTTGGCCCTTTTGCCTTCACTCTGCGGTCCAGCTCACCCCAAACCATCTCGATTGGGTTCAGGTCTGGTGACTGTGGAGGCCAGGTCATCTGGCGTAGCACCCCATCACTCTCCTTCTTGGTCAGATAGCCCTTACACAGCCTGGAGGTGGGTTTGGGGTCATTGTCCTGTTGAAAAATAAATAATGGTCCAACTAAACACAAACCGGATGGAATAACATGCCGCTGCAAGATGCTGTGGTAGCCATGCTGATTCTGTATGCCTTCAATTTTAAATAAATCCCCAACAGTGTCACCAGCAAAGCCCCCCCACACCATCACACCTCCTCCTCCATGCTTCACAGTGGGACCAGGCATGTAGAGTCCATCCGTTCACCTTTTCTGCGTCGCACAAAGACACGGTGGTTGGAACCAAAGATCTCACATGTGGACTCATCAGACCAAAGCACAGATTTCCACTGGTCTAATGTCCATTCCTTGTGTTCTTTAGCCCAAACAAGTCTCTTCTTCTTGCTGCCTGTCCTTAGCAGTGGTTTCCTAGCAGCTATTTTACCATGAAGGCCTGCTGCACAAAGTCTCCTCTTAACAGTTGTTGTAGAGATGTGTCTGCTGCTAGAACTCTGTGTGGCATTGACCTGGTCTCTAATCTGAGCTGCTGCTAACCTGCAATTTCTGAGGCTGGTGACTCGGATGAACTTATCCTCCGCAGCAGAGGTGACTCTTGGTCTTTCTTTCCTGGGGCGGTCCTCATGTGAGCCAGTTTCTTTGAAGCGCTTGACGGTTTTTGCCACTGCACTTGGGGACACTTTCAAAGTTTTCCCAATTTTTCGGACTGACTGACCTTCATTTCTTAAAGTAATGATGGCCGCTCGCTTTTCTTTACTTAGCTGCTTTTTTCTTGCCATAATACAAATTCTAACAGTCTATTCAGTAGGACTATCAGCTGTGTATCCACCAGACTTCTGCACAACACAACTGATGGTCCCAACCCAATTTATAAGGCGAGAAATCCCACTTATTAAACCTGACAGGGCACACCTGTGAAGTGAAAACCATTTCCGGTGACTACCTCTTGAAGCTCATCAAGAGAATGCCAAAAGTGTGCAAAGCAGTAATCAAAGCAAAAGGTGGCTACTTTGAAGAACCTAGAATATAAGACATATTTTCAGTTGTTTCACACTTTTTTTTGTTAATTATATAATCCCACATGTGGTAATTCATAGTTTTGATGCCTTCAGAGTGAATCTACAATTTTCACAGTCATGAAAATAAAGAAAACTCTTTGAATGAGAAGGTGTGTCCAAACTTTTGGTCTGTACTGTGTATATAGTGCAAATTACATGGACCTATTGTGCAAACTCGCAATATAATATAAGTATCTAGAGTGTGCAAAAAAATGCAAAAGGTACAAAATGTGCAAGGCAGTGCAAATTATAACATAAACCATATATACATATAATAATGTGAAGTTTGCACAAAGTGCAAAACTATGTGCAATACACAAATTGTGCAAAAAGGTGCCAATTCAACAGTAAAGAATATAGTACACATAAGGTGCAAACTGGACAGGCCACAAATATCGATTGTGCATACAAAAGCACAGTATAAAAATATGTGGACTATAACAAATGAAAAACAACCATCAATATGAAGGTCACATGTGCAGAAATGCGCTGACAGCCAAGCCTAGAATAACGCTAATAATAGCGGTGGAACACCAATACCTGCTGGCCCAGGACATGTGAGAGGAGCGGTGTGCCGGTATAACGCGCTTTTAGACAGCAATTTTATTCTCACTTTTATGTATTATCGCACATTTTCCCCACCAGGTGCATCACTCACCATCTTCAGTTGTGCTTATAAATAATTTTTATCGTAGGTACACTTCAACTGTGTCAAGACAAAAAAAAAATAAAGAAAACAGAGAATCACATTATAGGATTGTTACATAATTAATTTGCATTTTATTGCATGAAATAAGTATTTGATCACCGACAAACCATCAAGAATTCTGTCTCTCACAGACCTGTTAGTTTTCTGTAAGAAGCCTCCTACTCTGCACTCATTATCTGGATTAATTGCACCTGTTTGAACTTGTTACATGTATAAAAGACACCTGTCCACACACTCAATCACACTCCAACCTCTCCACCATGGCCAAGACCAAAGAGCTGTCTAAGGACATCTGGTACACAATTGTAGACCTGCACAAGGCTGGGATGGGCTACGGGACAAAAGGCAAGCAGCTTGATGAGACGAAAACAACTGTTGGTGCAATTATTAGAAAATGGAAGAAACACAAGATGACTGTCAATCTTCCTCTGTCTGGGGCTCCATGCAAGATCTCGCCTCGTGGGGTAAGGATGATTCTGAGAAAGGTCAGGAATCAGCCCAGACATACACGGGAGAACTTGGCCAGTGACCTGAAGAGAGCTGTAACCAGTCTCACACATTACCAATAGCAACACACTATGGTGTCATGGATTAAAATCCTGTAAAGCCCGAAAGACCCCCTGCTCATGCCTACACATGTCCAGGCCCTTTTGAAGTCTGCCAGTGACCATCTGGATTATCCAGAGGATCCATGGTAGGTGGTCATGTGGTCAGATGAGACCAAAATAGAACTTTTTGGTATCAACTCCACTCACCATCTTTGGAGAAAGAAGAAGAATGAGTACAACCTCAAGAACACCGTCCCAACCGTGAAGCATGGTGGGGGAAACATCATACTTTGGGGGGTGCGTTTCTGCAAAGGGGACAGGACGTCTGCACCGTATTGAAGGGAGGAAGGATGGGGTCATGTATCGCGAGATTTTGGCCCACAACCTCCTTCCCTCATGTAATGTAAGATATAATGTTGCAGAACTTTCTAGAAATCTCCCATTTCACTCTACTGAGGACATTGTAGCCTGTCACAAGCTTGCAGCATCCTCCTTCTCCCCTCCTCTTTTCGCCCACAGCTTACACACACACACAGACCAGTGCCCCCCTGCTTGCAGCTCTGTGAAATCTGAACTCACACCGAGGAATTCTTCCCTCCCCTCCCCATGCAAGGGATGTTAATTAAGCTGAGTGAAAAAGAATGTCTTTGTTTGAAACAAGTCGGGGCAAGCATATGAATGAGAGATATTAAAAGAAGCCTAGCGCAGACTCCGGTCACGACAGAAAAATGAAACGGACATTTCTGTGATCTGCGCGGACCCGGATTCCCTACGGTCGCTCTTGCAAAATCCTAATCTCTCCAGAAACTGAGATATGGATTGCTACCAAACAGAGTGTCCTAAGCATGGCATGCATGGTGTTGTTCTATTCTATGCTATAAATCACAAACAATGATGCCCTATGTGTGTTGGTACGGGCTTTTCTCAATTAGATATAGTTATTCTAAGTTTTGTAGCCAAATCCTAACTTGGAGAGAGGGAGGTTGGACCTCTCCAGACCACCCATTTCATGAGGTCACAGACCCTAGTCTATAGGTATTACCTAGCAAATTCCAGTCAGTTGGAGCTGAGTTCTGATGCTGGCGAGACGTGCAGATGTCTTGGGATGTCTGGTTGGCTGCCCATCCCCCTCCAAGCCACATGGGATGCCTAAAGAGTCATAGCAACTGTGAGTGTACTTTCTGTTTTCATCCATTTTGTTCTATACTTGTATTTGCACATATGTAATGTCTCAACTTTATAGCAACTTTAATCTGTATAATCACTGCCCGACTTTGGGGAATAAATCGTAAAATTATCAGTTTGACTCCATGCTCTAAGAAACGAACTATGCGCCTTTTTTAGATAATCGCTACTAATTTCAGGGGTTTGCCGCGGACCCTCTTAATTAACTCTTTGATTAAGTAAAGCGTGGCTGGTGGCAGCGTGGTGTGCACGGCTGGCTCGGCTAGCTGGCAGTACAGACGGGTCTTACATGCTGAATGAGGGGCTGCGGCCACAGCATTGATAATTCCCTTACTGCAGTAGTCTAGTGGCCCGTGCACAACAAGCAGCCCGTCTGGCGACTAATTATCCTAGGTGCAGTTCCCTGACTGACCTGAGGTTAAGGGGAGCGCCGGAGAGCTGCGAGTTCCAAAGTGGAACTGAGAAAGTGGGATATACATAAATCCCCGCAGTTCTTGGAAGGTTGTTAGCAGTGGTGGGGCATCCAAAATACCCCCTGCGGTAAATTGTTAGAGCAAGATTAGCTTGCTGTATTTTTGTCACGTGGCGCTGGTGGTGGGATAACTAAGATAAGCCCCCACTGTTCCTGTGTTAGCCGTGTGCTGGCAGTGCGTCGCGTCCCTCCGTCCGCTGACCTGCTGGTGCCAGTGGTGGAATCGTGACGTTTTGGTGGCACAGGGTCCGCCGTTCGTCACAATTCGGTGGCAGCGGCGTGCCTCCTGCTGCCGTATCGTGGCGTGCCTCCTGCTGCCGTATCGTCACATATTGGTGGCAGCGGTGGGATGTTCCTCACACCTCAGTAAGAGCATTGAAGATGGGTCGTGGCTGGGTCTTCCAGCATGACCATGACCCAAAACACACAGCCAGGGCAACTAAGGAGTGGCTCCGTAAGAAGCATTTAATGGTCCTGAAGTGGACTAGCCAGTGTCCAGACCTGAACCCAATAGAACATTTTGGAGAAGCTGAAACCCAATGTTGCCCAGTAAGAACCCCACAACCTGAAAGATCTGAAGAAGAGCTGTATGGAGAAGTGGGCCAAAATCCATGCTGCAGCTCCATATATTGCCCCATATAGTATGTAACGGCCCCATATATTGCTCTATACAGTATAATGGGACCATATAATAATCTATGCAGGCCCTGTATAATACCCCATACAGTATATAACGGCCGCATATATTGCTACATACATAAAAAAAAAATAATCAAACACTCACTTATCCTAGTTTCCCACTGCTCGGGTCTCTTTAGCATCTTCAGGCTCTCTGCACTGCTCCACAGAGGGCGGCACGCTGTAGTGACGTCATCGCACCCTCCTCCCTGAGACGTCACAGAGAGTCAAAAGACGCTAAAGAGACTGGAGCAGTGGGGGAATAAGGAGCAGTGAGTATTTGAGGGGGAGGGCCTGGTGCCAGCACTGGTTCCGGGCTCCCCCAACTCACAGGCCCCATAGCGTGCCAGTGTCACTGACAGAGATTGACCCCCATCATATGTCCAGGGCTCCGGCACTTGCGCGGGTGCGCCGGGTGGTGATGCTAGCCCTTTCTATGTGGGATATCATTTACATGGGCTCTGTGAGTCAGAGACCGGTTCTATTCTTATTAGCCTCATCAGCGCAAGTCAGGATTCCTGTATAATACGGATATACAGTATGACTTCCGTGTGAGACTGTTTTGTGCTTGTAGTAAACTTAAAAATACAACTTTTAAGCATCGCTTCATCGGTCATTCGGAGACCAGTTCCGGTCTTGTGGTCTCATCAGCAAAGATTAGAAGCCCAGTATGCTTTTTACAGAGGCTTAGGATAGTATTCTTAAAAATTGGACTAAGAGGAACTTTAATATCTTACATAAGGAAAAAAGAAAATCAGCCCATAGCTCTCCCCCAAAGGTGAGAACCAAAAGTGCCATTTACATGGTGCCTTTGTTTCGGTCTTCTGAACCTCATCAGCACAAATTGGTTGGGTCAAATTCTGTTTGGGATACTGACTTTCCTTCAGGATGATGGTATGGAGTTTTCTTGCTCTTCCACCCGGCCGGTCCCTCTCCCGTCTCACAGCATGCAGTCTCACAGCATGGAGGTACAGCTGCTGCATCTCCCTCCTTCCCCTAAAGGCTGTATGACCGAATTACATATACAGTAAAGCCTTAGTTACATTCATAATTTCAAGCAGACGCCGATACATTAATTCTCTAATTATGATCATGAATCTTGGTTATTGATCACATTATCGAGACACAAATGGCCACTAGGTGATCCCATCCCTTTAAGAAAGATCAGGAGCATTTACACCATTAAGACCCTTCTACCGGGAAGGAAACGACGTGCGATTATATAGAAGATTAAGCGCTAAGGATGACAGCACATTCCTGTTACCAGAGCAACTCGGGAGCCGGCAGCTCGTCATCTGCAGAGGTCACCACGAGCAGTCCCACATCAGAGGGCAGATAGCGGCACTGTGCTGGGTCGTACCATGCTGCGCCCATGCACATGCCATATCCCCGCCACTATACTGCTGACACCATCATCCCCAACACATCCCATCACCCGCCGCAGCAACCAGGCCTGAATGTGAAGAGATCAGCACATTCTGATAACACAACACCTGACTCCGAACACCCCCTAATAATGATTGAAATGCGCCTCACGTACGACCGATGTCACCAACTGTTAAAGGGCAAAGTCACAATGATATTACCGCTACCATACAGCAAACATAACGACATTACACAACGAAGACAGACCCCGATTAGTACTTGGTGCAAGCCGAACGTCACAGCGAGGATCACCAACCCGCACAGCAAAGACGTCATGTGCCACACATTGCCAACACCACTGTCACCTGTCAGGCCCAAATACCAACTGCCCCTATGTACAAGTTATAACTGCTATAATACTGCTCCTATATACAAGATTATAACTACTATAATACTGCCCCTATGTACAAGAATATAACTACTATAATACTGCTCCTATGTACAAGAATATAACTACTATAATACTGCCCCTATGTACAAGAATATAACTACTATAATACTGCTCCTATGTACAAGAATATAACTACTATAATACTGCTCCTATATACAAGAATATAACTACTATAATACTGCCCCTATGTACAAGAATATAACTACTATAATACTGCTCTATGTACAAGAATATAACTACTATAATACTGCCTCTATGTACAAGAATATAACTACTATAATACTGCCCCTATGTACAGGAATATAACTACTATAATACTGCCCCTATGTACAAGAATATAACTACTATAATACTGCTCTATGTACAAGAATATAACTACTATAATACTGCTCCCTATATACAAGAATATAACTACTATAATACTGCTCTATGTACAAGAATATAACTACTATAATACTGCTCCCTATATACAAGAATATAACTAATATAATACTGCTCTATGTACAAGAATATAACTACTATAATACTGCTCCCTATATACAAGAATATAACTACTATAATACTGATCTATGTACAAGAATATAACTACTATAATACTGCCCCTATGTACAAGAATATAACTACTATAATACTGCTCCTATGTACAAGAAAACAACTACTATAATACTGCTCCCTATGTACAAGAATATAACTACTATAATACTGCCCCTATATACAAGAATATAACTACTATAATACTCCTCCTATGTACAAGAATATAACTACTATAATACTGCCCCTATGTACAAGAATATAACTACTATAATACTGCTCCTATGTACAAGAATACAACTACTATAATACTGCCCCCTATATACAAGAATATAACTAATATAATACTGCTCTATGTACAAGAATATAACTACTATAATACTGCTCCCTATATACAAGAATATAACTACTATAATACTGCTCTATGTACAAGAATATAACTCCTATAATACTGCCCCTATGTACAAGAATATAACTACTATAATACTGCTCCTATGTACAAGAATACAACTACTATAATACTGCTCCCTATGTACAAGAATATAACTACTATAATACTGCCTCCTAGCTGTGAGGTTGTATGTCTGTGGTTCTCCTCATGTCTGGAGCAAGCCCAGGGAGGGGCCACCCTGGGCAGGGAAGCTCCCCAAGCAAGGCCCTGGCTTCCAGGCCTACACTGGGAGGAAACTCCCAACCTTCTCATGTGGATGGAAATCCCAGAGTTGCCTCTGGGGAAAATAAACCTCAGAATGGAAGTCCCAGCAGCATGGAGAAAGATCCTGTGTTGAAGTTCAGCACAGGAAAGAAACAAGAGAAAGCTTTGTCTGTGTGCAAGGACGTTACAGTTAAACAGTCGGCCGGTCAAGGCAAACAGTGTCCAGAGCCTGGAAGGAAATCCCAGAAGGCATCTTCTGCTGAGAACCTGAGTGCTGGAGGGCAGGTGGCTGCACAGAAGGTGAGGCAGAGCCATCACCAGCTTCAGGTGTGCAGCTCACTCCAGGCAGACAGAGACGGACATCTCTGGAGAAGCAAACACTCCAGGAGAACCTTCAGCTGAGACATGTGGTGACCAGCATGGCGAGCTCTGGACGCACGAGGTTGCAGGCTGGTGGCAGCGGCAAAAGTGTTGCGGAGGCTGGAGCCACAAAACAAGCGACATTAAAAACTAACGTGTCAACCCCTAAAGCAAGACCCCAGAAGGAGCCGCCGCGTGCCCCAGAGCTACAGCTGGCAGAGGAGATACCAGGACTGGTCAGGAGGATGGGTGAGTTGCAGCAGCAGAGGAATCTTCTGCAAGTGGAAATTGACTGTATTTACAAGGTGAAGGCTGCTAATCCTGGGGATCACTCTGCATATGACCAGAGACTGAATGCACTGGGGGTAGAGCTGGCGACTGTGGTGCGGGACATAGACTGTGTGCTGGCGAGGATGGGGCCCCTGGCAGAGACATATAGGAACCAGGAGCGGTTTAGGTCCTGCACGCAGGACTCTGCTGTTTCCCGCACAGACATTGTCCCAGGTGGGACCCAGCAGCAGGTACGGCCGGTGCTGCAGGCCGCTGGCTGTTTTAAGGAGGGTCAGATACTACACCAGCAGCCGCAACTACCTGCGGCAGACCCCAAGCAGGAGAAAGAGGCTCAGATCCCAGCGGTACCACAAGTCCCAGCACAACAGCAAGACAGTGGACATGAGACTGCATCTACTGTTGGTGTCCAGGAGAGCACTAATTCTGGGGATATTGATACTGTTCATGTGGGGTTGGGGGCTGAAGGGGGTACAGAGACTGTGGTGGACATTGCGCATCCTGATGACGCTATTGAGATTGATAATAATAATAATGTGCAAAATGTCTGTGATTTCCCCCCTTTGGTTTCCAGCACACAAGGTGCAACAGGCCCCTCCGCTGCAGACCCTCGCCCTGTCAGTCAGCCCAGTGTGGCCCCACAGGTCCCTCCCAGTAATGTTTGGAGCTGCGGCGCTCCGTCCTTTACCTCCGGCGCCAATTACACCGGGCAGGCTTTCAAAAGGAGGAATGTGGTGAGGTTCAGGCACAGAGGTGCCAAGGAGGACCTGCCGGACAGGAGGCTGGTAGTCAGGGAGCTTCTGTGCCGCCAGATGGGGTTTGCGCCGGTTAATATCTTGGCGGTCATCAATCTGCCAGACAGACAGGGATATGACATCAGCTTTAAGCTTATGTCTGATCTGGGCAGATTCTGGGCCAATTTCCCCAAGTTCAGGGACGCTGATGGTTGGAATAAGTTCAGCTTCATTCCAATATCTAAGCCGGATACCGCCATGGTTAATATCATCTTTTGGAATTAGGCTGTTCCCCCGCAGGACATTGTGGTGTGGCTCCGGAGGCATTGTGACCTTGTCTCCGACCTCACCAAAAACAGGGATGAGGACGGTATATGGACCGGTGGATGGAAGGTGCTGGTGAAATTGCGCCAGCACAACAATATCACGGCTCACTTACCCAACTCCTTCTTTATCGGGAGGGAGAAGGGAGTTTGCTTCTACCCTGGGCAGCCACGAAAGTGTTTTAAGTGTGGTAAAGTGGGTCACCTGGCAAACACCTGTACCGTGGTAAAGTGCAGCCTGTGCGGGGAAGTCGGCCACTTAGCGGCAGATTGCCAGAACATCAGGTGCAACCTCTGTGGGGAGGTCGGCCACCCTCACAGGGACTGTCCTGATGCCTGGCACAATATATGCAAGCTCCTTCCTGATGAGGAGTTAGTGACAGGGACAGGAGCATGGAGGTCGTCCCTCAGGTCCAGCAGCCACATGTAGCCACCACTTCAGTATCACCATCTCTAGCTGAAGAAAGTGGCTGTAATCAGGTAAAAAGGAAAAAAAAGGACAAAGCCTCCCGTAAACCTGAGGAGGAGTATGTCACTAGCCAGGGTGGCAGGAAAAAAGTCCAGAGTTCGGCAGGTGTGATGGTCGTGTCCAATAAGTTTGATGTTTTGTCTCTGATGGGGACTTGAGATAAAAAGAACAGAGACTGAGTATGACAGGGACGTAGCGGACCTTCCCCCTACAAAACGGAAGCCTGTACCTGCTGACACTGAGATACAGTCTGACATGTAGTCAGAACATCTGTGACCCAGACTTATGATGGCGGCTTTTACATCTCTGTTCCTCTGTTGTGGTATTGTGATGGCAGATTTCTCATTAAAAGTAACATCCAGTAATGTGAACAGCATTAACGTGAGGAGGACGAGGCACGCTGTCTATGACCATCTCCGATACCTGGACGCAGATGTCCTCTTTCTGCAGGAGACGCGGCTGACGACTCAGGGGCTCATGAGGGAGGCTGAGAGGGAATGGCGGTCTGGTCCCTCTTTTTGGTCACTGGCTGTGGAGCCGTACGCCGGGGTCGCCATTCTGTTTAACACCAGGGATGTGACAGTACATAGGATGACGGAGGTGGTTATGGGAAGGTGTCTGGTCCTGGAAGTCACTGTCCATGGGAGGCGTCTCCGGCTTATTAACATCTATGGGCCACAGACGGTGACTGACAGGATACAGTTATTTAATGATGTCAAGCCTTATCTGTTCACCTCTCTTCCAGTGATAATGGCGGGGGACTTTAATGCCATACTGACATCAGGTGACAGCTCCTCAGGTAGAACCGTGACGAGGGATGGTAGGATCTTGAATAACATAGTCCTGCAGGCCGGATTAGGGGACATCTTTAAACGGGGAGGACGAAAGCCAAAATTAACCTATTCCTGCTCCAATAGAAGCAGTAGAATAGATCTGGCTTTTGTAAGTCCCATGGAAGTCATTGGTGCCATGAGTGAGAGAGTCGTCCCATACTCAGACCATCTTGCCCTATATTTCTGCCTGGGGGCCACTAAGCGAGCTGATGTTGGTAGGGGGTTAAGGAGACTCAATTCCAGCCTCCTCCATGATGTCTCTGTCCAGAGTTGTGTCCACTCCCTTTTGCAGGGTCATCTACAGAGAGTGGACTTCTATGACAACATGGCCGACTGGTGGGAGGACGTCAAGGATGATATCAGATACCTCTTGAAGAGACTGTCAGTTAAGAAAGGCAGGAGTAAGTACAGCCAGTACCTAAGGCTGCGCAAAGAATTGGAGTCACTGTATTCGGAGGGCGGGGGTAACAAAGAGAAGATCGACCGGCTGAAATCTGAGATAAGGCAGTATCAGTATAGCAGGTATACCTCCTTGGTTCTTGAACGGGATTATGGGGTCTTAGGGGCACCTGATCCCTTTGAGAATTGCCGGGAGCGGGTGGCCAATAAATTGGTCACAGGTCTCATTGACTCCCAGGGTGTATTGCAGGAATCTCGGGAGGGTATCCTGGGGGTTGTGAAATCTTATTATACTGACTTGTTTCAGAGGAAGGCTTTGGATAAACATAAAATGACTCAATTCTTGGAGGCAACTCCAACGCCTGATACTAATGATCTGGACTTTTCTCCTTTGACAGCAGAATTAACGGTGGAGGAGGTTAAGGAGGCCATTGATAAGTTACATCTGAAGAAGGCACCAGGCCCGGATGGTATAACAGCAGAATTTTATAACAAATTCAGAGACCTCCTGGCTCCAATTCTTGTGGATGTTTACAAAAATTGTCTAGAAAATCACCTGATGCCTCCATCCATGAGAGTGTCCTCATTAATTCTGCTGTCTAAAGGTAAGGAGCCGAGCGACATCAAGAACTGGAGGCCAATTGCCCTCTTGAATGTTGACAGGAAGATTCTGGCAAGGATCCTGTTTTCTAGGTTAGTCTGTTTGTCCTCGGCACTGTTGGTAGGCTCTCAGTTTGGCACGGTAAAAGGGCGGAACATCTCTGGAGCGGTCATCTCGATACGGGAGATGTTTGAGAGATGTAAAGCTCTGCGGTGTGGGAGATGTGTTGTCAGTCTGGACCAGGCTAAAGCCTTTGACAGAGTTGATCATGACTATCTGTGGGCCACTTTGTCAAAGTACGGTATTCCAGGACAATTTGTGGATTGGCTGAAGACTTTGTACAGAGAGGCGGTGAGCTTTCCTCTGATTAATGGTTGGCAGGGTGGCACTTTTGGAGTTGAGGCGGGGGTGAGACAGGGCTGCCCGCTGAGTCCACTCCTGTATGTTTTTGCCATAGACCCGTTTCTGAGGTCACTGCAGGAGTGTAACTTTTGGGGGGTGCCGGTCCCCCACTGCTCGCCTCTGAAGGTGGTTGCCTACGCGGATGATGTGACGCTGGTGATATCCAATCCTCATGAGGTGCAGATGTTGTCTGCGGCCATCAGAAGTTACTCAGGGGCCTCCGGGTCTCTGGTCAACCTTGAGAAGAGTCAAGCTCTGTGGACATTGCAATCTGACCCAGACTTTGATCTGCCGCAGTTTGTTAAGGCCTCCACCCATATTAAGATCTTAGGGGTGAAATTTGGGAGGGAAGATAATGCCAGCCTAAATTGGGAGGAAAAATTGGAGACCGGAAATGCAAAGGTTCAGCGATGGAAGAACTGGAGGCTGACCTACAGAGAAAGGGTTGCTATGTTGAAGACGTACCTGGTCCCCGTCTTCTTGTATGTCTCTGTCGTTTTTCCTTTGCCAGAATCCTTCTCGGCGAGGCTCCTCAGCCTGTTCTTCCAGCTCTTGTGGGGGAACAGGATGAACCTGATAAAGAGGGGAATAACGTACCTACAGCGGAGTGAGGGCGGGCTGGATATGTTAAATCCAAGGGTTTTCTTTGACTCCTTGTTTCTGAAAGTAAATTTTGGGAGCATGGATTCAAACAGTAGCTCCCTGTGGGTAAATAGTATCAGGTATTGGATATTGCCTTTTGCAGAATCTTGGGTGCGAGGCGGCAGTCTCAAGAGGAGGAGATGGACAGGTGACCACCTCCCCCAGTATCTGGAATATGGTCTGAAGTGTGTCAGGAAGTGGAGACTGGAGAAGTCCTACATTGAGAGTAATACGAGGAAAGATCTGTGTGCTCATATATGTAGGACTTTCTTCCACTCTCCACTGGCCCTAAGGGATTGTGCCACTAGTACACTTCAGGACAGTCTCCGATTCCTCAACGGGAGGCGACTTCCAGCAAAGTTTTTTGACATTGCTTGGCTGTCGCTACATGGGAAAATCTTTGTGAGGGGGAACTTGAAATATTTAAGTGTTTCGGATCGGAACTGTCCCCTTGGTTGTCAGCAAGAGGAAACCATGGAGCATTTTATTTGTGATTGCTGGGGAGGTAGGGAAATATGGACGGAAGTATCGACCAAGCTGAAAATCCCCAGACTGCTGTCCCTGAATTACCCTGACATTATCTATGGAGTCCCATCCACTGACGGTAACAACGACAGGGGGACAATGTACCTGATCATTACCACCATTAAGTATTACCACTGGCACATGAGAACCCGAGTGTCCCTCCACAGCGAGCCCTTCCATCCCGTCACCGCAGCCACAAAGATACTGTCCGAGCTCAGATGGATAAGAGCGATAGAGATAAAGAAAAGTCAGAGTAATGAGAAACTATGGAGGAATGTGTCTGTGGGATAATAACATGATCATGTTACTAAAAGTGTTTATTTCATATTCTTCCTTCCGCAGGAGTGAACTCTAAGTTACCTTTATTCCTAATGTATTAATTTAGTTCTATAATTATTGTCTGATGCATTCATGAGGATTTATGTTTTGTATTAAGGAAGAATTCTGTTTCTTTTAATTGTATTTGTTGGTTTTATACAATAAAAATTGCCCCCTATGTACAAGAATATAACTACTATAATACTGCTCCTATGTACAAGAATATAACTACTATAATACTGCCCCTATATACAAGAATATAACTACTATAATACTGCCCCTATGTACAAGAATATAACTACTATAATACTGCCCCTATGTACAAGAATATAACTACTATAATACTGTCCCCTATGTACAAGAATATAACTACTATAATACTGCCCCTATGTACAAGAATATAACTACTATAATACTGCTCCTATGTACAAGAATATAACTACTATAATACTGCTCCTATGTACAAGAATATAACTACTATAATACTGCCCCTATATACAAGAATATAACTACTATAATACTGCCCCTATGTACAAGAATATAACTACTATAATACTGCCCCTATGTACAAGAATATAACTACTATAATACTGTCCCCTATGTACAAGAATATAACTACTATAATACTGCCCCTATGTACAAGAATATAACTACTATAATACTGCTCCTATGTACAAGAATATAACTACTATAATACTGCTCCTATGTACAAGAATATAACTACTATAATACTGCCCCTATATACAAGAATATAACTACTATAATACTGCTCCTATGTACAAGAATATAACTACTATAATACTGCCCCTATGTACAAGAATATAACTACTATAATACTGCCCCTATGTACAAGAATATAACTACTATAATACTGCCCCCTATGTACAAGAATATAACTACTATAATACTGCTCCTATGTACAAGAATATAACTACTATAATACTGCTCCTATGTACAAGAATATAACTACTATAATACTGCCCCTATGTACAAGAATATAACTACTATAATACTGCTCCCTATGTACAAGAATATAACTACTATAATACTGCTCCCTATGTACAAGAATATAACTACTATAATACTGCTCCTATGTACAAGAATATAACTACTATAATACTGCCCCTATGTACAAGAATATAACTACTATAATACTGCCCCTATGTACAAGAATATAACTACTATAATACTGCCCCCTATGTACAAGAATATAACTACTATAATACTGCTCCTATGTACAAGAATATAACTACTATAATACTGCTCCTATGTACAAGAATATAACTACTATAATACTGCCCCTATGTACAAGAATATAACTACTATAATACTGCCCCTATGTACAAGAATATAACTACTATAATACTGCCCCCTATGTACAAGAATATAACTACTATAATACTGCTCCTATGTACAAGAATATAACTACTATAATACTGCTCCTATGTACAAGAATATAACTACTATAATACTGCCCCTATGTACAAGAATATAACTACTATAATACTGCTCCTATGTACAAGAATATAACTACTATAATACTGCCCCTATGTACAAGAATATAACTACTATAATACTGCCCCTATGTACAAGAATATAACTACTATAATACTGCTCCTATGTACAAGAATATAACTACTATAATACTGCTCCTATGTACAAGAATATAACTACTATAATATTGCTCCTATGTACAAGAATATAACTACTATAATACTGCCCCTATGTACAAGAATATAACTACTATAATACTGCCCCTATGTACAAGAATATAACTACTATAATATTGCCCCTATGTACAAGAATATAACTACTATAATACTGCTCCTATGTACAAGAATATAACTACTATAATACTGCCCCCTATGTACAAGAATATAACTACTATAATACTGTCCCTATGTACAAGAATATAACTACTATAATACTGCCCCCTATGTACAAGAATATAACTACTATAATACTGTCCCTATGTACAAGAATATAACTACTATAATATTGCCCCTATGTACAAGAATATAACTACTATAATACTGCTCCTATGTACAAGAATATAACTACTATAATACTGCCCCCTATGTACAAGAATATAACTACTATAATACTGTCCCTATGTACAAGAATATAACTACTATAATACTGCCCCCTATGTACAAGAATATAACTACTATAATACTGTCCCTATGTACAAGAATATAACTACTATAATACTGCCCCCTATGTACAAGAATATAACTACTATAATACTGCCCCTATGTACAAGAATATAACTACTATAATACTGCCCCCTATGTACAAGAATATAACTACTATAATACTGTCCCTATGTACAAGAATATAACTACTATAATATTGCCCCTATGTACAAGAATATAACTACTATAATACTGCTCATATGTACAAGAATATAACTACTATAATACTGCTCCTATGTACAAGAATATAACTACTATAATACTGCCCCCTATGTACAAGAATATAACTACTATAATACTGTCCCTATGTACAAGAATATAACTACTATAATACTGCCCCCTATGTACAAGAATATAACTACTATAATACTGCCCCTATGTACAAGAATATAACTACTATAATACTGCCCCCTATGTACAAGAATATAACTACTATAATACTGCTCCTATATACAATAATCTAACTACTATAATACTGCCCCCTATATACAATATAACTACTATAATACTGCCCCTATGTACAAGAATATAACTACTATAATACTGCTCCTATATACAATAATATAACTACTATAATACTGCCCCCTATATACAAGAATATAACTACTATTATACTGTTATGATGATGGTCCCTGACGAGGCAGGATTACCGCTTTACGGCTTATCATAGGAAAAATTCAAAAAACTCCCACCACAAGATCTGGCCTTCCCAAAACCTTGTCTGATGAACACATGCCCATCTAGCAGGATGCAGCCGGCCTCCACTAATAAAGGCAAGGGGCGGCACAGGTGCAATCCACTGATAAAACAATGGAGAACGCAGGTATGGGGGGGGAGCAGGGTCACGTCTCCACGGGGAGAACCGCTGCTACTGTACACTGCGCAGGTATGGGGGGGAGCGGGGTCACGTCTCAAGGGGGAGAACCGCTGCTACTGTACACTGCGCAGGTATGGGGGGGGAGCGGGGTGACGTCTCCACAGGGAGAACCGCTGCTACTGTACACTGCGCAGGTATGGGGGGCAAGCGGGGTCACGTCTCCACAGGGAGAACCGCTGCTACTGTACACTGTGCAGGTATGGGGGGCGAGCGGGGTCACGTCTCCACAGGGAGAACCGCTGCTACTGTACACTGCGCAGGTATGGGGGGGGGGGGGGAGCAGGGTCACGTCTCCACAGGGAGAACCGCTGCTACTGTACACTGCGCAGGTATGGGGGGGAGCGGGGTCACGTCTCAAGGGGGAGAACCGCTGCTACTGTACACTGCGCAGGTATGGGGGGGAGCAGGGTCACGTCTCCACAGGGAGAACCGCTGCTACTGTACACTGCGCAGGTATGGGGGGCAAGCGGGGTCACGTCTCCACAGGGAGAACCGCTGCTACTGTACACTGCGCAGGTATGGGGGGGGGGGGGGGAGCAGGGTCACGTCTCCACAGGGAGAACCGCTGCTACTGTACACTGTGCAGGTATGGGGGGCGAGCGGGGTCACGTCTCAAGGGGGAGAACCGCTGCTACTGTACACTGCGCAGGTATGGGGGGGGGGGAGCAGGGTCACGTCTCCACAGGGAGAACCGCTGCTACTGTACACTGCGCAGGTATGGGGGGCGAGCGGGGTCACGTCTCCACGGGGAGAACCGCTGCTACTGTACACTGTGCAGGTATGGGGGGGGGGGGAGCAGGGTCACGTCTCCACAGGGAGAACCGCTGCTACTGTACACTGCGCAGGTATGGGGGGGGGGGGAGCAGGGTCACGTCTCCACAGGGAGAACCGCTGCTACTGTACACTGTGCAGGTATGGGGGGCGAGCGGGGTCACGTCTCAAGGGGGAGAACCGCTGCTACTGTACACTGCGCAGGTATGGGGGGCGAGCGGGGTCACGTCTCCACAGGGAGAACCGCTGCTACTGTACACTGTGCAGGTATGGGGGGCGAGCGGGGTCACGTCTCAACGGGGAGAACCGCTGCTACTGTACACTGCGCAGGTATGGGGGGCGAGCGGGGTCACGTCTCCACGGGGAGTACCGCTGCTACTGTACACTGTGCAGGTATGGGGGGCGAGCGGGGTGACGTCTCCACGGGGAGAACCGCTGCTACTGTACACTGCGCAGGTATGGGGGGCGAGCGGGGTCACGTCTCCACGGGGAGAACCGCTGCTACTGTACACTGTGCAGGTATGGGGGGCGAGCGGGGTCACGTCTCAACGGGGAGAACCGCTGCTACTGTACACTGTGCAGGTATGGGGGGCGAGCGGGGTCACGTCTCAACGGGGAGAACCGCTGCTACTGTACACTGCGCAGGTATGGGGGGCGAGCGGGGTCACGTCTCCACGGGGAGTACCGCTGCTACTGTACACTGTGCAGGTATGGGGGGCGAGCGGGGTGACGTCTCCACGGGGAGAACCGCTGCTACTGTACACTGCGCAGGTATGGGGGGCGAGCGGGGTCACGTCTCCACAGGGAGAACCGCTGCTACTGTACACTGTGCAGGTATGGGGGGCGAGCGGGGTCACGTCTCAACGGGGAGAACCGCTGCTACTGTACACTGCGCAGGTATGGGGGGCGAGCGGGGTCACGTCTCCACGGGGAGTACCGCTGCTACTGTACACTGTGCAGGTATGGGGGGCAAGCGGGGTGACGTGGTCTCCACCTCAGTCTCAGGTACATACAGCTGTTCTATCAGAGTATTGCCTGCCATATTGTGTCATACATCACATCCTGCAAAGAACCGGCTCAGAGATGTGATGTCTGTGTATTGGGAGGAGGAGAGGTCCCGTCCCGTGTATTAGGGGGTTGATTCTCCCGGTCTCCTCCGTCTCTCGGGGGTCCCCGCTCCTCCTTCCCATTACTCAGCGTTACACGGTGGGATCTCCCCTCATTTCACAGCATTGATGAATTCTAGCCTCTCTGCGTTTCCATGGTGATCGGCCTGTGCAGGAGTCGCTCTCCTGGTGTCACCTGTTTTCTTGGAGTTAACCCCTTCCTTGCCGTCCACTGTTCACTGATACCTGAGGTCCTGTCCCTTCACTTTCCTCCATCACAGCAACAATCAGTGACGTCCGCTTAGATACGTCGTCCATTCACCCCGACGTGACCCCACTCGCCCCCCATACCTGCGCAGTGTACAGTAGCAGCGGTTCTCCCCGTGGAGACGTGACCTCCCTCGCCCCCCATACCTCCACGGGGAGAACCGCTGCTACTGTACACTGTGCAGGTATGGGGGGCGAGCGGGGTCACGTCTCCACGGGGAGTACCGCTGCTACTGTACACTGTGCAGGTATGGGGGGCGAGCGGGGTCACGTCTCCAAGGGGAGAACCGCTGCTACTGTACACTGTGCAGGTTTGGGGGGCGAGCGGGGTCACGTCTCCACGGGGAGTACCGCTGCTACTGTACACTGCGCAGGTATGGGGGGCGAGCGGGGTCACGTCTCCACGGGGAGAACCGCTGCTACTGTACACTGCGCAGGTATGGGGGGCGAGCGGGGTCACGTCTCCACGGGGAGAACCGCTGCTACTGTACACTGCGCAGGTATGGGGGGCGAGCGGGGTCACGTCTCCACAGGGAGAACCGCTGCTACTGTACACTGTGCAGGTATGGGGGGCGAGCGGGGTCACGTCTCCACGGGGAGTACCGCTGCTACTGTACACTGTGCAGGTTTGGGGGGGGAGCGGGGTCACGTCTCCACGGGGAGAACCGCTGCTACTGTACACTGCGCAGGTATGGGGGGCGAGCGGGGTCACGTCTCCACGGGGAGAACCGCTGCTACTGTACACTGCGCAGGTATGGGGGGCGAGCGGGGTCACGTCTCCACAGGGAGAACCGCTGCTACTGTACACTGTGCAGGTATGGGGGGCGAGCGGGGTCACGTCTCCACAGGGAGAACCGCTGCTACTGTACACTGCACAGGTATGGGGGGCGAGCGGGGTGACGTCTCCACGGGGAGAACCGCTGCTACTGTACACTGTGCAGGTATGGGGGGCGAGCGGGGTGACGTCTCCACGGGGAGAACCGCTGCTACTGTACACTGCACAGGTATGGGGGGCGAGCGGGGTCACGTCTCCACGGGGAGAACCGCTGCTACTGTACACTGTGCAGGTATGGGGGGCGAGCGGGGTGACGTCTCCACGGGGAGAACCGCTGCTACTGTACACTGTGCAGGTATGGGGGGGGAGCGGGGTCACGTCTCCACAGGGAGAACCGCTGCTACTGTACACTGTGCAGGTATGGGGGGCGAGCGGGGTGACGTCTCCACGGGGAGAACCGCTGCTACTGTACTCTGCGCAGGTATGGGGGGCGAGCGGGGTGACGTCTCCACGGGGAGAACCGCTGCTACTGTACACTGTGCAGATATGGGGGGGGAGCGGGGTCACGTCTCCACAGGGAGAACCGCTGCTACTGTACACTGTGCAGGTATGGGGGGCGAGCGGGGTGACGTCTCCACGGGGAGAACCGCTGCTACTGTACTCTGCGCAGGTATGGGGGGCGAGCGGGGTCACGTCTCCACAGGGAGAACCGCTGCTACTGTACACTGTGCAGGTATGGGGGGCGAGCGGGGTCACGTCTCCACAGGGAGAACCGCTGCTACTGTACACTGCGCAGGTATGGGGGGCGAGCGGGGTGACGTCTTCACGGGGAGAACCGCTGCTACTGTACACTGCGCAGGTATGGGGGGCGAGCGGGGTCACGTCTCCACGGGGAGAACCGCTGCTACTGTACACTGCGCAGGTATGGGGGGCGAGCGGGGTCCCCGTGGAGACGTGACCCCGCTCGCCCCCCATACCTGCACAGTGTACAGTAGCAGCGGTTCTCCCCGTTGAGACCTTTTGTCACTGAGCGCCCACTCGCCTTAAGAAAGTCATGATCGCTCGCGGCTCTTAAGCTTTTCTTACATGTTTCCTCCGCTAATGCCTTTTATTGCGGGATGTGTGGGCACCATTGTTCCAGAATAACAGCCATCGCTTTGTTACCCGCTCCTCACGTTGTGCCAGTAACTCCTTGTCTGCCGGATTAGATGTCACGCGGTATAACCCGGGCATGTACTGAGCAGGACACCTGTCATCCAGTGCACATGAGAATGGGGGTTAACACCGGAGGATGGCACCGCGTTGGGGTCTTTCCTTACCCTCCCATGTCGGCTGCTGACATGACACACGGCGCACACGCCGGGGACACATGTCTGATTGGAGCTGACAGGCCGAGGCTCGGCGGCACAGCCTGCAGCGAGCGACAAGCTATCACATCAAATCCGTGTGCCAGGCCCGGACGGCATCTCACCCACAGCATCTGGGCACGGAGCGGAGGAAGCCCTGCCTGGGCAACCATCCAAGATCTGCACAGACAGGTAGGTATCACAGGCGGAGGGCGGCAGTGCCACCACGGGCATCAACCGCTCAGGGCTGCAGGAAAGCTGGGTGACAGATGAACAAAGGCTCAAATTCAAGAAGTGACAAACACGGCGCGAAGGGCTAATGAGCACGATGCGGCCTAAATGCAGCTGCCTGCTGGGTATCACAGAAAACAGAAGGTCCTGCCTGTATGTGACAGCTGCCAGAGCCCGAGAGAGGGGGAGCGGTGACAGGAGCCCCCTTCTCTGCCTCCGTCACAGCCGCTAGACACATTTCCATCACTGTCAGGAGGCAGCAGGATGTACGACACAGGCGGCACATGTCACACTCCTCATATTCACCCACCATCCCCTATACACAATCTAACCCCAATAATGCACAGTGTTAGGCCTCTGTATACAGGGAGCTCCCCCTAGTGGTGGCTGCAGACAGAATCTTATCATGTATCTCTGCATAAAGGGAGCTCCCCCTAGTGGTGACTGCAGACAGGATCTTATCATGTATCTCTGTATACAGGGAGCTCCTCCTAGTGGTGACTGCAGACAGGATCTTATCATGTATCTCTGTATACAGGGAGCTCCCTCTAGTGGAGGCTGCAGACAGGATCTTATCATGTATCTCTGTATACAGGGAGCTCCCCCTAGTGGTGACTGCAGACAGGATCTTATCATGTATCTCTGTATACAGGGGCCTCCCACTAGTGGTGGCTGCAGACAGGATCTTATCATGTATCTCTGTATACAGGGAGCTCCCCCTAGTGGTGGCAGCAGACAGGATCTTATCATGTATCTCTGTATACAGGGAGCTCCCCCTAGTGGTGACTGCAGACAGGATCTTATCATGTATCTCTGTATACAGGGAGCTCCCCCTAGTGGTGGCTGCAGACAGGATCTTATCATGTATCTCTGTATACAGGGAGCTCCCCCTAGTGGTGGCTGCAGACAGGATCTTATCATGTATCTCTGTATACAGGGAGCTCCCCCTAGTGGTGGCTGCAGACCGGATCTTATCATGTATATCTGTATACAGGGAGCTCCCCCTAGTGGTGGCTGCAGACAGACTTTTGTCCTGCATCTCAGGACATTTTCATTCAGGGTCAGTTATAAATCTGGTCCAGAAGTTTGCAGAGATCTTGACTGCATCGATTCCGACCCTTGTCTATACAATTACAGATATATTATGGGCTGCAATTATCTTGCGATGATTTTATCTTTTTCTGATCACTTTTCTATCATGGACAGGAGATGAGTCATAAATAATTGTATTTTTGACATTTTACAAACAGCAATCTATCCTGAGAACAATGAATAGTGCAGAAATACTAAATTACCAGAATAAACTTTAGACGTTTTTCTGTCTCTGAACAATTCACATTTACATTTATATTTAAAAACAGGAGATTGTAGGAACTTATTGGAGACCATGAGAGTAACCCGTCATTGCATGTAAGCGTCGGCGATACTGTCCTACCTGCAGCGATGGCGGTTTTATTGTGCACGGTGACCGATACCGCAGTGCTGACCGTCACCACTTTTGGCCGACGGCGTCCATCTGCAATGACAAAAAATACTGATATTACTGCGTCAGGAGACGGAAGGAAAGGTGACGGGTCTGATCTGTTTCTGTTTGGTTGATAAGAGAATACATGACGCGCTTCAGGCCCATTTTCAGGTTTTATACAATTGATTATATGACGATATCACTGGAGCTTTCAATTCTATTTGTCATCTTTAATATGATCAAGGATCATATAAAAAGCTGAGACTCTGCCAGGAATAATAGAGGAAGCCTGTGAGTCCCGCTTTCCTCCTACACTCGTGGAGGAAGCCTGTGAGTCCCACTTTCCTCCTACACTCGCGGAGGAAGCCTGTGAGACCTGCTATCCTCCTACACTCATGGAGAAAGCCTCAGTTCTGCTTTCCTACTATACTCATGGAGAAAGCCTGTGAGTCCTGCTTTCCTCCTACACTCATGGAGAAAGCCTCAGTTCTGCTTTCCTCCTACACTCATGGAGAAAGCCTGCGAGTCCTGCTTTCCTTAAACACTCATGGAGAAAGCCTGCGAGTCCTGCTTTCCTCCTACACTCATGGACAAAGCCTGCAAGTCCTGCTTTCCTCCTACACTCATGGACAAAGCCTGCGAGTCCTGCTTTCCTCAATACACTCATGGACAAAGCCTGCGAGTCCTGCTTTCCTCCTACACTCACGGACAAAGCCTATGAGTCCTGCTTTCCTCCTACAATCGTGGAGAAAGCCTGTGAGTCCTGCTTTCCTCCTACAATTGTGGAGAAAGCCTGTGAGTCCTGCTTTCCTTTAACACTCGTGGAGAAAGCCTGTGAGTCCTGCTTTCCTTCAATACTCATGGAGAAAGCCTGCGAGTCCTGCTTTCCTCCTACACTCATGGACAAAGCCTGCAAGTCCTGCTTTCCTCCTACACTCGTGGAGAAAGCCTGTGAGTCCTGCTTTCCTCCTACACGGACAAAGCCTATGAGTCCTTCTTTCCTCCTACACTCGTGAAGAAAGCCTGTGAGTCCTGCTTTCCTTCTACACTCGTGGAGAAAGCCTGTGAGTCCTAATTTTCTCCGATACTCATGGCAAAAACCTGTGAGCACTGCTTCCCCCAATCACTTATAGGAAAATACAGGGAGTTCTTATTTCACCACCCACTTAAAGAAAATCCAGCCACCCACTCTGATCCTGTGTGTCCGGCCTCCCCCAGTACTCTGAGTCTGCTGGTTTTGCTTCCTGTGCCCTCATTGAGCATGTGTATCACGCTTTCCATAACTGTTCAGTTTGAGTGGGGCAACGGAATCAGGACTCACAGGCTCTATAAGTGGGCAGAGAAACCAGGACCGACCAAGAGACACAGGGTCTATAACTGGGCAGGGGAAGTAAGACTCACAGGCTCAATAAATGGGCTGAATAAGCAGGACTTCTCTGCATCCTTCTCTGAACGACCTGAACTCCCTTTTATCCCTTGAGAAAGGGTCTGGCAATTTGACCGGAGATTCAGGGGACGCTAATGACACATCTCTATCCCCAGCACTAGGAGCCCCCTGCACAGTAACCACCAACTGGTGCTGGGTCTGGGCCATCGTGCGCTGTTCCACATTAAGTATGTGGAACATTTGGGTCAGGTGCTTGACCTGATCAGCCAAAGCTTGTATGGGATCCATGAGGATAACACACTTTTTTTTTTCCCCTTAGAGGAAAAAAAAACTGAAACGGTCAGCTATAATGTCAGGAACACCGCACTGCACTTGCTCACTGAGCCAGTGCGGGTGTCCTGAGTACAAAGACT